>NW_028186956.1:415253-642162 GCF_003343005.1 Rhea americana | reverse complement strand
CTTTCCTTTCCTTTTCCCTCTTCAATGATGTGGCTTTACAGCAATTGGTATAGCTCTTCTTGGACCTTAAATGACAGCCTTCTGTCATAAGACTGGTATTTGACCAGAAGGTCTTGCGTTTAGTACTCTGATGGTCTCTGCTGATCTTGGCTGTTCCACATTGGTTCATATTGACAAGTTCATGAACATTTTTATGGGAAGATAYTACTTCGGAAGGGATAAAATTATTAACAGAGATCTGCTGGGTCATCAAACAAGCATTTGTCTACACTGATTTATAAGAGATTTTGGGGATAGCCACAGGGCCTTGGAGACAAACAAGGATGTAAAAAGCCTGTTCTGTGGAGTAGGATAGACTGTCCAGCAGAGCATCCATGTGTGCCATGTAGTGCAATGCCATGTGATTGAGGAGGCCTCCCATCTTGTGTCTTGAAAGGAACATAAATTACTCTAACTGGAAGTTAGGGTAGAGACCCACCTGGACCAACATTAACCTTACGCATGTRTTGGAAAGTAGGGAGAAGCCAAGACTATTGAGGGTTTTATATGAACAAAAAAATTGACTGTGTAGGGTCAAAGGGGCTGAATAGATGTACAAAACATTCATGCGGAAAGAAAACTATATTARGATTRTAGAGCTTTTCTGATGGTGCAGCTAGCTAGCTAATTACCTGCTGAGGACTTGTACTGATGCAGCTTTATGTACAGGTACTGAGTATACTGAGCTTATTTGTTACTTCTAGAGGTGGAGAATACTCTTTGGGGTTTGTTGCTTGTTTTTTTCTTCAATAGAATATTTTGAAGTTTCCAGAACTGTTTAAGATCAAACCAACGCACAGTTTGATGGAGATGGTCTGGAGTTACTCGTTCTTTCTTTATTAGTATTAGTTCAGGATGCTCATTATTCAACAACATTTATTTAAACCAAGATACACCTATTAATTGTTCAGTGCTGTGACTATTCAGTGTTCAGATCCTTCTACTCTGCATTTCTCTTGGAGAAAAATAGTTGATCTACTGAATAGCACTGTAGATGTAGTTCTTATTTTTATGCTAATGTTGAAAACTCTAAAAGGAGCTAGGTGTATGTATACATGTGCCTTTTTTTCTTGTTTTTGTTTTTCTAAAGTATTTTCAAAAGAAATTTACTTTTGAGCTGCATCAGATTACACAAAGAATTCTTAAAAGCTCTAAAATAAATACCAAAAATGGAATTGTCAGCTTAACCACCTAACCATGCTTAGGAGACAAGTTCTCTGCCAAATATTAACAAATACAGATGTTGTCACTGTATTCAAAAAATTAAAATTTATCCAGGACATATGGGCTGGAACATATCTGCTCCAAAATAACTTTCAGGGTTTTATATTTTAGGCATCTAAGTTTTCCAGTGATTTATCTGTTTCAGTYTTCCTTCTAAAAGCCTACCAAGTTTGTACCTACACCAGAAAATTAAAAAGGCCTGTAAAATTTACTAGGAGGTCACCCAGACCATCTTTCTCTCTGTTTCTCATTTAATCTGCTTCTACACCTTCTTCTGCATATATGCACTATTTGACCTATTCTAGAAATCAGAGAACTTTAGTTCCTAGGTCTTGTTGTGGTAGACTAGGCTTCTTGAAGTAGATGTTGTCTCTGGTGTGCTTGCGTACTGGTCTCCTGGGCAAGCAATTCTTCAGGTGAACACTTACTTTTCTGGCCTCCCAGGTGGTATTTTCTCACCTGGACAGAACTCTTCCTGAAGAACAGACCTCCCTTGTTGCTCCCTGACTTTTCAATTTTTTCTGTGAAGAAATTTTATCAGACTTCCTAACTTCATTCCTGGAAGTGGTTTGAGACACACAGTATAGCTGATTGCTTTTATCCATCCTGGCAACAGATGTGATGCAGCAGTGTTTGCTGGAGGGTATGGGTGGGGTAAGACTCCATTCCTTTGCAGACAGTGTCCAAAGAGGACTGTCTTGACAAGTTATAGACAAGATGGCTTGCCAAATTCTTCTTACCATGCTTTGAACTTGGTGGGGCTTGGAAAAGGAGGACAGGCTGGCAGTCTGCTACTGCCACAGTGACTGAAGAAGGTAGCTATGGAACAGGCATAGATAAGAAGAAAGGAGTGGGAAGTGGCTCAGCTGTGTTTTCTGTGAGAGGTCAGTGTTTTTATATTTCCTTGTTGCATGTTTGAGGTCTAATTTGTTTGAGGACTGGTACAGTGGAACAGTTTTGATAACATACTCCTGATATTTACATAATTAATATAAAATAAAGTTAACAAAATACTGTTATAGCCCATTATTTCTGTATATTACTCTATCCAATGACTCCGTGTTGTGGGTAACAGAGTCTTAACTTGGGGAATTTCACTTTAATCTATTACCAATTAATATAAACTTTTAATTACTGATTTGAGTATTGAGAAACAAAGATGACATGGACAATTAAAAAAGCACTTAGGGAAATATTTTGTGTACCTTGACTTCAGCAAGGCTTTTGACACTGCCTCCCAGAACATCCTCCTAGAGAAGCTCARGAAGTGTGGGTTAGATGAGTGGACAGTGAGGTGGATTGAGAGCTGGCTGAAAGGCAGAGCTCAGAGGGTCGTCATCAGTGGTGTGGACTCTAGTTGGAGGCCTGTGGCTAGTGCCATCCCCCAGGGCTCAGTACTGGGTCCCATCCTGTTCAACTTTTTCATCAGTGGCCTGGATGAGGGGACAGAGKGCCTCCTCACCAGGTTTGCTGATGATACCAAGTTGGGAGGAGTGGCTCATACCCCAGAATGCTGTGCTGCCCTTCAGAGAGACCTGGACAGGCTGGAGAGTTGGGTGGAGAGGAACCTCCTGAGGATCAACAAGGGCAAGTGCAGGGTCCTGCACCCAGGGAAAAAATAACCCTAGGCAGCAGTACAAGCTGGGGGCTGACCTGCTGGAGAGCAGCTCTGCAGAGAAGGACCTGGGAGTGCTGCTGGATGACAAGTTGACCATGAGCCAGCAATGTGSCCTTGTGACCAAGAAGGCCAATGGTCTCCTGGTGCGCATTGGGAAGAGTGTTGCCAGCAGGTCGAGGGAAGTGATGCTGCCCCTCTMCTCAGCCCTGGKGAGGCCTCATCTCRAGTACTGCATCGAGTTCTGGGCTCCCCAGTCCAAGAGAGACATGGAGCTACTGGAGAGAGTCCAGAGCAGGGCTACAAAGATCATCAGAGGGCTGGAGCATCTGCCCTMTGARGAACGGCTGCGAGAGCTGGGCCTCCTTAGCCTGGGGAAGAGAAGACTGAGGGGGGATCTTATCAATGTGTATAAGTACCTGAAGGGAGGGTGTCAAGGGGATGGGGACAAACTCTTTTCAGTTGCCATGTGTGACAGGCAAAGGGCAGAAATTGAAGCACAGGAAGTTCCACCTGACCRTGAGGGSGAATTTCTTCCCTGTGAGAGTGACAGAGCACTGGACCAGGTTGCCCAGGGAGGTTGTGGAGTCTCCTTCTGTGATCTTCAAGGCCTGCCTGRATRCAACTCTGTCTAAGCTGCTCTAGGTGACCCTRCTGAGCAGGGGGGTTGGACTAGATGATCTCCAGAGGTCCCTTCCAAMCTTACCAATTCTATGGTTCTATGAATATTTTTCCTACTGCATCCCCAGTTTCAATTTCAGTCCAATACCTCTCCTCCTCCATCTTATGCCCCTCTTCCCYTGATTTCAATATAGGTTGCTCAGCCCTTCCCAACTCCTTTGATGAGGCAACGGCAGCATTGGATTTTAGGGTCAGTGCAAAATAATTTCYCTCTGCCACTCCTTGTGTCTTGCTCTTTTCCCCAACTGCTCCTTCCTTCTTATCGCTCCTGTGCCTTGTATGGGCTCCTCTGTGGCTTCAGAGTTTTAGCTGCTCCAGCACGGACCAAGCAAGGGCTGCAGTCCATCACAGCTAACTTTCTCTGGCACGGAGCACCTCTTGCCAGTGGAGAGTGAATCTCCAGCCATGTCCTCAGCAATGTCCACGTGTATTCTTCACTTCCTCCTTTTGCGTTTCAAGTGTGTTTCTTTCTCTTTGTCCTCACATGTGACTTCCTGTGACTGCTCCAATGTCTTCTTCTGTGTGTCCTTCCATGTCTCCCCTGCATATCCTGCCCTCAGCAGGTATGACGGTTTCTTTAATATGTTTGAGGAGAGACGCCATGTGCTCCTATGACTGGATAAAGTTTTGGTGAAATGGATTATTTTCATTCATTTCAGAGCTATCAGGACTTGGCTGTGGTTGTCACAAGGCAGTTCATGGCTCTCTCTCACACAGGATATCTTGCAGGCCAAATCCCTGCTACCAAATCCCTGCTAGTTATGACCAGTASAGTCTCTAGAACAAGAACATATACATGACTAAGTTTTGCCAATAAGTTATTAGTTACTTTATCAGTAAGCTGCATCTTGGAYGCTGTTGAAGGAAAACAGGACTTTTTGTTACAAAAGATCTCAAAAGTACAAGTGCAACATGATAGGCAGAGGCTTAAAAGTGCAAGCACAGGATGATGCCAGAATACCCAAATGAATAAAGATAAATCACAAATGATCTATTACTGTTCAGTAAATAAATACATCCTTGATAGCTGGGTAGAAGAGGTCATATATACAAGCATGTCATTATCTATGGAGGCTTCTTGTGATTAAAGKCATCAGAACTTTCCTATACCCTCTTTTCCTCCACTGTACTGAAGGAATATATTAAAATATTGTAGTAAAATATGTTTCTGAGGTAGCCCTTCCATGGACATTTCATCATGTATCTCTGGTTCCTGTGTGTTGAGTCCAGAAAAGCCAGAGCCATGGCGACGTAGAGAAAGAAAGGGTGAAGAGCACATAGCTGGTGACTTAGATCCGCAGACACAGCTCATGAAGCTGAAGAAGGTCCTCTCATCCAAACATGGAGTCCTCTCATCTAAACATTTCATATTGGTTAGCATTAAAAGGGAAAGTATACGAAGGAGCTATGGCATTTTTGTCATTGTCCTTTGCAGAGGACTCGTTTCTGTATGATTGAGAGATTCTGAGATTCATCTACCAGAAATGGTTTGTCTGGCTCAAACTAGAGGATGAGTCAGTCCTGGCAATGAATTTTAGATCATACTGACATCTTTTAAGCAGGAGTAGTAATAAAAGGAGAAATAGTTGCAATTTTATGCGTAAAATGTGTCTTCCTTTCAACCTGCCAACGGGATTGTACAGTGTGCATATAGTAGTTAAGTGTTAAGCATTAGGTGGAGAGTCACATGGCAAAGTAAGGCAAAGCTCTTGTTATACAGTCCTTACCAGGGATGCTACAAAAGTGCTGTCTACTTTATAAGTTAAACAATATGAATGAGTCACTCTAGACCACCTGTCCTGGAGAACTAGGGTGATTCTTTGGAACAAATATCAGAGTAACACAGTTGTTATGATTAACATGCTAGCATGCTGAAAGTTTTGAAAATAAGCTCTTTATATTGATGCAAGCCTATGTAAGCATTGTCTTACCAGCCTAGCCTCAGAGACAGCAGAAAACGGCCTAAGGAGAATGACAATTATTCAGTTAAATCTACCAGTGATTGAGGAGGTTTGTTAATAATGTACCACTAGTGATGACAGAAATATGACTTGTTTATGCTCAACAACATAGAAAGAAAAATAGCTATAATGGCAACAAGCTTTTATATCAGACATGAAATCACCAAGGAACATTTCACCTGAAACCAATATAACAATGTCAATAGTAATCCCCTCAGTCATAAGAAAGTTTAGAAGAAAACATTAGAAGGATCTAGATACCTTCCAGGGTTGTTACTAGCCACTAACAGTATGTATCTCTAATTCTTTCTTGTTTCTCTTTTTATATGTTCAACAAGACTAATAAAGGCAAGATTTGCTCTTACAAATATGACATATATATCTATATATCTATTTATATATATATATATACACACACACACWCATATACACATACCCATATACCTATACCTATATATGTATGTATGGAATTTTTCATCTCTATTAAAAAACTAAACCAATACTGCAGTACTGGATGTATGAAAAAGASAGAACACAAAGACTAGCTAACATTCTTTACACCAGAAATAGCACTGGAAAATTAAATGTATCTATAAACAAAATAATAAAAAAAACAATAAAAATAGTCAGAATGTGAATTAAATTCTGTCTTTAAATGCATCCATGTATTGGACCAAAGAAATGTTAACAGTGATCTTAACTGCAGAATGGCTGAAGATACATTTATAGTATTGATCACTTAATACACTGTAATAAACAAGATTAAGGGGATAGAAATTAGTGTTCTTTTAAATGTCAGAAAATTAGTTATTGCACTTTACAGTGACATGAAAACTATAATCAGCCAAGAGCTTAAAATTTATCACAGATGAAACTTTTTCATAAAGTTATTTCTTCTTATGTTTTACTTTATTTGTAATGTAATTTAATTAAATAATCTTCTCTTTCCTTTTTAAGGCCAGAAGACTGCTTAAATCAGTGCTATTTAATTCACAAGACTGCAATTTAAGATAGTTGATTACAATGTAAAATTGTGAAGATAAATAAATGAAAAGTGGTATTTCCAGAATCCTTAGCTGATTCTTAAATTCTAGCAACATTATGAACATTTTACAGGAAAGAAGCAGTACTTTGTCTTTCTGACAGTAAAGGTTAGACTGACCATTAGAACATCAGCCACAGTACTTGCCAGGAACAACTTTGTTTAGCATATGTTTAAAAAAGTGGAGAAGATAAAAGCCACCACCTACAGTCTCTATGACAGCAGTCCAGCAGCGAAGATGATTTGTACTTAGAGGACTAATCCTTCAGGAAATGAGAAGTTTCTACAATCTCTTTAAAGCAACGAGAGCTAATACTCATGTTGCAATTTTATATTGGAGCAGCTCTGAACCTTGGCTTTTCACAGTTGTGCAGTCTTGGAATCACTCACTGTCCATGAAATATGTTTAACCTTTTCATTATATGCAAAAGATGAGTATGGACTAGATTTTAAAAATGGAAGTGTGCTTTCTAGCAGTCTTCTACTGTTTGTTCTTGTCACAGACATTCTTCCTTTTAATTTGAATGAAGAGAGGGTGGATGTGTTGGATGAGTGGTTATTTAGATATCTTAAAAGGTCATCACAATATTTTATTTCATATACTTATCTATACCGACACTACTAAAAGCARCAGAAATGATTAAAAAACCTCTTCAGGGTAGTGAGGGAGTAGAAGATCTGTGTTATACTTTGTATTTCTGTATGAAAGTAGACAGGAACTTTGAAGAGAAGTGATTGACAAAAATGAAAGTGGTGTTTATTTAGCTAAAGATAAAAAACTATACAAAATCAGAGAATTAGAAATAAAGATCCAAAAGTTTTTTTAGCCTTTTACTTTTCTCACTCACTAAATATTAAAAATGTGTCAAGAAATAACCTTATGATAAACAGCGTTTGTTTGTTTGTTTGTTTGTTTCCTATCAGAAAGAGAAAATACCAAAAACTTATTTAATTTCACTGGACCTTTTTACAAAGATTTCAGTTTAATTCATGCATTCGAGGAACTGAAGTTATATGTTACTGGGGTAAACTAATGGTCTAAGGACAAAGATAAGGCTCTAAGGCTAAAACTAATGTTCCAAGGATAACCACAAAGCTAAAACGATGACATGTATCTGGGGAAACAATTCTACAGCCTCCCTTTTTAGAAGAATTGACTAAGAATACTGCAATGAATCTAAAMTTTGTTCTGGTTTCTACTTATAAAAAAGACAAGAACGACAGGAACGATAGGTGCTCCCCTTATGCTCAAAAGTATTCTTTCCAGACAAATAGAAATCATTGAAAAGTTCTACCAAGGTGGTCCATAGGAGTTTCTTACATATTGATCTTTTGGAAGGAAAATGAGCTCTCCAACTGTTTGGAAATATCTACTGTTTTTCATTGGATACGTTATATGTAGCAATTTAAATGYCCTAACTGGTCATTTTAAACCAAATTAAATCATCTATTTATGTGAGCACAAAACCTTTCTCTGATCTTAACAGTGTGTATTATGAAGCAAAATTAAACATAGTACATACATGTCTCAATGCAGTCAATTAATATATGGATAACATTTTACAGACTTAGTGCTCTTTTTTATCTTTATCTGTTGTTAAATTAGAATTTTAAATTCTAAATGCAAATTATATTTCACCTACAGATTACCCTCATTATACTGAATTTTAATTCAATTCTGGTTAGTATTTCCCCAGCAGTGCCCAGTGATAGGATGAGAGGCAGTAGGCACAAAGTGAAACACAGGAAGTTYCAGTTGAACATGAGGGAGAACTTCTTTTCCGTGAGGGTGAAGGAGCAATGGAACAGGTTGCCCAGACAGGTTGTGGAGTCTCCTTCCTCAGAGATATATTTAAAAAGCCATCTAGACACTATCCTGAGCAACGCGCTCTAGATGACCCTGCTTGACCAAGGTGGTTGGACTAGGTGATCTCCAGAGGCCCCTTCCAACCTTAGTGATTCTGTTATACTGAGATTATGATAGCTATCAAGTGGATGACTAGTGACAAATTCACTTAATGAAATTTAGGATTTAGCKTAATTTAACAAAATTTAATATGAGAGAAATTGCAACATATGGTCCACAAAAGAAAAGCCACTGAGCAAATGAATCAATCARTCAAACAAAAAAACAAAAATTCCCTTTCATGATACTGACATCTTGCTTTCTGAATGAAAAGAAATCAGGAGGTTGGAAACAGAGAGCTAATCATTTTCTTTTGTGAGAAAAATGAGACRATACTATATTTAGAAAAAGTATACGGGATGAAGGGTGAGCTATGGATGCTTGATAAAAGCATCCTTGATTTCCTTTGACTTCAGAAAGTTGCCTCAGGCCATCTGCTAATGGATAGACGGGAAAAACAGATTCTCCCTGGCCTCTGCTGACTACTCTTTTAGATCTGCTCTTCTGGATTTGAGTTCAAGAAAGGACAAGGAAATAAGGAAGAACTGGAATGGCAAGAAGGAACTTATTTTGTATTGTGAGACTATTCTTTCATGGTCAATAACATTTCCTAAAGCATTATGGATAYGTCTGCAGCAAACCTGCCCCTCAGTTTTTCTAAGTAAAAGGGAATATCATAAACAAAATAATCRATGTTTGGGAGAAGGAAACATTTTTGTGGTGTCTTCTTCTTGYTTTTTCTTTTCTGCATCATTTGTTCAGGAAGACTTTTGGATTAAAAAAAAAAAAAAACTTTGGCTAGTTAACTTCGGTGAGATGAGTCTACATCAACATCATCCATCTTGTATTCATCATTAGTGCAGATGGAAAAAAAAGTGCTGGGTTACTTGAGTGAGATAATTCTGTCCTATAAGTTTCCTTTGTTTAGGTTTTACTTTTCTTTCTAACTTTTCATTACAAAAATCTGTGTGTCTACATGCAATTTCTAAATTACTCCTGCATACATTTTATTGTCTAGTGATAGACTCTGTCATGTCTTTCTTTCCCTCCCATTTAACTTTCACACAGACTCGTTGACCTTTTGCTATTTGTTTCAGAAAAATGGAATTAATAATAGCTGCAGCATTGTCTGCTGCTGCTAGATTGACTATACGCCAAGTCAGTCTACTTCGCATTGATGTATTCTGTTTCACACACTGAAAGAAAAGGCATTCAGCACTGAAGTTCCAGGACTTCATAAAGCGTCTTAGATATAYAGCCTCCAATATTAACAAGTATATAACAAGTCCACTACATGTTTGACCTCATGTAATTACCAAAACAGAAAGTTTAATAAATGAATAAATTTAATAAAAAATAAACTAGATTTATGCCATAACTTCATGCTAGACTATGAATTTCTCTAGACATCCTTACATTCTTTATCTAGGCATAAGAAATAGAATTACCTTTACTTGTTTTAAGGTAATTGTTTTTTGAAATCATGGACACTATCACAGAAGTACTTGTATTATAAAGGAATGCATAAAGAAAGCATAATGTCTGACAAACAAGTCAGTAACTAAGTGCAAGGCCTCCTGAAGAGGTTGGTTTTTTTAGGATCTTGTTATATTTAACAYGTGTACAAAGTGATTTTTGTTTGCAGTTACAGCATGTTCCTTTCCATTTTACTGGGGATGATACCAGTTTGGATGCTTGTGGGTGMTACTTGGACAAGTTCAAGAAGAGTAATAAAAAAGTGTGTTGATACATTAGCTTCAGCCTCTACATAAGCGCATATACAATGAAACCAGTGCTGATTTTATTGTAAAATGCAATTATGGGAAAATGGTTGTATCAAAATACACATGAAAATCCATAATATTGCTTCAGATTGTCTGCCTGTATGAATACATATTTTTTTCTTACATGGATAATATTTATCTTTTGACTTCCATATAGATTTATTTAATGCCTGTGTGAGACAGATATTTTATTCAAGAGCATAAACTGTTGGCTTTATAAAATCCTATAAACTAATACAGATAAAAAATTGTTCTTCRTTTATTCAATTACACTCGATTTGATTGCACTAGTGCAATTAACCCCTTAACATTGCAATAKCCATAGGACTGAAGTGCCTCTGTTTTGAAAGAAATACATGAATAGCTGTTGATATCCTTTTTATTCCTCAGAAGGAAACAATATTGCAGTTTAAAAGAGATTGCGCTGAAAAAAAGGTTATTATTAAAATAAAGGATAGTTCTTGACCTCAAGCAAACCTCCTAATGCGATGTCTTATGGTACAAATGCAATTGAAAAAAAAAAAAAAGCTTATATTTTAATGAAATACTGAAAAAGGGTAAATCAGCTTTGCTTGTTTTATAAATAAGACTTTTATCTGATACAAAATATTTGAAACAATTCATATTATCTTTTTACTAATGCATCAGTTCCAAGTATTGGAGTTGTGAACATGAGGAAGAAATGTACTCTTATTCAAATTCCAGTARCACTTAATGTGTCAGAAGAGCTTGGGCTTCATTATGTTAAGCTCCACATAATCTCGTAGCGAAAGAGTCCACAGTTAAATCTGAGTTAAACAGATATCAAAGAGCAGGATAAAAAAGAGAAATCAGTGTACAGGAAGATGACATGAAAATTTTCCATAGAATCTACAGAAGTAGCAAAACCAAAGGTAAAATTCCCTTAGCTTGTCAAGGCCACCATTTTTTCTGTAATTAGTACAAAAAAAGCTCAGAAGAACTCAGAACACTTTTTTTCATGATTCATTTTGGCAAATCATATTTATAGGGATAATCTTAGTCTAGAGTACAGTTAGATTAATTTCAGTATGATGGCTTATTTAAATGCTATACAGTATCATACAGGAACTTAGTCATCTATCTGAAAGCTTTTATTGACCTGTTAAGCTGAGTCTCACTTCTTTCGGACTACATAAGTGGCAATAAGACTTCTACTACTATACTGGCCTAAAGATTTGTACAATTGGGATGGAAAAAAGTTTTAAAAAGTTACAAAATTTGCAATTAAAAATAGAATTTAGCTTTGGATATAAAGGCTGTAAAGAATACACAGAGWTGACTGTTTAATTTGGCATGATATATCGTGAACAGAATAATTAGCAAGGAACTCTTCAAAGTGACACAAGAAGCTCATAAAACACAAAAGTCAAAGAAAAAAGAATAATATAATTTCTAAATAAAAATAGACATAAATGTAAAACTGAATGGTGAAAGTTTCTTATGCTTACCTCCATAGCTACATTAAAGTAAAAAAGGTAAAATTCTCTAGGTGCCTGGCTGTGCTATGCATGCTACAGAAATTCTCCAATCTTGACATGGCTGAGTTTATCTTAGGTTAGTGCCCAATCAAGATCCCAACATTGTGTTTCATAATACAAGTCCTAGTTCTCAGGTATTTCAAAATGAAATATAAAACTTTCCCTTTTGGGAACTTCATGTTGGGGTATATTCCTACCTCAGAGGCTGAGTTCTTTAATGGTTGTAGCTCAGAGACTATGCATTTACACTCTCTCTCTCTTTCTTTTTTTCTTTTCTTTTCTTTTCTTTTCTTTCTTTCTTTTTTTTTTCAGAGCAGCAATAACCAATAACAACAGACAGCTATTTAGCAGCTCCCAAAACCAGCTGCTCAATAAGGAGGAGAGGAATGATGCATCCTATTCAGTTATATTAAATAAAATAAGATGTGAAGAACTGAGCTAACATCAGGCAGTAAGACATTATATCTTAGATTATAAAAGAAARTAGTAGGCATTTGAAAACTCTTACTGGTATGCATAAACTGTTTTCCTTATTTTCCTTTTAGAGGAGGGCAGTAAGAGAGGAGAGCTACAGTCCTTCTGCATACATTAGCACACTGTGAGACTTTGTGTACATAATTGGCTGAATGGGGGCCTCCAGTATTATTCTAAATGTCACAGGCCTTATAAGCTGAATTAAGTACCTTAAGGCTGAATTCTTCATCACTGAAATACAAAATAAGCYCTTGGGAGTTGCTGACATGTGATTCTGTAGCTAAAAATGTATCATAGAAGGYATATTAGAAGGGCTTATACATAATAATGTATAAAGGACAACATAGTGATTTTAAACTAAATTTCTATATTAAATAGCTTACTGCAATGGAGTTATTCCYATTATGACAGATAAAAGTGATTGCATATAAATAATGCTATATGTTCAACATTTATTATTCATGTTTGACATACGCATACTGAAAGACTAATTGTACAGTCTATTCCCCTGTGGCAACATCTGAAAGTATTATAAATTAATAACTCACAAATTGTTCTACAAATTAGAAACAATCATACATGTTACTCTCTTGACTTATAGCTGGACTTTCCAGGCTCTAGTCATTGTCAGTTATGATAATCCTCAGTAAGTCTTTCTATTTAATTACTAGCCCCCTTGTATGCATATGATTTAATAATTCATGCAAACGACCATGCTGTTTGTTGTGATAAAATTTTTATCTATGCACACTGGGAACAGATGAGGAGTAGTATTAGTGCTCAGTTTATTCTTCCCCGATAGTTCATGACATTTACATTGGTCTCCTGTGATCATTAATATGCCAATCCAGCAGTTATTTTCAACCATGCTTTCGGATGATTGGCACRTTGTCTATGAAAATCCTTTTTCATAAATTGAAGCCAACAATATCCCAGTTCTTTCCTGGCTGGTATTGAATTTGTGATGAAGTCCAATTTATTGGTCAGCTGCTCACAGATACTCTTTGTTCATTCCTTGCTAGATGACAGTCTTAGGATCCAACAYCAAAACTGGTATAATTTGAGTACTGATGCTAAATAAATGGTCTTTATCATACAAATACAGGAGGAATACATTAAATGCTAAGCAAAAACATGAAGACCRGTTGGTTCATTCAGGCTGGCATCTATTAGCGTTGGAAAGAGATTCTATTCCTAAAACTTTGAAGAGACAGACTTTCCTCCTTCGAAGAAAAAGCTGTGTGTTTTGCATTTGTTTATGATGGAATTTACTTTTTAAAAGWCTAACTATATACAAACAAATTTGTTTCTTAATAGCTCCAGTCTAGGAARCCAATGACTTCTTAGAATATGAATAGTTGGAGGCTAACAAAACTAAGAAAACAGGTCAAGTATGTGCGTGCATACATAAGTGTGTGCATGTGCAGCATGTGTATATGTGTTTGTGTGTGTGTATTCTACCAGAAGGATGAGCATCTGCATTAGAAAAAAGAAAAAAAAAGAAAACATGAAATAATGAAATAATATACATATAATAAAAAAATGTTTAGCTACACTTAATTGTGCTAAAATATAGGTGATGTATTAAATATTAGACTACTATTTAGAGGAAAGAAAATTAAAACATGAAAAGAAACAATCTTCAGTAACTTAATAAAGGCCTAGAATTTTTCTCTGAATCAATCTAGCTTTTTYTTAATCTTGTGAATATCATGACACACCAGGGAAGATAAGAAAAATTCCAATGAATTTGTGAAAAAATATTAAGACCTAATATGGCACAGTAATAATGCAAAAGAGGATATAAACTGTAACTTACTAATATTTCTGTCACATTTGCTTATTTTGGTACAAAAAAAATATAATTATTATGAAAATTACAAAGAAATCTATTGAGATCTGCTAGCCATTAGTGACTGTTATTCAATAAAGACTAGAAGATCATTATCACAGGTTATATTTAARCCAGAATAGTCTATTATGAATTAAAATAAATATCTACAAGTGAACTTTGTTGTTATTCTTTCCTCTCCCTGCCCACTTTTTTCCCCCTCTATGTGAGATGTAATGTATTGCTGCTGTGTTATAGTAATGCATCACAGGRAAAAAATAATTTTTCCACTAAGCAAAATGTAAAGAAATGAATTCTTTTAATGCTAAACTTGAAGATCTCAGATGAATTGTTACTCGAATGGCTGATTAGTAAAAATAAATCAAACACTTTATTTCCAAAAGAAAGCTCTGAGTTCCAACTCAGTGAAAGTATCAGTCAGTGATWTCTCTTGACTCTCTTTACTCATGTTGAAAGAAAAAAATAATCATTGAAAGATGAAATCAAGAGAGACACCATTGTTTCCTCCTTCCCTCCCTCCTTTCTCTCCTCCTTCCTTCTCTCTCCTTCCCTCTCTCCTTCTCGCGCTCTCTCTCTCTTTTTTTTTCCCTTTGCTTTTCAATTGCTCAGGGAGAAGGGATTAGTGATGAAGAAGAAAAGTGCCTATCCATGGATAGGGAAATAGGACACACAAGAAGCACCTCTTCACTTAATGAGGCCRTGAAATGACACTTGAAATCTGTGACAATAATAAGCAGTGATTGTAAGGGCAGAGAARACACTTCCATCATTCAGAAATATCCTAGTAGGCAAATGTTAACACTTGGTGGGGAAAAATAAAATAGATTAGTTGTAATAAAAAAAAATAGAAATTTCTAATGTTAAAATTATAATGCTTTCTTATTAAAATTGATTCTTGTAAGTAAGAGAATTAGATTAATGTCAGAGAGAAAGTCTACAGGAACACTGAGACTTTCTGCAGGCATTTAGATGTGTGCTGTTATTTAACCTGAGAGAAAATGTAAGGCCCACTTGGGCTAATTAAGAGTGATAGAAAGACCAAACAGCTAGTTGCCAGTATATTGGACTTAGGTTCAACAATAACTGAGTTTTAGATGAGGTCTGTTTACCCAAACCAGGAAAMCAGGGGTAATATAATGGAAAACAGAACCTAAAAACCTTAAGAGTTTCTGGATTGTAATGTAGCTTTCACTTAAGAAACTATTTTAGATCATAATTTTCATTTATTTGGTAAATATATGGTCTGCTTTGCCTACATATGGTATTTCTGAATGTTGTTCATAAGTTTCAGTAGTGCAGAGGCAACTCGTTGCTTAAGAGGCAGTAGAATTTACCAAGTTGATACTCTAAAATGAATTAGAGGTATCTAAGGTTAGAGCTGAAAATGAGAAACAACCTCAAAATACCAAATATATCCCTTCTTTCCATGACATATCAGTTTTTATCTCTGTTACTGCTGGAAGATGTTTAGTTTGTTACAAATTTCCAGTGCTGGCTAGCTCAATATCATCATGAGCAAAGAAGTCTCATTAATTTTTTTTTCTCCCTTAATATCAGACATTTTTCTTTAACATCTGACCTGAATCTTCATGATGAAATTTAAGGCTAAAACTGATTCAGCATATTACAGATTGGTAAATCAGATTATTTCCAACATCTTTATAGCTGAGAACTTTAGCTGTACACAGCGGAACCAGGAACCTTCCTGAGAAGCGATGAAGCATCATGGACGTGGATGGGAGGTGAGATGCCCCTCGTTCTTGCTTAACTGATTTGTGGGCCTTTTTTCTAGGTAAGATTTTTGAATAAAATAAGCTAAAAATCTATGATCTTCCCCAGTGACTTCCAATGACAAAAAAGATAGCCTATATGAATGCATATAAAAGTCACTATTTTGTTTGTAGAGTAAGAACTTTCCAACAGAGTGGTAATTTGTTTCAGGACAAAAGTGGGGCAGAGAAATATTCCCAAATATAACTCTTTCTTACCTCTTCATCTTTTTCCCAAATTTATTGTGTAGTTCAGTTTGAACTGAAGTAGGTGGGTTACTTTTTTCAATTTCTTGTTCAATTGAAAAGATTTTTTACTTAATTGATCTTTCAGTTCAGAAACTATTTGCCCAACCATAGTTTTGATACTCCAATGCACCCTGAGGTCAGTTAAAAAGTATCTTTTTTTTTTTTTTTTTAACTTCACTTGGTCTTGAATTAGGCTGTTAATGATCTGCTTACTAATAAACAGTTCCACTCTCAGTTGTTTTATTGTTTAATGGCAAAATGCGTATATAGATAATTAGAAATACAAAGGAAAGAGAGAAGCCCTGGGTTACATCCTGATTTACCCATATAATGCCAAAAGTTTTATTTCTTTCTTTTGATTGCAGCTCTGATTACTTATAGAAACCACCTGGTGAGCATGTTTGTGTTCTGAAACAAAAATGAATCTTACTCTATCCGACCAAAGGCAAATTCCACTGGATTATCTTCACTGGAAGCTACAAAAGAAAGAAGAAATTATTAGAGTAGCAGCAAACTGCAAWAAATACAAACAGGTCAAAGACCTAAGGCCTTGATGTTTGTCAACACTGACATGAGCAGTGAGGGAAGCATTGCTGGCAAAGGACAATTTCATGGTTAAAACTATGCTTGACACCAATTAGCACCCTGGGTGGTAGGCTCAGCAAACAAGTCAAGGATTCAAGGCTTGTGCTAAAGTATGCTGACATCAGTGGCGGTTTTAAACTTTTAGAAAGTTTAGCTCAAATTCTCCATAGTTATGGAGACTGTTATTCTTTCATTTATTCTCCARACTGGGGCTCAGTCACTTTCTCAGAACATCAGGAAGCATTTGTTGCCAGGCTATGCTGATTTCAGCAGTCCAACAAGGTTTTGGTCGTCATTACTTTAGGATCATTTCAGCTCTATTTTTTTCTTTATGTAATGACAAAATAATCTTAATAAGAAATCTTTAATGTTGCCTGTTCTGTGAGACTGAATTTCACATACTTTTGGCCAGGCTCTTTTCTATGTCGCTTGCTAGGTGTTTCCCAGTAGCTTAAGGACACAAATATTAAACATATATTTTAATCTATTTCAGTAGTTGTCAAGACTGAATATATTAAACTAGTGAATGACATTCCAGAATGGTTCATGATTGATGTTTTTGACTTCAGGATCTGTATTTGGAGGCCCTAGTAAAGTATGTATACTATATTCTCTTTTCTTCCTCTTCTGGTCGCATGATTGGATTAGTGAAGCTCTTATGCAGATCTTACTAAAAATTCTTTTGGTGCCACTGAATGTAATGATGTGCTGACACTCAGCAATAATGTTGTGGATTATGATCTGATTATGATTGCTTGCATAATTGTGGATTTCCTGGACTCCTTTTTGAGAAAAAAATATCTCTTTTTACCTGGGAGACATATTTTACCAACTCAGAGAGAGATTCTGTAACAGTTGTATAGCTACTGATATGACATTTGTTCGTTTGGTTTCTTGTCTCTCTACACTCATTGCTGGTGAAAAAGATAATTTTTCCTTGATGGTGAGTGCAGTTCAAATCAGCTCCCCTGGTTAAAAGAGAAGATGAAGATGGTAAGAAACTTATCTTTGTGTTTTCGGAAAAGAAAGTAGATACCACACCATGAGAAACATTTTGAAGTCTAATAGCTATCATAAATRTAGAAAAAAATCTAGTATTGTTTGCTTTATTCCTTAAATCTTATTAGCTAGTTAAATCAATAGGACAACTGTAGCAATTACATAATTTCACTTAGGCCTAGTTTATTCTTTGTTTGTGTCCTGTCCTGGAAGCCACTATTAGGAAGAACTATGTCAGAAAGAGAGAATCATAGAATCAGTAAGGTTGGAAGGGACCTCTGGAGATCATCTAGTCCAACCCCCCTGCTCAGTAGGGTCACCTAGAGCAGCTTAGACAGAGTTGTATCCAGGCAGGCCTTGAAGATCTCCAGAGAAGGAGACTCCACAACCTCTCTGGGCAACCTGCTCCAGTGCTCCGTCACTCTCACAGTGAAGAAATTCCCCCTCATGGTCAGGTGGAACTTCCTGTGCTTCAATTTCTGCCCATTGCCTCTTGTCCTGTCACATGGGACAACTGAAAAGAGCTTGTCCCCATCCCCTTGACACCCTCCCTTCAGATACTTGTACACATTGATAAGATCCCCCCTCAGTCTTCTCTTCCCCAGGCTGAAGAGGCCCAGCTCTCGCAGCCGTTCTTCGGAGGGCAGATGCTCCAGCCCTCTGATGATCTTTGTAGCCCTGCTCTGGACTCTCTCCAGTAGCTCCATGTCTCTCTTGGACTGTGGAGCCCAGAACTCGATGCAGTACTTGAGATGAGGCCTCCCCAGGGCTGAGGAGAGGGGCAGCATCACTTCCCTCGACCTGCTGGCAACACTCTTCCCAATGCGCACCAGGAGACCATTGGCCTTCTTGGTCACAAGGSCACATTGCTGGCTCATGGTCAACTTGTCATCCAGCAGCACTCCCAGGTCCTTCTCKGCAGAGCTGCTCTCCAGCAGGTCAGCCCCCAGCTTGTACTGCTGCCTAGGGTTATTTTTTCCCTAGGTGCAGGACCCTGCACTTGCCCTTGTTGATCCTCAGGAGGTTCCTCTCCACCCAACTCTCCAGCCTGTCCAGGTCTCCCTGAACGGCAGCACAGCATTCTGGGGTATGAGCCACTCCTCCCAACTTGGTATCATCAGCAAACCTGGTGAGGAGGCACTCTGTCCCCTCATCCAGGCCACTGATGAAAAAGTTGAACAGGATGGGACCCAGTACTGAGCCCTGGGGGATGGCACTAGCCACAGGCCTCCAACTAGAGTCCACACCACTGATGACAACTCTCTGAGCTCTGCCTTTCAGCCAGTTCTCAATCCACTGCACTGTCCGCTCTAACCCACACTTCTTGAGCTTCTCTAGGAGGATGTTCTGGGAGRCAGTGTCAAAAGCCTTGCTAAAGTCAAGGTACACAACGTTCACTGCTCTCCCCTCGTCTACCCAGCCAGTCATTCCATCCTAGAAGACTATCAGATTGGTTAAGCAGGATTTCCCCTTGGTGAATCCATGCTGGCTACTCCTGATCACCTTCTTTTCCTCCATATGCCTGGAGATGACATCCAGAATGAGCTGTTCCATACACCTTTCCAAGGATGGAGGTGAGCCTGACCAGCCTATAGTTGCCTGGGTCCTCCTTGCCCTTTTTGAAGACTGGAGTGACAGTCTTCAAAGACATTGACTTTCTTCCAGTCTTCACGCACCTCTCCAGTTCTCCATGACTTTTCAAAGATGAGAAGAGTGGCCTAACAACATCCGCCAGCTCCCTCAGTACCTGTGGGTGCATCCCATCGGGGCCCATGGATTTGTGGATGTCTTGCCTGCCCAGAAAGTTGCTAATCCTATCCTCCTCAACCAAAGGAAAGTCTTCCCTTCTCTGGAATTTCTGCCTCACATCCAGGCTGCAGGGTTCCTGAGGGCTGCCCTTAGCAGTGAAGACTGAAGCAAAGAAGGCATTCAGTAATTCTGCCTTCTCTGTATCCCTTGTCACCAGSRCCCCYRCCCCAKTCAGTAGCAGGCCCACATTTTCCCTAGTCCTCCTCTTGCTGCTGATGTATTTGAAGAAGCCCTTGCTGTTGTCCTTAACATCCCTTGCCAGACTCAATTCCAGCTGGGCCTTAGCCTTCCTCGCAGCATCTYTACATACTCTGGCCGCATTCCTACAATTCTCCCAAGCAGCCTGTCCCCTCTCCCACATTCTGTGKACTTTCTTMTTCTGCCTGAATTTGGTCAAGAGCTCCTTGCTCACCCATGCAGGTCTCCTGCCCCCTTTGCTACACTTCTTACTCACAGGGATGCACCGCTCTTGAGCTTGGAGGAAGTGACGCTTGAATACTAGCCAGCTCTCCTGGAACCCCCCCCTTCCCTCTACGGCCCTAACCCATGAGATTCCTCCAAGTAGGTCTCTGAAGAGCCCAAAGTCTGCTCTGCTGAAGTCCACTATTAGGAAGAACTATGTCAGAAACAGGTGACCCTGCTGATCTCCAGAGGTCCCTTCCAACCTTACTGATTCTATGATTAAGAGAGATATAGAATAACTGAAGAAGACTTTTGATTGTTTTTAGGGACCCAGATTTGGTGATACTAAGTTTAGTCACTTAAATTAAATAGCAAGGATTGTTAGATTACCTCTTAATCAGAGATACACCAGTGTATAAGTGTAAAATCATAGTGATGTAACATCAAGGCTTGTCATTTACTTGCACTAAAACACTGTGTTGTTTCTAGTTCGAATAAATTATGCTGCTGTGTAATTCTAATGATTTCCTAACTATTCTACTGCAACTCTAATAGCTACAGTGCTATTTTTCTGTGGTGCTTTTTCTCTGTTTTAGTAGCAGTAGATCATTCTGACTTTGCGAATGAAAGATTTTAGTGCAGAGCTCATAATTCATTAGTTATTGTTTTGAGGGTAATACAGTACCTGTCATTCTGCTAGACTTTTACCTCCTTCTTGATGCAGTCCTGGGAAGAGCTGTTCTCTGACCAGACCTCTGGGGACAGACTCCAAACAAAGGATACTATTCCACAGTTCCCTTGAACATAAATTGAAAACTTTTGGCCCTTGAATACAAGTAGCTCTAGAGAGAACTGTTATGAACAACAGTATCTGTTATTGTTTCCAGATAGTACTGAAGACGTCTATGTCTTCCCTTTTTACTTCTTCTCCACAGGCACATGAGTGAAAGACTCTAGGACATCTACAGTTATTACTATTTCTCCAATTTCACATAATTTTCAGGAGGGACATGGAGGATTTTTTCTAAATTTTTTGAGGAGGGCAGATAGGGCAGAACAGCAATGAAGGCTTTGTAGGTTAGATACACCATAAGACAGGTAACAGAATCAAGATGCGGTAATTCCTGGAGGAGCTGTGTAGACTGTTACAGGGAGCAGATCTGTGACTGATCTAGCAAGACATAGGCTTTAAGACTTTCAGAATTTCAGAATAGCTTTCTCTTTGTGGCTCTTTTCTTTCCTTGATGGTTGCTGCCCTTCAGGACGAGTTACCAATCCCTTTGTCTGTAATGGGGCATACCAGAGATGCTCAATCTGGTGACTGAAGCTGAGACTAGACCCATTAGGCCCACTGGAGCCACTTCATGGAATAGCTTTTTTTTTTTTTTTTTTAATATATGTATATGAGAATGTGCTTAAATATGTATCCCTGTATCTATCTGTCTGTCTGTTGTCTTTAGAGAGTGTCACTTGAATGGCTTAGGATCCAAAGCTTTTTTAAGAACTACAGATTGGCTTTCCTGTTTTATTCTATTACCTTTTGTCCCAAGCTCAGTCACAACTATCAATGCATCTGTCAAATTATATGTAAATTAAAAAAGAAAATGAACATGTAAATGATAGAATGGCATGAGTTAGKACTCTGCTTATTCTACTACAGATTTTCTATATTAAGGTCCTTAAGTCTGTGGTGATACTATGGAATTTATCTTGAGTGAATTGCTTTTGACCTAGTAGTCTGTTTCTCTTGATCTGAAATTACACATTCATCACTGTTAGAGTCAAAAGATGTATCAGTATTCATAGCAACATCAGCAGCAGTCATTTCCTCAGGGGAAGAAATGTATTTGTTTGCTTTTAATATTGTTAGTTCTTCTTTATCCTCTGTATTTAGTCTTTTACTTTAGTTGTTGGTAATATTTCTAAATGTGCTGCACACTTTCAAAATGAAATCAGGAAGTATAAATGCTAGGTACAAAACAGGTCATATTTGAAAGCTTACTTTTCAAACTTGAAATCAGAGAATCTTCTTATATATCTTTCATATGATTTTGGTTTTATTGATTTTTCTAGGGATTTTCTATTAGAAAACAGAAGAAATCCATCTGCAGGTCTTTAAGTCTTTTTGGTTTTAGAGATTTGTGAGACTTCAAAATTAACAGTAGAACTGGAAGAACTATTTTCTTCTTCCTTAAACAAGGCATCTGAGTTGTTCTTTTGATCTGCTGCAGGGAGAAAAGCATATGCTTTGCAGAGATGAAGAACGGTGCCCTTCAATGAAAATGATTCATGCCAAATTGGGCATACAGTCTGGTCTATGAATTGCTGGTGGTTGAATGTATGGCCTGGACTAGAAAAAGCTTCCTATTTGGTAGTGAGAGGAAGCCCGTGTTTGTCTGCACATGCCAGGTGTTTTATCACCATCCTTTTAGAATATATCTTGAGGTTTAAAAATCTACCTTTAGAAAAAAAACTATAGTTTTTCTCCAGCAGGTCAGACAGAATTTGTTTTAAAGACTTCACTCACAAAAGTACTTCAATATTTTCAGAAATGTTTGTGACATCAAAATTTGGCCAACTTAAAATATATATGTACATATTTCCCTACAGTAAAGATTATGAAGCTGATTATGATCAATGAAACATGTATGTTAATGAAAAAAACAGAAATTGGTAAATAAAATTGTGATATTTTATACTACCTGARGATCTGATCCTAAGATGAATCAGATGTGCCATATCTTTTTGTTAACTTTACTCACAGTGTAATTCCATGTGGTGATTTAGTTTAAAGATGCTAAATTTGTCTAGAGGTTGTAGAGGCATTGAAAGATTCATGAAACATAAAAAACACCTCCATAGTCCCTTATGATTGTGTTTTGCCACCTGTATATTTTGTTTAGTTCATATTCCACAGGTGGTAAATAATAATTAGAACAGCTTGGGTTTGCCAAGATGAGTATGTGTGCTCTGCTAAGGATCATGAATTAGTAACAACATTTTCAATAATGAAATACAGCTTGTTTAACACATTTATATATCTTAAAATCCAGCTGAACATATAAGGATTTTGGGAAAATTCTTTACAAGTAAAACTGCAAAATATTTTAGTTTATACCTTGGCCTGATATTGAAATTTGTTGTCTCTCTCCTAATCAATGTTTTGTGCAGAAATATATACATTCTATAAGACATACTTCTAAGGGGGAACTTTAGGGAACACAGTTTCTCATAATGGATAATGTATGCATGTGGATATCAATATAAATATATGTATCTATATGAGTATATCTAACATTTCTCAAATATATTGATCCTGAAAAACCTGTATTCTCATACTAGGGCTTCTACATTTTCATACTGGAATGTTTAGATCTGCATTTTCATGATGGGCCATAAGCAATTCAAACTGTATCCGTCTAATGCAGCATAAAACCATGTATGGAGTATAAATTTGGAATTTACTTCAATCTTGTGTTCTCCAAGGTGACATAGATTTATAAAATTATCAGGATCTGGCAAAGTAATACTGTCTTGAGCTGTAGTGAGGTCTTTGTCAACCCAAGTGCCAGAGGGGACCCTTTCAAGGTTCATTGCAACTCCAGTAATAGTGATTTCAAGCATAAGAGCTTTCAATTTCCTCCCTGCAACTCTTCTCATTGCTGTAGCTGCCAAAGACCTAGCTGGATAGAAAAAACAGTATCCAGTAGTGTTTAGATACATTTACCCCAATTTAGTCCTCTGTGAGGAGTGGCATGCCATAGTTTTCTCTTGCCCTAGCTCTGACTCTGAATCTGTGTACTTACAATGTCTGACAGAGAGTGTGAAGCAAATAATAGGTAGAGATGTATTACACACAACACAAGTCTTATAATCTCTGAACCAGAGATGTACTGGAATCGTTACTGTTTAAAACCAAAAGGAGGTCTCTGGAAAAGCAGAATTACTGGTGTTGATGAGCTTTGATTGTGTTTCTGGCACTGATTTGTTCATCAAAATGCTTGATTTTTTTTTCTCTCTGTGCACAGAAACAGGAATGATATTGAGCTTAATGGTTAGCAATTTAACAGTTTAGTAGTTTGGAGGCATATGACCTGAAAAAAGTATCTCTGATTAGGTTCGACCACATTTTTGCAGTGTCATTATAATAATCATTTAGWATCACTATTAAAGTTAAGCACTTTGCAAGCTTTTCATTATAAGTCTCTATTATTAGGAGTTTCTAGCTTAAATACATTTTCCCTTAGCAATTATGGCCTTAATATACAAGGAAGAAAACATATACTTGGTAACATTTTCCTCTTTCTTGCACTNGGATAATTTGTTTATAATATTGCAGAGAGATAAGAAAAGGTGGCTACGACTGTTTAACGTGGTTTTAAAACCCTACTTAGACTTATTCACATGCATCAATTTAATTAGCTTTAAGTCAAAAAGAAAGWAAGACATGAATGTATAACAGCTGATTCTGTAGCAGTGCTAATGACTGGTGCAAAGGAAAARGGGTGGTGGCAAACCTTATTGTCAGAACATTTTGCTTCAGGAAGATACTCTAATGAAACCAATATTTACATGAAGCTAAGTACATGCTTAACTTCCAGAAACTAAATAGCAACTCAATTTGTCAAGTCTTATGAAAGGTGATCAGATTAAAATTCCTTTATAAATCCATTACAGTACCAGACAGTATAATGGTATTTTCTGTGCTCTATGGAGATGAGTTTGACTGAAACTTCGTAAACGAATGTCTCATATATGACATTCATTGCTCTAAACTGAACTGAATTTCTAAGGTACTCATTCCATAGAATATGTTTCTGTGTAAGTGGTGCTCTTTTGAATACTTATACAGGGCATTTGACCAGGTAACATTAAATAAATAGGACTTCTGGCTATCTGAGAAGTCAAAATTTCTCTATTTATCAGCCTAGTGAATATAAAATCCAGTTCAAGATTACATACCAGTAAAAACAAGAGAAATCACAGTGTTAATAGGTGACCTACTAGAGGAATGTGAACTGCAGTATATAGAACCAATATGCACAGTCTCTCCCAAAATTTAAGATCAAATTGCAGAGGTCAGCTCATACGATAGGAAAAAGCGATAAATTAAGACAGTGTATTTGAGATTCTTATTTACTGCTATTACTCAATACATAATATCAAAACTATTAAGCTTATTCTTCCCATGCGATGGCTGATATGCTCATAAATAGGGCAAGAATTTCATTTTTTAAWGATTTGAATAGACAAAACAATAAAAATGGATCTAAGAAGTCTGATAACAGATCTGAGATGAATCACAAGACTAACTTCATAGCTTTGATCATATAAGAGGATTTGCTTAAGAAAAAAAAAAAGCTGAAATGACAGAAGAAGCGAACTGAAGATCATTTTCGGAATTTCATCAGGAGAGGGAGAAATAGACTCACTAAGAGGTAAATAACTTTGCTTTGGCTTATGTCATTAGAGGAAGAGGAAGAAAGAAAAGAATTCATTACATATTGAATGATGATAATTCCCATAAAAGACCCTGCCAGGAAATTAAAGCACRTCTTGATTCTGGGAAAAGAAAACATGATGCTACTATAAACCCATCCAGTTTGTACAAGCTAGARAGGGGATAGGATATAGGAATATGTGAAAAGACATTCTCTGTAGTTAAAACCTATAGTTAGTCCTTAAGTCCAAGAGAAAGGAAATTAATCAAAATGACACTTCAATATTGAACATATTAATTATTACCATATTTTCACGCGCAAATCCTAAATGTTATCTGTCAAAAAAAAAAAAAAAAAAAAAGAGAGAATGTAAAATCAGAGTAGGTTATTATTTATGCATAGGCAACATCTGAGGAAGTTATCGTAGAGTGCCTCTTCTCCTGGCACAGAATAAAGCTCTCTCTTTCTTTCTTTCTTGGCATGAAGAACTCTTTTTTCTGGAGAAGACTTCTTTTCCRAGAATAAGATTTTTATGATGTCATGTGGGTTTTCTGTAATGTTTTTCAGAGACCTTTCCTGGTCTGGTCATGTGTCAAATTCCAGTTCTACACATGGTATAAAACCTGAACAAGAGTGAAATATTACAGATTCAGTAATACTAGATCTGTTACTGCATACTATCTACACAACAACCCCCCCCCCAAAAAAAAAAAAAAAAAAGAAAAAGAAACAAAGAACTGCAACTGAATCAGACAGTGAGATAGTTTAACTCTTTAAGCAGAGCCACACTGGATCAACAACACATTAAATTAAATGCCTTTTTGTCAGAAAAATAAAAACCAAAAAAGCCCTCAAAACCTCAAAGAATTCATGAAATACTGCATGAGAAGAATAAAATGAGTTGTGGATACACAATTTAAACTACTGCAGTGAAGACAGAATTCTTTGTCAGCAGAGGGATGGTGGTTGACAAGTTTACCTAAGTAATTTTCTTTTACATATCAAAAGTAAAGAGCAAAACATACACTGAAAGACAATGAAACCAGTTATCCAGAATCAGAACATCAGTATGCAGAATCTCATATTTCATAAGACCTATTTGATTTCAGCAGACATAATTTTATGGTATATGTATACCCATGAATGAAAAAAAAAAAAAAATCAGTCTCCAAATGAGAGCAGGAAGGTACACGGAATTCAGTGATTAAAAGATGTAACTGAAAAGAACTTCTTTATAATTTGTAGGCCAGCTCTGGGAGAGGATAAGTCATTCGTGTTGCAGAGGGAAACCTTTGGTGTATCCAGATAACATATTGATACATAAGTTTGCTATGTATTTTCTAGAGCTAAAGAGGAAACTGAAAGCAAAGTAGCAGTTTTGGGTAGGGTAGCTTTTTCACATTGTACGTGAAGCAAAGTGTACCTTGTAAAAGACACACAATCTGCTCAACCCTCTTTTCATCAAGGTTTGATAAACGTACCAGTTTCAGACATATTTTCTTTACGTAAGGTCACCAAGAGAGAGCAAGTGATGAACAGCAATTAATTTTAAATACTGTCATAAGCTGGAAAACGATTGTCCATCAAAGCATAGTTGCCTGCTATGTCTTGTGAAGCTGTTAAGATGTAATGTGGAATTTTGTGTGGATTCCAAACAGATTGGGGGTTTGTCTGCCATAGGGACTATGTTTATACTGCTTAATGCATCCAGTCCAGAGATTCTTCTTCGGTTCTTAAGCCAAATTATATGGAATGTCTTACACATGCATTAATGTAGTCTATTCCTCCATCCTGGCAGAATGGTCATACTTACAGCATACAGCTCTTAGAGCAGTCTGCAGTTAGATCCATATGTCATATGTCCCATATGCGTCTTCATCCAGGCCCTTCAGGCACCATGTTCAACTGAACTAGCAGCTTTCATATAAAGGAGTTATTACCTGTTCCCTGAAACAATACCTGTTACTAACTTGTTGTAATAATATTCTGCCTGCTGACGCCTTTCCTGATGTCTGTCATTGTCACTGTATATTCTGCCTGTGCTTGTGGCTGACAACCTTTGCTATCTTGGACTGTTCATCTGCCTCAGTCTCTGTCCTGATGTCCCTCAAGCTGCTACTAGTTTGAAATACCAAACCAGATGGGTGGGACAGTGCTTCTAGAAACTGAGGGTTGATAACCTTGAAGCTAGTGATACAAATATGGAGTGATCACCTTTGGTGTTCTTGCAAGGAGYTGCAGTCAAGTACATCCCTTGCCAACATTTCTCATCAGTCAAGACAATAATAGCTACTGTTCCTTTGGAGCCATTCTGTCCTTAACATGTGGGAACCAATTCAAGATTGACAAATCACTTAGGGAATGATTGCATCCATGATCTATGCAGTCATRACTGAGGTTGTCGATGGGTGATTCACTGTGACAAGCTATCTGAGGTCATGACAGCCTTTGCTCAGTCTGGGCTGCCCATCTAGCAAAGCAGAACAGACAAGACGTGGTGAGATGTGTCCCATTAGGCTTTTATAAGTATGTCAACCGCAATCCTGCCCTTCAGCTGTCCCTCAAGTACTAATGGACTACTAAAGAATAGACAGAACCAATAGACTAACCAGATACAACATACTAGAGCCTTTAGAAACACAGTTATACCAAAAAAAGAATTTTTTTTTCCTTTTGTCTGCAGCTATGAGAGCAAATGAGGCATGAGCTCTACAGGATATGAGAAAAACTTTATTCACTCTTACTGGGCAGCCAATTTGGAAGAGTCATGGGACATGCAGCATCTCCATGGGAGATGCTTTCATCTAGCTGACAATAATATATGATTAGGGGGACAAGATGTGTGACACCATTCACCATCCCAACAATTTGCAGATCACTGACTGTTGTATTTAGTATAATCCATGTGAAAATGTTAGCAATATAACCAAGGTAAATGCACAATTTTAAGGGCATTTACAGTCTTATATCTACTGTTGGTAAATGTTTCCAAATGCAGATTTTCAAATATTCATATTCATATTGTAATGGCACTAAATATAAGAATAGTATTTGCTTTGAGTCATATATAAATGTGAGATGAGGAAATCTGGATAATGCTATTCATTTAATAACTCCTAAGAGCCAACCTTACCAGGTGTCAAATGATTTTTGTACTATGATGAGTATCTACAATTCAAATAAAAATCTCCTTTATAGTTCGCTGCCTGTGTTCAATACATTTCGTGTTTGTTACGGTGAAGACCTAAAAATGCAAACTCCCACACTTCTGCTTCACTAATGAACAGTGATCCTGAAAGAACCTTATAGGGGGACAGAAATGTCTCTCCCCTTTCCCCCTATCCTGATTAAATCCTTAGCATTTCTTCCAATTAATTTACATCAAATACCCATAATACTCATAAGACCAATTATTTTACACAGATCRCTCTTGGGACATCATGAGGGCACATATAGGCTTTAAACAAGCTAGATAGATTAGATATCAGAAACATGGAGGTTTAGCACAAACTRACTCACACAGCCAAAAGTAAGTAAGTAAAAGTAATTGGAGTATTAAAAAAAGAATAGAAATAGTTCTGCATTTGGTATACTTCTTTCTACACAGCTATGAAGTACATAAGAAGCTGTATTTGGCATTCCTGTCAATAAGTTTCTTCCGCCCTACAGAAATCATATTGTCACTGTAATTGTATGATAAAAATACYTCTGAGAATTAATCTGGTAATTCTTAATGTAATTTGTGATGATATAAACAAAAATGGTAGAGATTTTCAGCACATATGGGGAAAATATATTTTGTAGATATTTAAAAGCCATCATTAACTGTAACAGAATTCACAATACCTAATATATCTTGTCACGATGGATGGCAGACTTTCCTGAAACACTTAATAATGAGACCATTCCTTTTGGATTCCTTACCCAACAATAAAATTGCAGTTGACAAAAAACATCTTAAAATTCTTTGAGTAAAAGTGTCAAAATAGTTTGCATTCAGTCTACCTTCAACACAACTCCCTTACAACAGCAGTGAAAAAAAAAAAATCTATTCTAGGCCAACTAACTAAAACAGTATGACATTTCTGAAAACTAGGTTTATCACCTTTCAGTTAATGAACTGAAGCAGTTTAACATGAGATTCAATTGTCAAGGTCATACTTTACCAATCAACAAATGTATCATAAGCAAAAATGATTCTTAGCCCACYTTGAAACATGCCTGGAGGCAAATGGCATAAACAAAAAAAG
Source organism: Rhea americana (assembly GCF_003343005.1). Classification (NCBI taxonomy): domain Eukaryota; kingdom Metazoa; phylum Chordata; class Aves; order Rheiformes; family Rheidae; genus Rhea; species Rhea americana. The sequence goes on along the minus strand of NW_028186956.1, from coordinate 612,581 downwards.
ACTCTGACCATGTCTTGAAAGAGAATTCGTGTAGATAATGAAACATACATAACTACATGTTAAATTTAAAAGAATAAGAACCTTTCCCACTAAAAAAGTATAATATATATTGAGTTTTTCCTTCATATTTTGGGAGGAGACTCAGAGTATTTGGGCAGAGTATGCAACGTAGCAGTAGGCATGGTGATTTAGGGAAGGTATCATTAAGCAACATTTCTGGATCATGAAAAAACTTTCTTCATTCAAAATTTATCACATGTTGTGAGTTTTTCTGGACCCACAGCTAGCCAGTCAAAATAGCATTTGTATTTGCTTTGCAGAGTGTCSATATGGGATCCCAAGATCTCAAGGAAAGTTGCTTTATTATTCACGTTCCATGTATTTAATTATAAGCTTGTTTGCCTGTATGATTGTTGCTGTTTCTGATAAGAAATAAACTACCTCAGTCCTCTGGGGAGCCAGCAAAATCTTTAAGGCATGCTTTGCTTAAGCATGTAAGTGGGACCATACAGGGTAGTCTAATGCTGACTGAAGGACGCTCGTGTCTTAATATCTGTATTGTGAGACAGAACAGAGAGTTTATCAAGGGAATGTATGTATATATACATATATGTTTGTATATATATTGTAAATGTGAGACATTTTGAAGTGCATTGGATGGATCTAACTAGTTAAACACCATTGCATTTAATCCATAGAAGTTTATAACAAAGTCAAATAAAATAGTCTTTAATTTTAAACATAGAAGATTGGGAAAGATGAATAACTAAAGCTACAGAATAGCTCTTGTGGTGTACATCAGTGCTTATTTGTTTTGCTGATGAGGAATAAGTAACCACACAGACTTATCTTACATTATATACAYGCATTTTTAAATATCCAGATTATGGATATATGACTTGAAACTTGTTATGGCATTCTAAAACATTAACAGATACACATTTACAAATGATTAAATATGATTTAGCTTGATAACAAGATTCTTTAAAAACTACACATTGTTTTTTTTTTCTTTTTTAAATAAATAAATGCTTATTTTATTTTAAAAAAATCTGTTAATTATAGTTAATCATGGGGTTTTAGTATAATCTGACCTTAGAAATGCTTGTGAAGTYTCCCAGATTTTTGTAGCAGTATAGAACTGAAATTCTAAACATATGCTTAACTTTACAGATTTATTCATTTTAATTCTGAGGGTACAAAATAAACAATAATTAGCATACACTTCTTGATAAGAATTTATTCAAGATATTCAGCATATGAATTTTCCTAAATTGTCATATTAGACTAAATCTGGTCCCACTGAATTGAGTAACTGCCTTTAGTTTGAAAAGGACTGGATAAATTTTGAGTACTTCTGGAATCTTGTTCTAACTTCTGCAAGATTCAAGATATATAAACACAAATCCTAAACACAAGGGAATTGAATTAGACTTCCAAAATATCTACCATTTACTTAAACTATAATTATCATTAATGTTAGAAAGACTCTCGAGGTATTTTAAAACCAAGAATCTATTATTTTAATTATCTAGATTTGCTCTATTCTATTTAGTAGTTAAGCTTTGAAATATATCATCTTTATGTGAAAGATTCTGGAACTAAAACACATTCATTTTCTTAATATTTTGCTTTTCATATGCACAAATGATTAAAGACTGCAATAGCCAGTCCTCTAAAACATTGTCATTATACCTCACTAATGAAGGCAGAGCTGTTCAGCCTCAGGTTACTTTATTAACTAATTGCCAAGTTTTAATGCCAACACCCTTCACGGAAACAATGTGTATTTTTCACAGAAACAGATATTACCATATAAGAAAATGACTAGATAAATATGTGTTCAAAGCAAGCTTGCCTTTTAAAACCTGAAAATTTCAGGGTACCTCAGAATGCTTTATAAAAGATCTCTTATTTTCACCTTGAGATTTAATCACTATAATTGCAGTGCAGGAAGTCAGACCAAGTGAGTACTAAAAACAATTTGTCAAGATAGCCACAGGTTTGCCTATGCTGCAAGGTTATATGGACATATATAGGTTAAGCTGAAATTAATTTTAATAGCTGCAGGCTAAAGTCAACAGCCCAGAGGAGAAGGGCTGTATTTTGAGAAAATAAATAAATAAAAATAATCCAAACATTTGCTTTCATCTGCAGTGGCTAGACAGCAACCCAGTGCCCAAATTAAAGCTAACTTGTGGTTGTCTTTGCAGTACTGTAGACCTACCATAAAGCTTGCCACATCCCCCATATTAGAGCTGCTGAGCTAAAAGATGGGTCAGATTATAAGTGTAAATGTTGTTTACACAAGTCACCAGGGATTTCTTTACTGCAACTTGGCCTTCCTTCACTTCTCAAAGTAAATAACAAACTTACTCTCTAAGTGCCAAAATGGCCTCAACTTTTCTGTATCTCTAATTGATGTTTTAATCTGGTCTGAGCAGTTTTTCCAAAGACCATCATAAATAAACCCCTAGGGATAAATACTGTAGGAGTAAGTTTGAAGCAAAATCTTTCTCCTGATCAACATTTCTTGCAGATAATTTATGTCAGTCTGATTTCCAAAGATTGATTCTGAGATTGTGCATATTTATTTGGTTATTTCTTCAGATTCCTGTCAGAAAATTGCATAGCTCCTYAGTTCTTTTCAAAGAGAGATCTTGCGTCGCTTCTCTATCAAATTAATTGAAGCCTTCTCTGCCAATGTACTTTCATGTCTGCTGGTTTCCCAAAGGCAGACTTGTCAATCACATAATCACTTTGCTGCTGTTCTGCAGTTGACCTGATTTGGCACTGAAAAGGAGCAAATGCTTCTGTGCAATCAAACCGGATCTGATGGATACCAAAGACACCTTGATAGACTCACTTAGTACTGTATAGTGGTAGTAAGGCAGGTGAGATAGAGCAAGAGGGAATACATTAGGGGAAAGAATTTCTTTGAAAGTGATTTTTTTAAAAAATCTATGCAGAAAGAAGCAAGCAGAAGTATGAGAATGTGGTAAWGTTAGTGCATACACGCTATGTATAGCAAACATTCATGCCCTCAGCTATAACTGCAAGAATACTACCTGATTTTGGAATAGACACAAAATATAGGTTTGTTTGGGAAACTTTGACTGTCAGATTTGACAAACCTGACAATATTAAGATCCACAGGGATATGGCTCAATGGCACTTTAGTTTAAATTTAAATTTAAATAGCTCAAAACTTGACACTGAAACGCATCAGGTCCCAGTGATGATATGCATAATTTTCTATTGAGAAATTTCAGATAACTTATGTTTTTCAAATGAGTAAGACATAGTTTGTAGCACTACTAAATTGTCACCCTGAATATTTATGCCTGAAAGCTTTAAAACTAACGTCACAAGGGTGCTTTGAAAGGGAGCTTAGCAAGAAGTTAAGCTAAAAAAATGACTTTTCAAGTATTCAAAACACATTCTCAGGCAATATAACTTTTAATACGATAGCATTCCATATACTGAGTAATGATACTCAGTATGATACTACTAATACATATAGTCCAGTCAGGGAACATTATCTCTGATTATTTTCTTGGAAAATATGCAGTTCTAACAACTACCCATTTTGAACCAGTAGGACTACATATCAGCTTGCCAATATTTATGTGATTTTCCCCCAGTCTAAGGTCATAGAATTGGTTAGGGCRGTCTAATTCATTCAGTAGTTTGTGGTGGATCAATGGGCAGATTTTTTTCAGGACAATTCAAAAAGAAAACAAACAAAAAGGCCTATCATAATCTATACCATACAAGATTTATATTTAATAATAATCTACTTCAACAGAATAAATAAGCAAAAAAAAATGTTTTTCGCAAAGTAGAATGGGAATAGAGCACCTTTTGAGCAACCTTGACTGTAATTTCAATGGCCTGAACACTGGGATATCCTGTTGGAAAAAGTTGCTTCTGCTTATCCTCCACAGTAAACAGTTACTGTGTAGCAAAAGTAACCACTATTACTTACATAAGGATTTATTTTTCTCTTCCTCATCTGCAGTGTTACATCTCTGGSCTCCCCAGTACAAGAGAGACATGGAGCTACTGGAGAGAGTCCAGCGTAGGGCTACAAAGATGGTCAGAGGGCTGGAGCACCTGCCCTGTGAGGAACGGCTGCGAGAGCTGGGCCTCTTCAGCCTGCGGAAGAGAAGACTGAGGGGGGATCTTATCAATATGTACAAGTACCTGAGGGAGGGTGTCAAGGGGACAGGGACAAGCTCTTTTCAGTTGTCCCATGTGGCAGGACCAGAGGCAATGGGCAGAAATTGAAGCATGGGAAGTTCCACCTGAACGTGAGGGCGAATTTCTTCCCTGTGAGAGTGAGGGAGCACTGGAGCAGGTTGCCCAGAGAGGTTGTGGAGTCTCCTTCTCTGGAGATCTTCAAGGCCTGCTTGGATACAACCCTGTCTAATATGCTCYAGGTGACTCTGCTGAGCAGAGGGGTTGGACTAGATGGTCTCCAGAGGTCACTTCCAACCTCAACCATTCTGCGATTCTGTGATCTTTTGCACAGGATATTCTAATGTGGGAAAGCGGAGGAAAAATKTCCTACAGTTGGAGCAGTCTCAACTTTAACCAAACTGCAGCTAAGAGAACATATAGGAGGAGCACCTACGGAGAAAATATGTATCTCACATCTGGAGACCTTTGTTTCTGCTTTTGTATTTCKGTGGTAGGACGTAGAACAGCAACACTGCAATCTATTGACAAAAAACATTTTACTTGGTGATACATTCTGCTGTGTTTATTGTTTAGGCACAATAAAAATCTTCAAATGATGCTTTTGAAGAAGGGAGGACAGAATGATTTGTAACTCAGGAGATGATCTTTTGTTTAAAGATGTGTAAAGAATTGGTAATAAAGATTTCACGAAATCATAGTACTGAAAAAATGCTAGAGAAAATTTCCTTACTTTTAAAAGTTCTTCAGCTTTATTTTTGTGAACGTTGAGAAGAGATTGAGACAGAAGTCGTACATTTGGCCACTGTTACCTGTGAAGATAAACTAGAAAGGTCTAATCAGAACATACCCTTAAACAGATTTCCTTTTTGTTCAGGATTTACAGAGATATGTACAGTAGAATCACATGTACTTAACTAAAAAATGATTTTTTTCTGATATTTTTAGAAATTGATTTGGAAATGATTGTTCTGAAATTATTAGAATTAGACCAGTGATATTGYCTAAAAATATCAGTCATGTGTTTGAAATTATTCCACTTCCACTTCCAATGAAACCTTATCTTTTCCCATGAGTTAGTTACTTTTCTCTGACTCAGGTAAACTTTTCCAACATTTGATTCTGCTCATTATAATCTTTTTCTGCTGCTCCCATGTWTATTTTCCTATATTTTACTGTACTAAATCTATTTGGCCCATTATACATGAGAAATACAAGATGATGACTAACTTGATTTTCTAGAAAACATTGCATTTCATTAATTTTCATTAATTTAAATTGTTCAAACAYTTTTCTCCTTTGGAGAAGCTATTGCCTGCAAGTAAAAAGCAGTTAGGCCTTCCAAATCTTAAAGGGGAGGAAAAGGTAGCCATTTCTTTCGCCTCTCTCTTTATTGTTCAGTGGTGACATTAACTTCAACATTTGGATCTGAAAATTATAGCTTTCACTAAAATGAAAGAGAAATAACAAGCCCATTACACACCTACCCCATGAAAACAAAAATTGTATTCATAATTTAAGCTGAATTATTTCCTATTATATCATCCYCTTTGCTACAGAGAGCCACACTAAGAGGTGCAATCAGGCCAGATAGATAAACACATGCTGGTAGGATTTTAACAAAAAAGCAGTAAATTGTTTGAGTGTTAGTCCTTATTTTTTCTGCTAACCAGCCTAATTTTGATAAGTTACTGTGTACTTTTGTTCAAAAAATCACCCTTTATCTGACAGAAGTAAAATAGAAAAAAAAAAAAAANAGAGAGAGAGAGAGAGAGAAAGAGAAAAAGTGGCTTCCCACTGCAGAGATAGCCACCCTTCTAAGACATATTCAAATCAGAACTGTGAAATATTCAGTAATTTGGTGAGGGAAAAATGATAGCTAAGCCCTCTTAACCTTTTATGCAGCCCATTAACACAGTCTGCTAACACCTGCTTTGTAATTAATGTGCTAATCAAGGCAGCAGGGTTCACCAGTTACTGCATTTCAGTACAGCTTTCCAGCTTTGTTGCCATGTTTCTGTCTCAATTAGTCTGCAGCACTCCTAATGTAGCCTCTTACTGCAGGAAGAAAATTGGTTTCAGATCTGAATGCTTCATAACAAAGCAATCTCCTAATGTATAGTGAACTTATTATGCATTATGCTGAAACTGATTTTGTTTCCACTAGAAATATATGTGTGCTTAAAACTTAGATGCAGAACTAATGATATTCAAATTTATCCTGAAATGAGATATTTGAGAATGTTTTACAACAAACTTACAAGCTGTCATAGCCATATAGTTGAAAAACACTCATGACTCAATATACTGTTTGCTTAGGTTCTATCTATATAYACGCACAAGCAAATCGTTTTATATCATATATTTCATGTCCATTTGCCATGTTAATACCATTAGAATTACTGGAGTGTCACCTGGAGAGCAGAAAAACATTTGAAAACTGTCATGTGGATAGAGTTCCCATGGAAACTTAACACCTTTCAGATGCAATCTGCTAATTGCAAGCCAAGAAAATAAATTCCATTTCCTGCAGAATTTCATGATTATTTTATATTTTCACTAGCTCAAAAGTTCACTAGTTTTTAAAGTTTTCCAGTAGATCTATTATATATACATATATACACACATATATGCACACATGCACATACACACGCATACACACATATATAAAGTGTGTATATATATATATATATATATATATGTATATAATCAGTCACATGGTTAGAACCTTCATCTGGAATAAGCAAAGAAGCCTCTGCTCTCTCTCATGAAACAGTAAGGACTTGAACTGCAGCAGTTTGTTGTTTTCAGAAATATCACAAAATTCTCCTTCCTTGCTGCTTGCCACTTTAAAACGTTTGGTCTCTTTAAGGCTGGATATTTATAGCTTTAGTCTCCTTATGTCCTAAAGTCACCGTCACCTTTCCAACCTTAGTTACTTTTGTGTCTTTAGTCATCTTATATCTTTATTCACACTATATCTTTAGGACCTTACATCTCTGTTTATTTTGTACTAATTTGTAGCCCCATGAAATAAATAGAGTTGTTATTGAAGTAAGATATTTGTTCAATGTGAATAAAAATATATGAATTATGTTGTAAATGGTATTTTTCTATTTATCATTTAACTGAAAAGAAAATCAAATATCTGAAATAAATACATATACACTTTGTTTAAGGTAAACTGTARGGTGAGGATTCATCCTTCCGACATTTTTCATGTGTAGAAGAGAAAAAGCTTAGAAATGATAGAGACAGTATGTATTTAAATATCAGAACAGTGATTATGAAGAAAAAAAGTAAAAATACTGACTCTTCACTTCACTTGCATACATCTTATGAAAATTTTCAGTTTTCAGTCTTGTGTAGGGTCAGTGGGTGCCTAGTTAAATAGTTTGTTAACTTGTAAAGCTTGTATCCTCGATTTTCTGAATTACATGGCTGAGTTCTGAGCTCATATAATGTACAAATGAGGAATGTGCTTAGAGCTTGAGACAATTCTTTATTTTTGTGTTACAAACAAAACAGTACACTGAGTATACTTTGCTACACTGCACATCCACCTAATTCAAGCTATAAAGCAGAAACAAATTAAAAACTTCATGAGCCACTTGTTGAGACTAGCTAAAGGCTATCTATTTATGCAGTTGATAATTTGTCATTAACGTCCTTRATTCCGGCCCTGTTATCCTGAGGATATGCTTTGGCACAGGATGAAGACTAGATRTATTTTTCGTAGGCTGCATCACTTGTTACTTTACATTAGTCTGCTTACTGTTACATACCAATAAATCCTGAAATATAATTGTATTTTTGCAGTTTGTTTCCCTGGTCACAGAAGGAAGAGTTGTATCATTCTAAAATAGATCCGTTGTGGCTCCAATATATTGAATAAAGAGGGTTCTGAGATTCTTTGTTCAAATACTAAGCAATGCAGAGCCTATTCTGTCTAAGTGTCAAGGTAAAGAAAAGTGTTTCAGAAGAGTGGAGAAATGTGCACATGAGATTTAGGGAGGGCAATAGAGAGTTTTGTCTTCAAGCTACCTTTTACTTTGCAGAGAAGTTCAGTGAGTCCATAAACTTCAGCTGTACTGATACATTGGTAAAGCAAATAACCTGATGATCTGTGTATGTAAATTTGACTTACTGGCTATTCTTAATAAAACTGGGTTATGATTTCCTCTGTCTTCAGAGCTCATAGAAATGTGACAAGGACAGTGTCAATAAAAGTAATAGATCTTATACTAATCTTTCAGACTCATTGCCTGTGGCCTTAGAATGACTTATATTTTAATGAATCTGTTATTTTAAGGATGTGTTTAAAGTGTTTTTATGCATCCAGAATTGAGGGAGTAAAATGGGATTCCTTTTGCTTGAAAAACCCTTCTTATCAGGCAGTTTTTTTGGCTTTCCTTTGGAACTTTTTTAATGCCTACTAATTGCAACTAATTCTTTCTGAGATATTTTTACTTTCTACAAACTGAATTAAATTCACTTTATTASATAGTATGTTTGAATAGTAAGCACCCAATATTACTTTTTACAAATAGCTGCTAAAGTGAACAGACTGGAAACTGGGCTCATTTTTAATGACAATAGACTGTTCATTTCTCAGACATTCCCCTATTTTTTCCCTGTAATTGAGGGAAATTATTTACTTCTTAGCCTCAAATAATAAATAATAGTAATAATAATAMATTAACACATTCTAAATGGAATTTCCAGTCTCTTCAAATATGTAAATAATAATTGTTATGCACTTTTTTTTTAATTTTAAGCAATATTAGTCATTAAGAAGTGATCTGATAAAAGAAAGTGTATTTCTAAAAGGCATTGATGTCTCATCCTGAGGCAACTATTGGGTATCTACAAGGTTTTTAAAGCTCAAACATATGTGTGTTTTCCATCAGAAAAGACAAACTGGCATCGTTAGAAGATCCACAGAAGTGTATTCACTGATAGAGAACTTCAGGTCTGGGTTGTTAGCTAGGGCAGAGGAGCTTATAAGTGTGATGGAAACAGGGCAGCAAAATACTACTTCTTATAGCTGCTGCTTCTAGATATAAGTGGTCCCAGTTCTCTTCTTGTCCTATTAACAGAATAGTATGTTTGTTCACTATGTACAAGATCAGTGGMAAAAACACAACCCTAACACTAAATGAGAGGTTTTATTTTGTATAAGCAACAAGATATACCACAGAAAAGTTACTTAACTCAAAAAAAACTTATTATAAGATTAAATATTGATCCAAATAACAGAAAAGACCAATATACAGAGGTGATATAACTGCCATTTTACACTCTGAAAACTTCTTGTTAGTAAATGAGGAGAGGTCCAAGAACAGAAAATCTGGTTATCCTGCTAATACCTGGTCTCTAGATATGGAACACTAAGAACAAAACGTATTCTTAGCGTTCCATCAGAATCCTTTTGTGACAGGAAATTTGTAATATATAATACCTCATCTGTAAATTGGCAATAAAAACATTTCCATGCTCTAGAATAGTGTTGCATGTGTACTGTTTTGTGAATTGTTTGCTGATACAAACAGCAAACAGATTGGAACAGATTTCAGAAGTGCGCAGTATTTCTATTTTTTACACTGTAGGTTATGCTCCAGTATTAGTGATTGTAGGTGGGATTTTAACTTAATAAATGACGACAGCAAATTAATATTTACYTTTTTTAATAAATAAAATCATGCAACTATATTTTTAGTTTTATCAAAATTATCCTCATAAATGATTTTATTCCTGAGATATGTAAAMAGCTTAAAAGAAATAAAAGTGATATACCTGTAAGTGGCTGTTCCTTTAAAAAGGAGATTTACCTCATATTCCTTTCCCAGGATGCTGAGCACTATGTAAACCACGTGCTTTGCTGAATAAAAATACAGCTCTGAGTAGGTCCTGTGCCTGAATCTTCAATTATTATTGAGCTTTGGCTAACCATTGAAGCTTGTAATTTCATTTTTTCCAGACGTTTTTATATCTTTTCTGTATCCCAATGAAGGATCATCTTGCATTGGCAGCCTTAATTTGACCATGTGCAACATGGTTTGGATCTAAAAAGTCAAAGATCATGGAATCATGAAAAAAAAAAAAGAAAGAAAAAAGACAGAGATGGTCACACAAACTCTTTTGTGTCTCAGCTTTATGAACTCCTGGAAAGCCCTACAGATTAATCATGCAAAGTTAATTTAAAGTGACTTGGCTGATGCTACATTGGCTGCCACTTATGCTCTGACTAGTGCTACTGCTGTGTATCATTAGAACAACTCCTGTTGGACAGAAAAATGTCATTGCTGCTGGCTAATATGGCAAAAAGATGTCATATAAGTGGAATCTGTTTGGTGTCTGGAATAAGATTTAAATTGTCACAGTCTTACTTTCCTAAAAGAAAAGAGAAAAAAATAAAAAAAAAGGTAGGAAAGTGTGTACAAAATAGCAGGGAAGAAAGGATTGCCTAGCTTACAAAAATGTCCCTCAACCTTTACAGTGAGAAATCTGACATACTGAAGAAGYTGGAGTAGCAGCTGTCATCAGGCTGTGATAGAAGGTGACCTCTCCAAAAAAATAAAGGTGTCCCTGGAGCTCTCTGGCTGACACTGCATTGGATCTATCAGCTAAAGTACTCCATAATTCAAGCACACATGGTTGCAGCTACCATCTCAAGACTCAGTAAGAATATAAAAAGGTATGCACAGATGCACATGCACACACACATGCACACACTTTTATATAAGGAGAGATTATATATGTTTAAAGGTCTGAAACAGGAGAGAAAGATGACAATACTACAGAAATAAGTGAGTGGCAAGGAAAACACGGAAAACCAAGATAATTAGTTGAAGGAAGAAATTTTGTCTTACTCACCATTCTTTATGGGGCACATGACCCTAATTTATAAGAACTATTCATATAATTTAAATTCCTAATTTCACATTTCCTCTGAGGACTTGTCTGTATGTGTAAATTGATGTAGCATTKTTTGTGTAAGCCCACTTCCTATGTGGAAACACCACACTGAATAAATCACTTTGGAGATGGTTAATCTTATAAAGGTATTCTTAGTTCATGCTAAAATAACTCACACGGACGTCTTTGGTTCACCGGGCAGAAACTGAACCACAGGAAGTTCCGCCTGAATAYGAGGGGGAATTTCTTCCCTGTGACAGTGACGGAGCACTGGACCAGGTTGCCCAGAGAGGTTGTGGAGTCTCCTTCTCTGGAGATCTTCAAGGCCTGCCTGGATGCAACCCTGTCTATCGTGCTCTAGGTGACCCTTCTGAGCAGGGRKGTTGGACTAGATGATCTCCAGAGGTCCCTTCCAACCTTACTGATTCTATGATTCTATGATCTTGTACAGAGTAACATCTGTGCTAYACACTCACTACCTACTTTTTGGCATATTATCTTTTCTTTGTGGGTAAGTCCATATTGATATAACACATATGCCTATCTCCCAAGCAAGATACCAAAACATAGTTAGGCTAATGGAAAGGATATCTTATTGTATACTAGTCTAGTCGTTGCACTATATTTTGGCAAGAAGATACAGAAATCATTAGACAACTGAATCTGTGAAATTGTGGAGCTATTCCATATGGGAATAATTCCTTTTTTCTTTTTCTTTCTTTTTTTTTAATAGTATGAATTAAAATAACTCCCTCCAAAATGAATAAAAGTTACTGTAACTGGGAATGATAGCAAAAATTCTATCTTGGCCTTTGGATTTGGTTTTTCATTTCAGCTTTCCAAAAGCTCCTTTGAAATGAGAAATCTGATACTACAGAAAATATTGAGAGAGTTTTAATTATACATCAGAAGTCTTTTTTTAACTAAATAAAGAGAGTGCATAGAAATAAGAAKAATTCAATTTATGCTAAGGAATGACTTACATGTTAGGTACACTCTAACAGCCTAGAAAATGAAATTAAAAATAGACATTGATAAATGTCATACTATTTAACAAAGACAAGATTCTATGAAGAGCTTGATACTCAAGTTCTCAAGAGTATGTTTCTATATACAGTATTTCCTGACTCTGCCCACAGGTTATGGATGTTATAGATAGCGAACGCCTATGACTCAAAATAGAGTTACACCAGAAGTGAATACAGCCCATCATTAGTGAAAGAAAGATGTAGTTATCTAAAGAAAATGATGTGCTGGGTTGAAGACATGTGACAATAAAGATTTAAAATGACTGGAGATTTCATGGCTATATGTCTTTAAAATTGTGACATTTGGTACCAGCAGGAATAGAAGCAGACAGAAAGGACTGAAGAAAGCAAAATGCCTAATGAGCTTTGAAGCGAAAGATGTTATAGAAGCTAGTCCAAAACCTACTGATGGATTTTCTTCTCACCCCAACACCCCGTGATGGTCTCTATTAGTGTCTAGGTCAGGGTCCACACTTGGTATACAATAACACAGAAATCATGAAGRGATAAAAAAAGGGACAAGTTAGGAAAAATAGCATTAGTCCATAGCARTGATAGAAACAGATCTCATGAAGACAATAATTTACAACATCTGAAAAACTCTCTAGTATGTATGTAAATGTGCATATAAATATGTCTACATATATTTTTCAACAGTGATAATTTACAGTTTTCCTGCCAATGATCAATAGATTCCCTGTGCACATATAAAAGAAAAAGTGTTCTATTAAATATTTTCGATTAAATATATAATTTTCATTATAAAGAAGAGACAAATTTTGATTAGATGTTATCTTTTTTTTTTTTTTAAAAAAAATCAGATCTCTGTTAATTCTTCCCATAGAAAAATGCACAGTGGCATGGTACGTAAAGTCTTGAAATATAGTGAAATATGAAAGACAATTCAGTTTTTATTCTTTAAAATATAAAAATAATATTATTAWAAATATAATTTCAAATGCCAAAATTTTAAATTTGAAGCAAATAAAGAGCAGTATGGAATACTGTAAAATATCTTTAGAAAGATCCTAACATACATTCTTTATTTAATGATGATAGGACTTTAAATAAAGCTTTTAGAATTATACTAAAATGATTTGCCTTAAAAATGTATCAGCTAATCTATCTTACAAACTATAAAAATCTACCAGAACTTACAGGCCATAAACTTAGGAAAACACTGTGGGTTTTTATWTTTTTTTTTAATTTATTTGRTGTCATGGTTACATATAGCTTAATAAATAGCTTGATTTAGAAAACAAGCTGACAGTTATATGACGTAGAAACTAATATCACTTGAGGAAGAATCATGTTTAGTCAATTCTACTGAACACAGAAGTGAATGGAATTCATACTTCAGCAAGAACTGTTAGAAATCACGCTAACTTATTGACAGTACTGAGATWTGACTAGAATTTTCTTGAGCAATAAAAGGTATTCTATGACTAAAAAAGTGTAAAGTCAAAGAGAATTTTTAATGAAAAGAGCAAATAAATTAACWTGACTATTTCTATATTGCCATAAAAATGAGGGAATACGAGTGGATGGAACTTCAGGAGGTCGTCTGGGCCAGTCCTYGTCCTACCACATCATTAGCTATGTCAAATGAATGTCCTGGATAGTTTAATAGAATAGATACAGATGTATAACTAATTTAATGTAACTTTCTCCTAAACTATTCGTCCTGTGACAGCAGTGGAGCTTTAATAGTAGTTTGCCCTTACTATAAATTATTGAGGTATAACAATTTAACCCATAATCGTGGTTGCTATTTGAATGCTATATGAGAACACATATGTTATAAGAGTCAAATCCTGTTTAAAGAAAAAAAGTATATATGAAGTTCTACCATAGATTTTGATAGAAATCACAGCTAGTTTTAAATGTATTCTTCATATTTGAGAGTTTATTAGTTTTTTTATCAAGCAAATAAAAACCATTATTTACAACAGTATTTACAATGGAACAAATGAAAATAAAAAAAAAAGAAATACAGACTTTAACAGTTGTATGGAAAACTAAATTGGTGCAGGTCAATAGAAATCAACTAAAATATGAATAAATGAAGAACATATAATACAAAGAAGAGTGATAAAAATACCAATGAGCTTCAACAAGCAGTTTGTCAGCCCTTAGGTGTGCTAATAGGCAATTCTCTTCAGTGCATACTTAAATAAAGATTCTCCTTACTCTTTCTTAACTTTTCCTTTTGATATTACAAAACATTTTTTAAAAAGTTCATTAATACTGCACTGCTACCCAGCTGCTGCAATCTCTCACATAAGATGGACCAACCACTGGCTGACATAGTAAGAAGATTATATTGCATAATGCTTTGTGAGATGATGTGAAAAATATATTTTATCCATTGTGCCATAATGCATGCCCTTGTTGAAGAAATAAATYATTTTGTATTTTCTACAGAAGTTACTATAAGGTATTTTTGTCGTATAGATGTCTACAAACGTGATATTCTGCAAGGTATTGATGCACTAATGATAGACACCCCATAGTTTTCCCTATTCATATTCAGTATCAGAAGCTACAGAGTGTAGTACAGCTGATTCTCAGCAAGACAACACACTCCTGAAATACAGATTATCTCAACATGCTGCACACCTTTGTGTAGTAATGGGGATTTTTCAACTTTGTGTGGGCAGATCACATCTCGTTCACTGACTATTGCTAACAAGGAAGAGTGTGTGCCTAGCTGATTTTTTTTTAATCATCAAATAGGGGAGCTCTGTAAGCGGATGATTGGTGGACGAAAATTTTCATGAAAAGTGAACTTTGATAAGGAAGCTTCAAAGAAGGTTTATATTTCTCTGATCTTGGCATTTTTTTAAGTAGAAAGSTGATCCTGTGGAATGTAACATCATTTAATTTCCACCACAGAATCTTTTTCTACTGTTCTTCCTCCAAAACAAGTTTGCACTGCTGTATCACCACTGTCTTGTCTAGGCCTACTGTGTTCTGCATTCAYTCTGTCTCTTCTTTCCCATCAGTTATGAGCACTGATTTCTGTATTTCATGAGGCCTTGACTCTTCAATTTAAGGTCTCAAAAATGCCTGTTTTGCCAAGTAAAGAACAGGATGAAGATAAGGCTTTAGCATACTACGCCACATAACTTGCGTGGCTTTTATCTTTACCACTGACTCACTGTTGCTATTTTTTAAAAATGCTGTGAGAAAGAGCTGGATTTATGACAATTACTGCTGGATTGGGTAGTGCAAAGGTTGAGCCTGAAGGTTCAGTCTTCATCAGCGTAGTCTGAGGCCAAACTAAAGCTCTTTATTTTGTTGGTAATGTTTTATTTCAAGGAAACTCTGTAACCTAGAGGATCTACCTTTTGAGCTTGATGCTAAACTATGGCCCTGAATGCAGGCTATGGTTCACTCTTAAGCAGTAAGATAGACATACTCACACCTGAAACAAATRGCTAATGTGACTAATCTCATCCTGTCAAATACCACTATTTTTAATTAAAAAAAAAAAAAAAAAAAAAAAAAAAAATTTTTTTTTAAAATTTTCCCTTTATTTAAAAGAAAAAAAATTTTTTTAAAAAAAAAAAAAAAAAAAAAAAAAAAAAAGACTTTTCTTTACCATGCTCCCGTTACCTGACAGGAAAAGCACTGCTGTAGATAAAAGATGAATTGTTTGTTTGTTAATGTATTCTAGACAGTTCAGCACTGTTTGAGTTTAAAGATACAATAATTAAGAACATTGTAGGTTTAAAAAGTACATTCTCCCTACAAAAAGAAAAAAAAAGAAAAAAAGAAAGAAAGATATTTTCTTAGGGAAGTACAATCTTAGGGAAAATAGAGCAGCTTCAAGCACTGATATGTTCTTGCAAGTTTCAGAAAAAACAAAAGTTGATGCTAGATTTTTCCTATCTGTCCACTCCTACTTTGACTTCACTTTAATTGAGATAAGTTCACCTCTTCCTTCATGCTAAAAATAGACAGATTCTAGCTCTCCTCTCTTCAAAAGATCACACAGATTAAGCAAGTGAAGACTAACTTTTTAGGATCACATGAATCCTTCTGGAGAGTCCATGAACAAAAAATTCGTGATGAAACCTCCAAAAAGTTTGAGTGGACATGAACAGAATTCATGAAGACAAGCAGCTAGCAAATCTTTGAATTTTGAGATTCTAACAAGGTCTGAAACAGTCAGAGAAATGTTCTTAGAGCTATTAAAGTAGTCTACTGAAACTTCATATAATTTCATCAACAATGCTTCTTAAATTTTGAAATATCTTCAGTTTTATAGTATCCTGGTTGTTCTGCCAAGCAACATGTGGTGTTTAAAACATTAGGCTTCTAACAAATCATTAATTTTCTGTTTGTCAACTAAAGAAATGAAAATTATGGTAAAAACTAGTGTAATTCATAAATGYTTTTCCAAATGAAGGAGAGAGAAAGGAATGGTGCCCCTGAGGTCTGGAAAATATCCTTGGGAAAGGAGTAGGCTGAGAAGGTATTCTGAGCATCAGTATGTTTGCTCTACTTCTTTGCATCTTCATTCTTTTAAAAAGTCATACTTTTTGCAGTCTATTATCTGAAATCAGAATTGTTCAGTATTTTTTAATTTTTAATCAAAATGTGTTTAGAATAGCCACAATATGAAGGTAAACTGATTATATATTTACCATTTACTAACTCTGCCATTACAAAATATGTAAGGTTTTTGAATTTTCTATTGACTGATAAAATTCAGTGATGCGTAGCAACACATAAGACTGCCAAGCACTGTCATTCTTGTGGAAAACAGCAGCAGATACATATGACTAAAAGAACCTCAACAAAATGTTAAGGACCTGGTTGTCTCCGCAATGTTACTAGCAATGAGAATGTTGCAGGGAAATTGCTATTGTAGCACTCTAATAAATTCTAAATGATCTCTTTATTAAAAATAAGAAATAAAATATTCCCTTTTCTCCTCAGTTACTCAGCATGTTTTGGATGAACTTCAGAGAGTGTTATCTATGCTGTAAAAAAACAAAGGGAGGATATGAAAGCCCATGGTCCCTGTCATCGTAGAGCCAGGGCATTATTGCAGCTCCAAAGTTGAAATGATTTTGTTATAGTCAAGTTGAAGGCAAACTTAGATTGTGTCACTGCTGGAAATACATCTCCATTCAGGAAGAAGGTTCTTCTGAGGTTGGATTTTCTTTTTTTCTCTCTCACTGTAGAAAAATAACTCAGTTACTTGATGCTAGGAATCTGTAGTGTGGATTCTGTAATAATCTGAACATGATGCCTCCTTTGTTAGATAACTAATTATTTAGTAAGCACATCTTGTGACATAGGTTTGAAGGAGTCCTTCTTTAACATGTGAAAAGATAGGGATCTCTTCATTCATCAGGTCCATTCTTTGGTTTTGCAGATCATCCTGCTATATAAAACTTTCCTAGAAAGTACCAACATCCATATAAAATGACTTGATTTTCAGATATCATTATTCTTAATGTTCCATAGTCTAATTCTTTTGATGCCTAATCACATAGCTCTAATTCTTAGGTCACAAGCTTATATTTAAGAATTAACTTTCAACTTAAACCGCCCAATTATCTTTCAGTGTTTCCTCTCTTCCTCCAAACACCCAAATAATTGCAAAGAACAACAAAATCCTTTCTTAGGATTTGAATATTTTCTTTGTTTTGCCAAACTCTAGTTTCATTTATGGAACAAATATTCCATCTGCCAGGTCAAATTAGCATCCCTTTGTTTTTATTTTATTTTTTTCCTAAGATTAAACTGCAACTTTTTTAAAACACTGGTCATAGAATTTAGACATAGTATTTCATAATAAATCTTATGAGGCCTACTTCCCTCATTAAAAAATTGGTTTGGAAAAGATTTCAAGAGTGTAYTAATTCTGTCCTTCTACTTGATGTAGAATTACATGTCATTTTCAAGAGATGTTTTTCCAATATGCATCTATCTCTGTTGCTACTACCTACAGTTTTTATGAGTATATTCAGAGTCCTGTTTTATTGGTGGTTCACAGTTCTGTAACAGTCTATTTCATCTATTTTTTGTTCATCTTCATCCTAATTCATAGAAGGAAACTTTATTATTCTCCAAGTTCCTGATCTGGCATTTTGGGCTATTTGATTTTATTCCCTTNTTTTTTTTTTTTTTTTTTTTTTTTTTTTTTTTTTTTTTTAACATGGTTCAATTATCAATGTCATCTAATTCTTTTTACATGATATTTCCACACTCACTGCATTAACCATATTTTTGAACTTTATCTTATCAATGTATTTCATTATTGTATGCCTGTCGTTTGCCAAGGTTTCCAGAGCAAATACAGAATTGTGTTGGTCCCATGGTTCCTGTGGAATTCCAATGCTTAATGAACTTTAACACAAGGTACAGAACATTTCTAAATGAACATCACTTTATACAATTGTGCTTGGTGTTACTCTATTTTCCATTTTCCAGCAATCAATTTTCTTAGTGAAACATGCAGAGAATGTTAAAATTGCATCACAGTTCCTCATACCAAAAAAGAAGCAAACCTACAACCAACAAAACAAACATAAAAAATTTGATGAACATTCTCTCTGATTAAACCTGACCCTGTCAAGACATTCTGATCTGTTAACCTGAGAAGTGTTAATGTTACAAAAACCACTCATATATACTATATACYCTTTACAAGAAAACATGAGGTCTGTGAATCTTTTACAAAACTTCACTTATCAGATGTTAATTAAATTAGATTTCAGTCATAAACAGAACTTAATGTTAATAGTGCAGTATGTAGTTCAAGAGCCATGGAAATGAACTTTCTAAAATAAACTCAGTGAAACAAATTTATTTCTATATATATTTTTTTTTCTGTTTTGTGTCTATAATCTTTCTGTAATCATAGATAAAACTGTATGTAAAAGTTTGTATAAAATTTATATATAAAGATAAAAYTATGATTCAAAAGCTAAAGAATCAGCTTCCTAATCTCAGTAGTAGCACCTTATATATTAGCACCTACTTTTGCAGGTGGATTTTTAGAGCTATAGCATATTATAAGGTGATGAAAGTAGGCTGAGAATCAGAGTCTAAACCCRTATGTCTGTTTTCCACCTTTTTCATCTGTAGTGCTACAGTAGACATATTAATGACTGAAGACCTGCTGAAACAAGAAACAGGATGTCAGAGGTTCAAGAAAGTGAACCACTCTGATGCCATCTTACAAACTGCCAAGATTACTTCAAGGTCCAGAGGGGACTATAATGCATTATTTCTGGTTTTCTATAAGTGTTTGATGTGGAATCAGTCATCAGTGTGCAAGGGTAACAGTCACTCCTGCACAGGACAGTTTGTACAACAGACACGATTTCACTTAATCTTTTCAGTTAGGAGTAAACATGTCAGTGGAGTCATGACCAACTTAGAAGATAGCTAAACTTTTTCTAAAGGTGACCATGGTCCTTGTAAAAATATGAGTGTGCTACAGAAATGTGCTTTTTGGGTGGGAGAGAAGAAAGAAAATCTGAGTGACTTTTCTGTATGCTTATTTGTTTCTTAATCCCTCACCCTTCACTTGGCAAGATCTAATTCTCAACTTCCTCATTCCTGTCCTCTCATTCTCCCTCACACAACGCTGTGCAGTGACATCTGAATGTATTTCTGAGTTTTCTTTCTGAGCTGCATAAYGAAAAGAAATATCTGAAATGCAGAATAAGCCTGGATTGAAAAAATGAACAATTCAGATGTTTATTTATTTATTTATTTATTAGTTTCTGATATTTTCATTGTTATTGGATCCAGAAGGCAAATGGACAAGAAAAGATGTTTATTTTACAGAATATTGATGACAGTCCAGAGAGACAGATAACATGCAAAATGATTGAGATCAGAAAGAGATTTCAAAGTATTCTCAGCACTGTTTCCTCACTTCTGGTCCATAAATGTCACCAAAACTCAAATGTAAAGTAATTTACAGACTACTTCCAAGTATAAAGTGCTACGTTCTGGATTCAACTAGCAATTGTATTAGTGAATCACTATTCTATTATGCAATAAAATGCATGAATGAAAAGCCTGCTCAATCTTATACCAAGCCATTGCAGATAAAGACAGACTTTAAACCAGCAACAGCTGCATGTTTTTAGTAGAATTTATCCTTATGTAGATTAAGCCTGTTGCAACGTATACATGTGCCCGTTCTTCACATAGGAAAGAACATTGTTTGAGTCCTGCAGCATGAGCTACAGAAGGCAGGTGAACCAGATAAGTGGATCATCAATATTCAGTTTGTGTAATATAAGGAAGACTTATTGAAACTCATAAAATATCTTTCTCTAGATTAGAGAGACCTATTAGGGAACTGATGGTTCAAAAYGTTATCAGTCATATAAAAGGATAGAAATTACCAGACTATCTGTTTAGTGGTCCATCCTATCTTACGATGTGACATGAAATTGAAAGCAATTTGAAATTCGCTCTATCCCTGACTTTTCAGCTGGTCTTATGCAGTACTTAGAYGGACACAAATGAAATATCAAAAAGATGATTTGTACAACACTCACAACTCTTAACTGGTTGTGAGTACCCACTATTGTTTATGGGAATAATATCACTGAATGATGATTAAATGCACACAGGCAGCAAAAAGAGAAAAAATGAAAAAAGAAGAACAGARAAACAGAAGAAAATAAATTTAATTTATTTGGTGAAAAACATTAGTAGCCTTCTCAAAGAAAATAAAAGTGAATTTAAAGATGAAATCTGTCATCTTTTTATCCAAATAGATTTGTCCGTTCCTTTCATAAGCCCCTTCAGCTGCTACAAAGAGCGCTGGGTACTCAGCATGAAGGAAATCCTTGACTGACGTACCACTGGATGTCTGGGTTTTCTTCAAGACAGTGAGGAATAACTGGTCCAATGTCTAGTGGTAATTTTTGCTATTATAAAAATTCAGAAGCRATCTTCTGTTCAATGGTCTCGATCAATTTCAACTCATCTCCTTTCTCATTTGCTAAGAATAGAGCTGAAATACTGTTTTTAAACAAATATGAAGGTGTTGGGATTTGGGGGAGGGGGTTATTTTTCTTATTTCTTTTACTTCCTCTGGTATTATTACTTTGTCTTTTTGTATAGAATCTCCATAGGATATCACAGAAGACTAGAAAATAAAACCTGAGAAAATTGTACTTAATGTAATCCACAGCTTACCATGAAAAATAAACAAACAAACAAAAAAGCTTTACTGAAGAAAAAAAGCATAAAGAAAATAGAACTTGGCTGGTGGCTGGTGCAAGTGTTCTCAACTGGACTTTAATGATTTACACCCACGTAAATCTGTCTAAGAAACATTTATCATTGTTTAGAATATAGGGTCTGTTTTTCCTCAGAAGGCTCCTTCTAATATAGTCAAGAGATTCCTCAAAGACCCTCTGAGGGTAGATCTGAAGTGAGTTCACTTATCTGAGGGAAATATATATATATATATATATATATATATATATATATATATATATATATGCAACTAATATCATCACTTAAAGCAGCATTAGGGAAAATAAATAAATCACAGTAGCAGAATCATTCCCAAGGGAAAAGAAATTACAGAGACAGAGCATTTTGTTGGATATACAGTATATTAGAGATCTCAAGGTCTTCAATTGATTTAATTTTTCTATGGTTGCTTTAATTGAATATTTCAAGGTCCTTGTTTTTACTATGTTGCCCTTTATTTCTTCATTACATTTTTATTTTGAAGTATTATGATGTGATTCACTATTCTGAGCACCATATGAATAAAGAGGAATACATATTGGCTCTTGTATTTTCATTTGACCTCTTTATTCCTAAGTCTAACTGATCTTTGATCACTCTTCTTCCTCTTTCACTCCCCCCATGCGCTTGTCTCTCACACACATTTAAAACTTTCAGAGAAACATGACTTGAAACATTAGCTACTATGGTAAAATAAGTGAAGATATTTGGGATTCTTGTGAATGATGTCTAGTTCAGTTATTCAGTCATTTGAAATGAAATCTGCTGTCAGCTTCTCATAAGTAACACTCGAGCAACTTGGAGAAGGTGAAGGAGAGCAAAGCATTGAAAAACTACCTGGTTGTCCTTGCAGCTGTAAGATTTCTTGCTGCCAAGCTTTGCCTCATATCAAATAGCACCTTAGAGTCATCCTAATTACCTTTGCTATAATGATATTTGACATACTTTTCCAGCAACTGAAGGCTGCTCTTAAACACAGATAGGTATAGAATGAGATGCTAAAGTGATTTTGTTTGTTCCACCTGAGAAAAGGTTAAGGCCAAAACTGGGATAGTCCAGGGATTTTTTGAATTCTCTCCTTCTTTCTTTCTTTCTTTTTTTTTCTTTCTTTCTTTCTTTTTTTTTTTTTTTTTTCTTTCTTTTCTTTTCTTTTTTTTTGGAGGGGGAGGGTAGCATCCTTTACTGATTTTTTGATAAATAGCAAAAATAACACACTCTTTTTAGTGTCATTTGTTCACTTTCTATATATGCAACTTCTTTACTTTCTGAAAAGTCATTCGTTTAAATTGCCCCTAATATTTTGTAAAATACTCTCTATCAGATGCGGACGCTGTACTCAAAGTTGCCGACAGAGATGCTTAATTCATAAGAAACTGTTTATAAACTATTCTGTATGATACATTCTAACATATTTTAAATGATTGAAAGTTATCAAAGTGGCTTGATGATTGTGCTATTTGTTCTTATTGTTTTTAGACTCTCACATCTATAAAAAGAGATTTTTGTCTCTTTGATTGTTCCATTRATATTTAACGGTTTTATTCTATGTCAAAGATTTGAGGTGTTTCATTCTCTTAGTGTGTTATGTGATTACTTAATACAGACCACCTGCACCATGGAGTGAGGTAGAAGAGGGAATTTTTGCCCCTAGGAATTTACAAAAAACACATGGATAGTAATTATGAYGCCTAATACTCTCCAGATGTAGGTAAATCACGTACTAGAGGTGGTATGCAAAGGGRTTCAAACATAGATACAGCCATCCTTAGTGCCTGGACAGAACAGCCTCCTCAGGCAAGGTCAGAGCTAAAATAGCTTTGCTGTTCAACCTAACCTTCCTGCAGGGATATTCTTGGGGTCAGTTCAAAGGCAACTCTGCAGATATTCCTGGGTGGAWACCTCAGGTGAGTTCAACGTCACATGCACTGATGTTTCCAGGCACATTCAACTGCAGTGTGGATAGGCCCCAGCTCTCCTGGCTTCCCTTGCAGATGAGACCCCTTTTGCTGAGGAGAAGGAAGACATCTACTGGAAGTTTGTGCTTTGGCTGCCGTCAGGAACTGTGYGGATTGCTATTGCTCTATCCTAGGGGACTCAGTCAATGAATTCCAGTTCATAGTATGATACAATTAAGGCATATGCTGTCATTTGAAATATGAGGAAACCTTGTGGAACCATTTCCCACATAAGAAGCAGCGTAAAAAGTGTGAAGACAATTTTGGAAGGACCATCTGAGAATTTGTATGTGATATGACATCTGGGCCTTTTCCATCAACTCTGGAAATTAGCAGATTCCCTCTCTATGGATCTTCCTCCTGGCTCCTGTGACACACTGCAAATTTGAGGTATCAGCCATTACTCTTAAAAAGTTTATAACATACAAGCAGTGTCAGAAGRCTAGCCAAAGGGTTTTGTTGTTTTCTTCTAGTGTTCAAGATGCAAAAAAATGACCATTTGTATTAACCATAGTTTATATTTTTAAAAAGGCCTTCTGCCAGCTGGCYATCTCTTACTGGAGTAAGTTCAGCAGTTTTAAGCACTGAGAGGGGTCTCTGCTGCATTGAAGTTTACTTGCTCTGATGATTGTGAAGGATGTGATTTTTTTTTAACCCTTTGTGTAAGCAAATCTATTCAGACCTAATTTTGAAACTACCTTTGAATTACCTTCTTTCTCTTCTCTGCCTGTATGCACTTGAATTACCAGCTGAAGTGAGAGGGACAGAAAGAGATATTCAATACTCACTCTGAATTGACTAAACAAATGTAATGTAATAGGTAAACAGGTTAATAAGCAGAGCACAACTTTGTTAAAGATTTGCATTGCAGGAAACTAGTACAGACTGCTACTGGCAGAACAGTAGATGCCAATCACATCTAGATACCAGTTTTGTAAGTCTGACCCATACAAAGCCTTTGGACAGAAGAAAAAAAGGAACCCTACAAGCAGTTATGATTAGCAGTTATGTTCAATATGTGTCATATCACAGAGAAGTGATCACTGCCAGACAGAGTTTTTCAATCATCACATTTGCAGGTGAATTTCCTCTTAGGGCCAAGAGCATAAGAGATTTCATGAGAAAGACAAATACTTATGTACAGTATTAGAGATTAAAATAGAAATATTCTCCTAGAGCACTGAAATGAGAAAAGAATAGTGAGAACTTTCTTCTGGATATCTCTCATAGCTCATCCTGTATAAGCCATTTTAGTTAGGAATAGCTTCATTAGAACAACCACAAAAAGAGACAATTCCATGGATAGGTGCATTCATAACCTATATCACTTTGCTTTCATTTTACTTATTTTTTCTGCTTCTATATACCTGAATAAGAGTAATTCAGAAATATGAGTTTTTAAAGTGAAATATCAGCAACAAAGAAAAATCATAATTGATTAAGTCTAGACATTTTTGTCACACATTCCATTAAATTCCTGTGTATAATATGGGCTGGTGTTGTCATAGATGTATTTGGGAACTAGGTTGGTGGAAGAGAACACTGTTTGTAAGTATGACTATCTCATAATATTTTCCTTTGTTCAGACCCAGTCAAATGTGACTCTGTGAGGGTAAAATTGTTCAAAATATAGCTCAGGACTTTTGCCTTTGCAAAAACTTAAAGTGAAAACCTTTTCTAGGATCTGAATTGAAAATAAATATACTAGAGTAATGATGAAACAGATAAGTATAATAATGTTTAATATTATTGAAAATATGCAGTGTGTATTTTTATATTTTTAAAATATTTTTCTTGATCTTATTTTATGAAGTATATTTTTCTATGTTAGAGGTAGAGATCACTAGTTCTTCTTTTAATCTAACTCTAACCCTCYCATCTCTTCCTTATTACGGATTTTTATTTTATTCTGTGCTTCTATTTGTCTTGAGCTTATTTTGTCACTGCTGTTTCCCTTTCCCTTTCCTATTTTTATTCTTTTAGCTCTGTTATACTCGTTTTATTTTTAACTCAGTTTTTTACTTTATTTAACTTATGCTCTTTTTTCACTCTCTTTGACAAATACATTTCCTCTTGTGTTTTCTTTTGTCCATCAATTCAAACTAGGCAATTTAACTTGAACAACAGACAGCTGGAAACAGCAAAAAAAAGGCCTGAGTCCCATTTGTTTCTGCCAGGTTTTCTTTCACTGAAAGAAAAGATAGAGTGTCAGCTAGTAGTGTGGATTAATATCTGCTAGTGTTGGATGGTTCCTTTTAATAACATAATCATTTCTTTCCACCCCTTGTTTCCCTAGCTCATTTAGAGGAATAACCCTTTTTTTTCATGTGTTTCTACCCCTCTTTTTTTCGTCATGCCATATATTTCTCATTGCAAGGAGCAGTTAGCCCTTATTCTAGTCCTCTTATTCCTGCAATAGAAAAATTAATTTTGTTCATAGTCTTGAAGCCTTGAGTTGGCCCCTCTCGTCTGTTCTGGTTTGCGCTCTCAGCCCGTCGAAGATCTTGCTTTCTAAATCGGACATTCAGGCCACGCTGTATTCCCTGCTCAGTTCTGCAGTCAGCATTGTGCTGCTTCTCTTTACCCAATGAGTATTTTTGTCCCCTCCATAAAGATGCATGAGAAGCTTGTGCTAAGGATCAGTGTCATTTCCTAACTCAACACTAGAAGGGTATTAATTCTTGATACTCTTGCTCTTGCTGAAGCGGGGCTGACAGACAACAGGAGGGACTGTGAATGGCAGCTCCTATCTGAAACTAAAATTTCTTTCCTCCCCTTCACCTCACCTTTGTTCTTTTTTTYCTTTCTAATACATACATACATATATACATTCTTATGTAAAATCCTATCACTCCAGAATGTGTGCATAATTTCAAAGCTCTCCCCATGCATCAATTACACCACCACACATAAATCAGACAAAAATGCAAATGTGTACAAGGCTTTGAAAATGTAAAGTCCTATACAAGCGCTAAGAATGATTACGATGATTATTAGTGACCCTAAGAACTGTGTGATTTTATTTTATTTTTTTTTAGGGCAGAGCTGAGACCGGTTTGACATATCAAAGGGAACTTAGCCCAGATCGGAAGCTCTGCTTTAACTAAGTCGATTTCACACCTGCTCCCTTTGTCAGTCCGTATGTTTGTCATCAATGAAAAATCCTCTCCGCATGAGCATTTGCAGTGGGAATGATTATGACACTTTTCATTATCTTCAGCAAATTGGATGGTTCAGTCCTTGAACTGCTGAATACCCCACACAGGCCTTGTCTGCATTGCAGACTTCACTCAGTTATAGCATAATTGAGCTGGACTCATCATATAGAACATGCACTTCTAACTCTATTGTCAGAGGAATCTTTTCAGCTGTAGTCCACAGCATGCAGGGATCTTTTTCTTTGCAAATCTAAAAGAAAAGTAGTCATTTTGATATCATTTTAAGTCAGTGTAATTAAACAGTTTCAGTGAATAATCAATAGAAGCCTTTTGTTGTTTGTAATTGTTTAAATATTGGTTGGAATGTCTAAAGGTTCGCATTGATTTTCTTCTCTTTTTTCTTTTTCTTTTCTTTTAAATAGAAGAATGTCTTCATGGAATGAGTCAATTTCTTTTGTGCTTCAAAATAGTTATTGCCTCATTTGTTCCTATTCAAGAGTGATAATTACACCTGACAATATTTTTACTCTATTATGAAGCATTTGTCAAATTAAAGCTCATCTAGAGGCTTCTGTGTAATGGAGCTAAGTGATGTTGAATCAAAGTAAACGGCCATTTTCTGTATTGCATTATTAGTTTGCAGTGGCAAAGTCCAGAATTCAGCATTTTTGGAGGTGATTCAGAAAGTATTAGAGTTCTATCTGAAACTGTTGCATATAACTTCCTAAGAAGCAGCTGCTCACATTTTCCAACCTCTTAACAAAAATAATACTGTAGATTTTCTTGGCAAATTAAACATGTAAAACACACTTATAAAACATTGTAAGTAATATATGGAATAACATAGAAAATAGCATTTTAAGTAAAGCTTTTTTACACTTTTCCTCACAAAACTCTTCCTTCTTGAGTGGAGAAAATCACCTAAATGTAAGATTTAAACTCAAGGTTTACATCTGTGTGTTTAGGACACCATATAAACACATTTCTCACTGATCTTTTAGTTGAGTTGGAAGTCTCTGGAGTGTGACCACAATACATAAGGCACGTGTCACCTTGTGACACTTGCTGGATTGATTCCTTCAAGCGAGGAAGTTTGAGGAGTTCCTACGTTGCAGTTCTCAGTGGGGTTTAGAGATGAGAAGATTTCCAGCTGCCAGGTGCCAAAGACAAGAGCAGAACTTTCAGTGTTAAGTGAACTTTTACATTGAAATAAATACACTCGCAAATTTAAAGGTGACTCCAGGTGGTTAAATCTTCAGATAAATGTGCATGTATTTGGGGGGGGGTATTTGTAGAAAAACAGGGTAGAGACAAAGAGTATTCATTTTTCAGCAGAAGTCAGTGGTTAATAATTTTGAAATGGCTTTAAAAATAGACTGAGGGAGAGAGGTTTTTAAGATTTGATCTTTGCTTTTCTTTTTTTCTCCTCACCTTAATATCACTGAACAATTTCTAAACAAGCAAGCAACTCATTATTTCCTATCTGTAGAAAATAATGATTTTAGATCTGCATCTAAAATTATCAGTTATCATCCTGGACCCTCCCCTCACCCAAACACTACATATTGTACAAATACAGAAAAGAGACCATTCTCATGCTGGGGGATGGCACAAGTGTCTCATACCACTTTCTAATCAGTGGAATATTAACCATAGCAATTGAAGCATTATGATTCAGGTTGGGTCTTGGCTGAGACTGAGAGAGAGAAATGATTTTGGATTTTAATGAGGAAGCCTTCAGCATTTGAAGGACAACTTGTTTATTACACAATCTGCAGTATCATCAACAATGTGAATTAGATTTCAAAAAGAAGCATTCTTTTCTCAAGCTTCAGTAACTAAAACAGAGTGATGCTTCATGTGAAACCACATTGTCTTGCAGAAAACTAGACTCTCTCAGCCAGATCTTGATTTATAAGGGAAGGGAACAGCAGCACTTCTATCACCCTTATCACAAAAACCTAAAAACAGATTACTGGAAAAACTGAAGGAAACCATAAAAAACAAAGTTGTTTTGGCAAGTTTGATGTAGGAACACAGAGAGCTAAGATTGCTTTCATAAAAAATCAGGTCTATTTTCTAGCCCTTTCTCTGCCAATGAGGCTTACCAGAAAATAACACATTTAAATGCAGATATTAAAATAAATAAAGCAGATATTAAATATGGATATGAATAGCCAGGCTCCTGGCTATTGTCAGTAATTACTACTGGTGTTATTCTCGTAAGGGTAAAGAGGAGCAATGCATAATTTGTGATGATCTATATCACCTACATTGTCAGGAAACAATTTGTTCAACGTTATACCCTCAAAAACATTTCCACCAAACAAACTCCCCAAAACCTTGGTGACCTTTCTGAGAGAATGTGAGGTTAAAAAGGTATTAACATTTTAGTGAGTAGACATATTATTTTCCTTATGGCTTTTATTTGCTTTTAAAAAAAGAATATAAGTACTCAAATGATAAAAATGACATAAAGTATAATTAATATTATCAAGAAAGGATGTCAAAATACAGCTGGGGAAATCTAAAAGAAACTATGCCATCAGAGATGAGATTATGATATGGGAGGAGGGGGAATGGGAGTTCTATGAGTAAACTGTTCCCATGTCAAAGATCTCAATACATTTTAGTTTCCAGAATATAAATACTACGGAAGTGATGTACAGGGGGAAAAGAAGGAGAGAGGAGAATTTAGTTTTTAACATACTTCCAGAGTTGCTATGGAATTAACTGCACTTAAGAACTCTTCAGGAATATGTTTGCAATTCTTAACCACTGTAACTTATGTATGTATGCATCTCTATTACGAATGCTAAAATGTTTGTAGAAGGGTTAGGACTTTAATTACAGAAATCTAGAATCTTGTAATTTTACTTCTTAAAATGATCTCTGTGTTTATTTAAAACTTATTGGTGAACATTGTAAAGTAATTATTTAATCATTATTAATTCATTTGTTAATCTTTGTAATGAAATTAACCATGATGAAGTAACTCAGCAGTACTAGTATTATCATAAGTCCTTATATAGCATTTAGAGTATAAAATCAACCTAATGATTAGATGTTTTCTTCCTGAATTCTTTTTTATTGGAGACAGACATACACGTTCAGTAACCAGAGAGAAGAATAAGCTTTACGCAGGACACAAAATCACATAGAACAGTTGAGGTTGGAAGGAAAATCAGGATGTCATCTAGTCCACAACCCCTGCTCAGGCAGGGTCACAGTTGCCCAGTTGTACCTTGTCACTGGGCACCACTGAAAAGAGTCTGGCCCCATCCTCTTGGCACCCTCACTTCAGATACTTATACACGTTGATAAAATACCCCCTTAGCCTTCTTTCTCCAGGCTGAAGAGTCCCAGGTCTCTCAGCCTTAGCTTGTATAAGAGATACTCCAGTCCCTTCACCATCCTAGTAGCCCTCCACTGGACTCACTCCAGTAGCTGCATGTTTTTCTTGGATTGGAGAACTCAGAACTGGGCTCAGCACTCCAGATGTGGCCTCATCAGGGCTGAGTAGAGGGGAAGCATTRCCTCCCTTGACTTGCTGACATTGCTCTGCCTAATGCAACACAGAATACACTTGGTCTTCTTGGTCACAAGGGCACACTGCTGGCTCATGGTTAACTTCTTGTCCCCTAGGACTCCAARGTCCTTCTCTGCAGAGCTGCTTTCCAATAGATCAGATCCCAACCTGTCCTGGTGCATGCTGTTCTTCCTGCCTAGGACCTCCATTGGTTGAACTTGATGAGTTTCCCCTCTGCCCATCTCTCCAGCCTATTGAGGTGTCTCTGAATGGCAGCACAACCTGCTGGTTTATCAGCCACTCCTTCYAGTTTTCTATCATCAGCCAACTTGCAGAGGGGACAATATTTATATACTTATTATACTTAATTACAAGATATTGTCAAGTGATAAAAACAAAATTTTGCATTTTCATAGCTTATTAGCAGAATGAGCTCTACATCGAGTCATGCTGAGAGAAATAACCACTACATCTGATGAAGAATGRTATTTTGTCAAAAATAAAGAATGATTTTGAAAAGAGGGAACTTTCAATGACCCTTCAATTAACTGATTTTTTTCACAATGCTCCAAATGAAGAAACATATTCTATGGTTTGTGACTGTATATGTGTTTGTTTTGTATTTGCAAGGAAAGTAAGAGGCAGGAAAAAACATTTAACCAATATAAAACCTTGTGCCATAAAGCTCAGGGTGACAGGAAGAAATGGTAGATGTATGTCTCAGATAAGTTAAGCTGAAATAAATAGAGGTAAATAAAGGGGAAGAAAGGAAGTATATATGTTCTGCTGAGAGTGCTGTCTAAAAAAGGATTCAGAGATGAGGTGGATAAAACGTGACTACCTTTTCATAGGGCCTAATAAAGCTAAAAGATTTATTGATAAAAGAAGTGAAGTACTGAATGAAATCTGAAGGGCATTTTCTCAGCCAGAGACAGTGACAGTGAGTGTTAACACTTTTAACATACTATGTACCAGTTCAATTGCCATGTTGTAATCATGATATAGGAATAAACAAAGAACAGTACGTTACAAGACACTAGCAAAATATATTAAAGGAGTCTATYGCTTAGAAAAATAAAGAGAAAAGAGGTCTATTGCAAATTCATTTGAATTCTCAATAGATATGATTGTTTCTGTAAGAGCCAGGAATGTCTTTCAGCTATCAGTAAAACTGTATTAAATTTATTCATTACTTTTTTTTTTCTTTCCTGAAGGTTTACRTCAACTGAAATCTCAGAGCACGTGTGTCTGATTCAGTTTAAGMAAAACAAACAAGAAGAATGAATATTAATCTGAATACTAAAGAATGCAGCTAGTTTTATAAAACAAGAGACTGAGCAAAGGAATCCATTCATCGGATTAAAAATAAAAGCTCTTACAAAAAAATAACACTAAACTTTCTATGTTCTTGTTTTATAGTCATCCAAAAKTTTCATTAATGTCCACTATTTAAATTACCTTTACTTCTTTTTTTTCCAGAGATTTTAATCCTTATTTTTGTAAAGACAGTGTTGTTGTTATTTGAAGAAATCCCAGCAAAGCATCTGTTGTTGTACTACGACKCCATAAACATTTTCCATGAACAGCTAGATGGCCTTCACAAGTGCCTTATTCTGTAAATATTACAAATGCTAGTCTATAAAGGATTTTAATGACAGTAGTTCGAATCTCATTGAATATAGGATACTTTAAGAGGTGTGTGTCTCTGTATAACGAGACAGTTCCTGGTAGGGGCACCCAAGCTGCTTGTAAATGAGCAGTCCAAGCTTATTTAATATGTTTTTAGGCACCCATAGAATTATTTAAAAGTTATTTACTGAAAAGCAAAGTTACAATTTTTCCAATCAAACAAAGCCACTTTCAAAGACTATCTACAGAATTAAACATTGTCTATTTAAGATATATGTTATTGTGTGATTACTTTGATATTTTCTATGCTTTGCTGCCATTACACAGAAACCTTATTAAAATGGATAACAAAAGGAAAACTAAGGTCAAGAAAAGAAATTCTGTCATGTAGTCTTGAATACTATATTGATATCCCATTGACATTGTTGGACTGGCTAAGAGTCCCAACTTGCTCATAGTCATCTATGACTGTGGTCATCTATGACTATGATCTGTGGTATCTCTGCAAAGAAGAATACTGTGACATTTAGCATACCCTTAGAGTCTCGAAGCATCAGAAGTTTGTTAAAATATAGATAAATGTTTAATTTTAATTTCAACATAATTGATTTGTAATTCAATAGCTTGTAGGAACAGCTGCTGAGATTTCATATTTGTAATACTTGGCAYTGGCAGAGTAAAAGTTTCTATGCTAAAGAACTTCTCTTCAATATAAATGAAGTATGGGAGAAAAAAAAATCATTACTTTTTTTAGGTAGGAAATCAAGTTAGGAAGAGTAATTAATGTGTCTGTTGTCACAAAGATGTTTTTAATGGAACCAAGATCTYATTTTAAGTCTCTTGAGATTTAGTTGTAACATTTTGGTTATATCTCCTTAGATATTCAGTTCTGAAATGCAGTTCARAGAGGTATATGTCAGTTTATAATGTCTCTCTCTGTGTGTATATACATGCACATATATATATTTAATMTGAGTATATGTTTGTGAGAAAAAAYGTGGTAATTTACTGATAGGATAGCCAACTCACTTCTGGAACATTTCGCTGTATGGCCTTTAAAGAAGTCATCTTATTTTCAAGTAGTATTCTCCTGTAATCCTTTGAAAAGTGCATTTCTGTTATTTTTTTGTGCTCAAACATTAAAGATAGCTTTTATTTAATTTTTGCACTCAATGAGCTCCATGTAGTTCTTATCATAACCTTTAAAAAAAATAAATAATGAGAGCAAGCTTAATTTAAAGCTAATTATTGTTTATGGACTACTGCTAGCAGTTGTTTGTCTGCCTTCACTGAGCCTAAAAGGGCATATTCAATGAATTTAAAATTAAACAGGGAAAAAAATAAAAAAGGAAAATAAGTTTATCTTCTCACAATCTTCTGTGGCAGTTTTACTCAGTGAAAAGCAGAGCTGCAGTTTTTCAATCAAAAAAAATACACTCTGAAAAAAATCTACAAAATTAATTATTTTGTCCATTTAATTCATATATATAATAAATTATGTCATTGCTTTGGCACTTTCCCATTGTCTCCTGCTATTACATAGGAACTCTATTCAAATGAATTACCAACGGTCAAGGAAACAAATTCTGCAGACTCCTCTTGAACATCCCATTGATTTCCACATTGCAGCTGAATTTCTCATTTATATTTTTAATTCATGCTGTTAAAAAAAAATGAAGAAAAAGGGATATAGTTCAGTAAAAATCAATGCAGAAGCTTTTATTTCTTGCAGAAGTCTCTGCGGATTTCGGATTTATCCCTTTGAGACTAAATTGGCTCAAATACTTTTCATTCATTTGGTGGTAAATCTCATCCTCAAAATAAAATCATATAGCATTGCCATAGTTTTAAAACAATTCAGTCATTTAAAAATTATGTTTTCATCTTTGAGTTGGATGACATGAGATAAATTAATGATGTATTATTTCCTTTCTAAGCAATTCTTAGCTTTTGGCACAGATAAGTATTAACTTATGAGTTAAAATATAGACCAGAGAGTATTTAAAGCTACAGCACATATATGCCAAGTCCTCCTGCTCTCCCACCCCTTCATTTTATCAATGAATTAGGAATGGCTGTATTCCTTGGATAATAAATACTATTTGATGCTTTGTTTACCACATGCCAGCTCATAACATGAAATAACTCTGTGCTTGTAAAATTAAAATGACTCCCTGGCTCTCTTTGTACAGTTTCTGCACCTGTACAGGACATTGTAATCATTTTAATAAAGATCGAGTAACTAGTGTCTCCTTGAAGTTTCTTCCTGCATTAATTTATTCCTGCTTCCAAACAAGAATGCTGCTTCTCCCCTGTTAGGTATTACTTTTATATTGCTTTTTACATTTTGTGCAATTTTTCTGAGTCACCCTTGCATGTGGGTGAAGAGACAACACACATTCTGAAGTAAAACTGAAGACTTGAATGACGGCTGCATACATATCTATCTCAATCTCTATCTATATATCTGCATTCTTGTGTCCATTGTATGGCTACAATCTTATCTGTTGTCAAAGGATAATCCAATTTCTTAGTCCTGAGATCAAGGTAAGTAAAAGAGGAAATGTGAAAATGACCCCGCAGAACTCATCAGTTGCTTTTTTGGGGAACTCAGTTCTACTTTTCAATATGTATYATTTCAAGATCTTTTTGACCATAGTTCCAAGCCTACCATCCATATTTAGGGTCTTTCTGAACATATGACCCCAAGTATCCAATCACCGTGGACACACTATACAGAATGCTTAATATAGGCCAAACTGTCTACCTTAGGTGATCTGGCTTGGGTATCACTGAGCATTGTCTTGCAAGTTATTCAATAAATCTCGTGTCTTTCAAAAATAAACAGCTCTGCCCATAAGCAAGATATTTTGCTAAGCATCATAAGAATATTATCCACTGGAGCTATTATTTTGCAACGTAACCTTAATATGGCATATGTGAATAACACACAATACTTGAATAGTATCATGCCTCACCTTTTCTGACACCACTACAGTTGCCTGTTAKCCTACCTGAGCCCTCTCAGGACTACTCTTAAGGATGGTCTCAAACTGAGCTGTAGACTTGAGCGAGGTTTGGCTTTGCTGATTTCTAGAGTGAGTACAATATATTTGTTACATTGTAATTAGACAAAGGATCTACTGTCACTGTCCAGGTCTAGCACATATATGATSCCCCCCCCAAAMAAAAAAAAAGAAGAAGATAGACAATCACAAAACTTCACAAAACCACAGTTGTGGATTTTTAAAATTCAAATTGACCAAATGTACTAAGATCTGGCTGAACATGAAAATGTTCAAGCTTTTCAGCTGGCTTTTTCTATCTTTTGTCCCATTTTCTAGAATACGGAAAAATTCTATAAAGGTAATATATTTCCTCACATTTGATGTTAACAAATTGGTAACATCTTTAAATGGTCACACTATATTTCTGACTGTCTATAACACTTCTATGTCAATTTTACTCCAAAATTAAAGATTTTTTRGAACTTCTAATGTACCCTGGATAGAGCTGGGTCTACTTATGATAATCATTCTGTTCAATGCAAAAATGTTATTTTTATAAACATATATAATGTTTTATAATGAATTTATAATGAATTATTATATATAAACAGAATCAGAGTACAATATATATATATATTAGTTTCAAACTTTAAAAATATTGATACAAAACTGCTGGACACAGACATGGGGTGTATTAATAGTAGGCTGCTAAAATAGAGACTTTAGTGGAAAATTAATATTTAATTTCAACCACAGTTTGCTTGCTTTCTTCAGCTTATTAATGGAAAAGCAAAATATCTTCAAATAATCTTTTTCAGCTTGAAACCTTATATTTTATTTACAATTATTTGGATAAAACTTTTATACCATTGCTACTTGCTTGTAACGATTATCAAAGACTGAGTGTTCAAACTATGTTTGAATGTTGCTAAAACCTTTAAAATAATATAACATTTTCTCAATACGTCCTAATAGTTTAGGTTGTCAGAGGGTAGGAAATCTCAGTGACACAAAGGAAATTAATTTTTAAGGAATAGTCTTTCAGATCTCCATAGATTCATTATATATCTTCCCTTATCCATCCCTTAGCATTTTGTAGGTGATAACAGCTACCTTAGCAATCTTCACACATCCCTGTTTTTAACAGATATTCTTAAATTTTTAGTGAATTATCTAGGAAAATAACAAGCTCCTTAAAAGTTATGCACCCATAAAGTAGCTCTCAGTCAACCATCTGTAATAGACAATTATCTATATATGTTAAACTCCTTTCTTGAGAAGGTATATCCCAGACTTCATGTTCTCCATCTCATCTTACTGAGACACGGAGTGTGACCATGTGACCAGAATTAAAACAACTGATCATAACCTGTGTTTGAGTGTGTGTGTATATATACATATATATATGTGTGTGTGTATATATATATAGATATAAAAATTTGCGATTCTGCCTTTGTCCTATGTCTTAACATAGTGAGTGACATGCTTAACATGGCCATTTGTTCTAAGAGTCATGTAAGCAGTCATGTAAGCAGCTATTATTGAAACAAGAAACCACACAGGATTTAACACTGTTTATAGGCAGAAGAGCAGGATTTTATTGGTAATGAAAATCAGTAGTATGTGAATAACAGCATTGCTACTTCAAAACGAATATAAAATGGGCTTTATATTTTGTATGCATTAAAGCATATTTTAAAGTGGATTTGTATTTATTTTATATATATATATATATTTGTATATATATATATCTATATATATAATTTATATTCATTCAGAACTGAATGAATTGCATTGAACTTAATTCTTTCGTCGYTAATCCTGTTGATTAGACTGTAGCATGTGGGATGCTACAAAGAGCTACATTCTGCAATACAAAAAAATGGTTTAATGGCTGCTAGTTAGAGAAAGTAAGTCTCATCTCTCTAAACGTAAATGTAAGTGGTAAAGGTAGCAATTTTGTATTCCTATTTCCTGTCTGCCTTTCCTAAGTACTGACAAAACATGCACATTCTTGTTAAAATAATGGCAAAATATGTTGGGCAGGCCTTGCAGGGATTCCCAAACAAGAAGGTCAAATTGTCATGGCATCTTGGCCTTCTACAACTTGTAATGGCTATTGATGGTTTTCATCACTGCGTTGAGTGTGCAGTCTTGCTGGGATGTATGAGTCAGAAGTAGGATGGTCACATTGCCTTGRCAGAGTACAATTCCTAGTAGCTTCTGAACATTTCCACTACTCTTATAAGCGGTCTTTACAGAAATAGCATGTCAGATTGTGAAGGTCATTCTGASAGAAAGCGCTTACGATTTCAGATTTTCTGTATTTCTTTGCAAGGCTTATCTCTTGTGTCTAGATGAACTTGCACATCAGCGCAATCACTGAGCTTTGGAAAATACTTCTTTTAGTGTCTCCTAAAAGCATTTGTGATCACAAGAGAAAGGCTGTCGCAAGAAATGATTACGTTTGTTCTATCTCTCATTCCTCGTTAATGCCTTGTGAGAATGGGTTCATTTTGTGCTATCTTCTGTCCTCATTAGAGTTTGCCAATTGGGAAAGAGAACGGGGAAACAAGTACATTCTAGCCTTTAAGTTACATGAAAAAGGTCACAGTCAAGTGGTTTCGTAATGTATGTCAAACAGTTGAAGATAAATGTATGTCAAGTTTCTTTAGAAATCATGTATTTAATGTTCAAATCACTATAGAACTTATTTTCAGATGCCGACCTTTTCTAGCAAGAAAACATAACTCAGTACATTTGAAACATGCAAAAGACCAAGTGGAAAATCAAAATCAATCAATAAATTAATTAATTAAAAGAAGGTGCAGAAGTGTGAGAGAGATATGGTTCAAAAATATATGCATGACTATGCAAAAATTTCTATCATGCATGAGTATTTCTACCTCAGATAACAATTTCATGATTTAAAATATAATTATAATAAAAGTTTCTGAAGAGGATAACATTTGTTTTATTCAATAAATAGAACTTTGGTGCCCAGAACTACATCTGCTGCATTTGCATCTGTGGGTCAGAGATGCTATTTGCAGAAGGYATATTTATGACTGATGATATATGTTCAACTCTAAATAGAGGGGTTTATTATAAACAAGAATTATATGAAGAATTATTTCAAGATATCCTTAAACATATGCCAAAAATATTTAATCAGATGATGGCCATGATCACATAAACTTGTAATTACCATGAAGGTAAGCAATCATATACATTAAAATATATGGTCACAGGTAGCTATTTTTAATATATTTTTAATTTAGTTTAAGAGAGTTTTATGCACACCTGGGTTTTGCTATGGAGGCATAATAAAAACACACCCCAAATTTACTGTTGTTCTCTAATTTTGAAAAACAATTTTTATACAATATTACACAACCACAAAAAGTATCATGTTAAGAGCAGTATTCTTGGGCACTAAGCCATTGCCATTCTTGTATTGAAATACTTTTGACAGATCATTTTTACCTTTACATTTGTCAAAAAAAAAAAAAAAAAAAAAAGTTGTAACAAAAATGTTTTTTAGCCAGGAAAAAAGGTGTATGAAACACTTTTGTGTTATTTTATTCAAATGAGATTATCTAACACTGGAATAACTCTATCAGGAACAAGGAACAACTCCACAGAGGGAGAAAGTTAGAATTTTTATTTTTTTAAAAACACAGCTCTTGTTGATTTGTCATTACAGCTCAGGAAGAATGAACAATAGACAGTAGATCTTTTATGGAGTTTCAAGAAAAGCAGGAAAAGGAACAATATGGTAGTCTGGGAARTGAAAAGAAATTGAAAACTGCTGGGAGGAAGAGCAGAAGAGTCTGAAGGTCAGTCCTATGAGGACAAATCTACAAGTCAAAATGACTGGAGAAGGTGAAGAGGAAAAGGACACAGTGAAGTAGTAAACAACTGATCACTGACTGATTTCAGCAGTCATTTYAGCTCAGAATACTTAACACATACAAGGCAAAGAGTTAAACAAGGCCACTGTACGTGTTAACTGTGGGGTACGATACAGCTGTGAGTCAAGAATATCCTTGAATGCAGAGAGTGTGTTAAGTCCCCTGATTTGACATGGAGAAGGTTTTGCATATGAGATTTGATTAAGCACTGTACAGATTTGAAAGGTGTTGTGACATTCATGGGCTCAGTAATTCTGCAGGAAAATGAAATGTCTGATATATCTGCTCAAAAATCACTCTCTTGAATTATTTTCCAGCTCAGAGCTATTTCATAAAATGCTGTTAGCTAAGCTCAGGGAAAGGTAAGGCAAGGCAAGGCAAGGCAAGGCAAGGCATGGCATAGAAAATTTAGTTCTCAAAAATAAAAATGATATTGAAAGATGCAGATAAAGACTATAAAACTGCACAACTGATGTTATTAAAATGAAAACTCACATTCTAATACAAATTGCCTGTATTTTATTTAATTTAATGAATTTAATGAATCAGAAGAAGGGATCTTCAGATGTTCAAGAAGWATTGCCAGGTACAAACTTGTTGAAAACAATGATACAGTGTAGTCTTAATGTAGCCGAATATGCACCTCATAACATCTCTAATCTCTAGATTAGAGATTAATATATCTCTAATTGTACTAAAAATCAGATTAATAAGAGAAGCTGAAATAGTCACAAATATTCTTTATTAAAATATCTGCTTTTGTATTCCAAAAATCAAAAGTTTTCATCACATATTTAAGACTTTCATTTGGGTTTGKCTTATTAAAAATTGGTACATTACATGACTTTGTCCCAGTGAAACTAAAGTTATGTTGATACAATTAAAATTGCTGGAAATTAAATGTGGGATAGATCACATTTTGCATACAAATAATAATACAAAAAACCTTAAAAATAATATTGCAAATAGTAATAATCACATCCAAAAGTCTATCAGCGGCTTTACAGAGATATAAAAAGATGTGTCTGCCCAGGAGAACACAAAGTGAAGAGATAACCCAGAAATCTATCACTTTATTTCACCTCAAGCCTCCAGAATTACATCTCCTACTGAAGTAAATCAGAACTTTTCTCATATGAGAACTAAAYGAACACTGAATTTTAGCCTCAGATTTAGACGTGATATACCTTTGGGAAAGATGCAACTCTTTACTCACAAGAGGCTGTTGTCAGCATAAAACATAGACATTGTAATGAAAACCACTGACCAAAGTGATTTGCATTTCATTTCTTGCACGAAAATCTGCATAATGAAGAGATAGAAATCCCTGAAACCAGCTGTGCCACCAGACTGCATCAAGGTTGTTTCCTACTGTAATACAAATGACAAATTAATGTACCCCCTCAGAGAAGCATACCGAAATATATCAAAAATACAGGCCCTACTTTCTTTAACGTCCCAAGGTGAAACTCTGAAATGAACAAAGTAGAAAAAGAGAAAGCAAGAGAGAGTTATTCACTTTTTCTTGGAACCTTTACATATCTTCAGTGAGGACCTGATCTCACTCAATATCTGAGAGTGAACTGGTTACATGCTGAATTCGCTCCTGTGCTTCTTCAGACACAGTGTAGTTGCACAACACAAAGTTGTGACTAAATAGTATGACTGAACTCTACATTACTTTTCTGCTACACTTGCAAAAATGGTTGCAGCTCCTTCCTCAGATTTATTATTATGAATTTTCTATACTTTCTGAGAGATAAAAATCTTTCCCTAGAGTATGTGATGTAGGTCCTAACTGAAGAACTTCTGACACAGAAAAAAATCGTATCTTAATAGTCATGTAAAGCTCAACTGCCTGGCTGTAGAGCAGTGACCAGCTACTCAAGAGCTGCCTGTGCAAGCATCAAGTGCATATCAGCTAAAGACTCCAACTATTTGCTTGACTGGTTGGTAAGACTATTCTTTTCTAGAYAGGCACCCTGCCTTTTCATTGGCCTATGACACATTTGGGTGCTGTAAATAGTACTAATTATCCCCAGTCAGAACATGTAGATGCAGAGGTTCATCAGTCTTTGAATTTTACATAGTCTGGTTCATTCTGAATGGATAATTTAGGTTACCCTAGTTTGTATGTAGTATCAGAATTTCAAAGACTAAATTTCAATTTTTTAAATGTGTGCTAGAAATCATGACCCCAACGGCAGGAGTACATAGCAGAAGTTGGCTACCCTACTTCTGCTTATTTCAGGAAATTAGAAAGCTCAGTTCCCTAAAATGTAACATATGAATAACTCACTTTAGTGCAAAGTAATTTACTTATATCTTGTGTTTAGAGAAAAGGGCCCTGAAGAAGTTTTTCTCCATATACTCATTGCTCCTACCAGGAACTATTATGAAAGGCCTTACAACAAAAAAAGAAATAGATGTGGTAATCACATGCAATATGTCTTATTTATATTCTGCATTTAATTCCTTCTGCTTCCTTACACTCTAGCCTTGTCTTCCCAGCACATACTGAAGAACCTGGCGTGTAYTGTGTATAGCAGATGGACATGCCATGGCATACACAGATTCTCAGTGCAGTTCTGGCACACACACTTTATCATGCATTTGCTAGCTAGCGAGGATTTCAGCAGCAGCTGTTTCACTGTTTCACTGTTCATTGTCTCTATATTAAAAATAATTAGGCCAGGATAAACCAATGAAAAGGTATATAAAACGAACCAACTTTAAACAGACCTATATGACTTGCAATTGTCTTCTTGTCAGCACCTGAAAACAAGAGATCATGCTCATGTCTCTTCCTTTAAAATTTGAGTTTTCTTTTGAGATTTACTAAAACCAGACAAAACATGATGACATCCATGGATTTTATGAATAATATCTCCTCATTTAGTATATATTTTTCAGTTTTATTTCTCAATGAACACCAGTAACACCAAACTGAAAAAAAAAAAAAAAAAAAAGAGAGATAATTTAAGTACCTTTAATCTATGGATCAAAGTAAGAGCACTAAAGTTATTGTTATTACTAAATGTTGTTGCTGCTCTTGCTCAAGTGTCTTTGACTTATTTAGGTAATACCATTGCAGGTCTATTCCCTGAAGAACTACTGATTGCTGTGCAAGGGAAAGGGTATTTAATGCAACCTATGTTCTCTGTTCTCCCACGATTAAACT
This sequence comes from Rhea americana, assembly GCF_003343005.1. NCBI lineage: Eukaryota > Metazoa > Chordata > Aves > Rheiformes > Rheidae > Rhea > Rhea americana. The sequence continues at coordinate 570,812 of NW_028186956.1, read as the reverse complement.
CATAGTTCTTACTGGAAGTTGACCTACTGACCTCACCCATATTTATGCATGACATGTTTTACCTGTATAAAGATCTACTAGGAAGTCTTGTTCTATAGCAAATGAAAAATCCCACTGCACAGATTTTTCTTTCTTGAGCCTACTTCAGCTATAATTTTGTACATAAAAGTATCTCAGGATTTTAACTTACATTTATGTTTGTTAAGTTGGAAATGTTTCATATCACATATGCCTTCCCTGGTGGAGTACATATGTTCAGTATGTTTTTTTTATAGGATAGAATGGATAAATGCCACATTATTGGTGCACTGATTATATATATAAATAAAWAATAATTCTTGAGTGGTATAAACTGCTTTAAATATTTTAGTTTTACACTTCACAAGTGAATACAAATTTTTAAATGACACTCCAGTTAATTGATTTGCCAATATTTTACCCTTCTGTTCACCTCTACCTTGGGTGAAACTCTAAATTGTTACAATATTACYAACATTTTTCTGATATCAAGGTCTGTTCATTAGCCACTAATAGCTAGCTGTCTGTAAAGTTACACAAAAGGAATTGTATTAATTGACACTAACAGAATGTTAGTTTCACCTAGATTAGCATAATGATTGTAAACACATTAGCACAAAGACAAAAATTTGTGACCAACTAGTTCAGTAAGAGTTGCTAAAGCAATAATTTCATTTGCAGGCCCAAATGACCTGATTAAATGATGGTAGGCTTTGGAAAGGCAAGAGGAAGCAGCTAATAGGAAGCTAGGAAATAAGAGGAAGAAAAATTAATAAATACTAATTAAAAGCAAACTAATATCTGTAGTTAGTAGGGTTCTTTCTTCATCATTACCCAGAGCACTTTGCTTTAAACTTGATTTATATTGCACAATTTTGCTTATTTTGATTATTCTTGACAGAATAAGGAGTAACACCACAGGTGATGTAACTCACTCACTCACTCTCAGCCTGGTCCATATGGATCTGAGTCTACATTGCACAGGGAACATTTCAGACACTATTGCAATAYTACTAGTAATCACAATTGCTGCAGACTTGTATTGCTAACAGTAGATCTAAATTAATAACTATTCTCACACTATTGGCATGATCAAGCAAAATAATTGGAAAGTCATAGTAAGTATCTGCCTTTGCTTTTATAACAACATATCTAGAATTTAAAGTTTTTCTTTGGTTTTGTTTGTTTTTTTTTATGTAAGATTTGTACATATAACAAAGTACATTACCTTTTCCTAGGAGTTCTTTAAGCATAGTTAAGTATGGAAATATTAAAGAAAAACACAGCGAGATGGCTGCAAATGTAATAACAGCTACATCTCTCAAGAAATAAATTATCCAAACGACATAGTAGACTATGGGAAATGAATAGGAGAAAATATATATCTATAAATCAACAGAAGTTCAAATGGCACCATGCCACATGTCTGACTGAAAGAATATTCATAGTAGTAGCCATCTTTTACTCATCTTCGCTGTCAGCTATTAATGAAATGTTCTTTTTTTTTTGTTTTGTTTTTGTATTTTTTAGTAGGTATCTTGTGGCAGGAGAGTGACTTAGTGAAAAGGTAAATAGCCTTTAAGGATAGGATATAGAAGTACTTTTATTCTTAGCTCTGTAATGGACTACTTATGTGACCTTGGACAAACATCTTAACTTTTCTGTGTCTCAGTTTGTCCATAAAAGTACTTCTCTGCGACTTACAGGTAATTATGAAGATAAATTAAGTTTTTCAAGCCTGACAATGTCATCCACAATTAAGTTCACTTTTAATAAGGACAGGTGTATAGCTTTTTAAAAATCTTTTCCAGATATCATTAATTTCTTGTTCTTTATCAGCTATCTAGTTTAAACTAATCTATGTCAATGTGCATACATAAAATCTCAAAAAGTGAGGTTCAATCATTTTTAAGAATAGAAGTTAATGTCATACAAATGTAATTCATTAAGAGAAAACTCCTCTTTATTCTATCAATACTGAAAGTAATTAACCAARAAATATTTAATTGAAAAGCTCTAGCCCTTCTACAGGATATTAGGATGCATTAACACAATGTGATCTAGAGGCTTTCACTGAATCTGAAAGCRGTATATCAGTACCATACCTGCTTTTCACAATCAGTGTTTACATATATTAAATTATATTAGGTTAGATCAGGTAAGTAAAACGCAGTTCTAATTTATTTCCCACTGTCATAGAAAGAATACTCTTATTATTACTTCTTCATCTGTTGCATAGAGATTTCCATCAGTTTTCATAGTTTTGGAAACTTAACATCTTTATTAATTTTGATTTTTGGTGGGGTTTTAAACTTGTCTTTTTAGCAAAAAGATGCCTTAGCTGTTTTATCTATTGTATTTTCAGATGGATGTTAATCAAAACCAGAAATMTTCTGTTGAAATAAAAATAAATTTTAATTGAAAAGATTTCTCAGAAAAATGTCTTGATCAAACTTTGAAAATGTCTACTGCACTTCAGCTTTACTAATTTTTGCTTATTTTTTTTGATGGGGACCTAAGCAATCCTTGACTTATAAATCTCTTCAGAGTAATAAACACTTTTTCTGGCCTTAGAGCATTTACAATTATTATCTTGTCTATAACATTAAAAAGGATTTTATAGATTTCATCTTTCTTGCCTGCGGTCAAAATCCATGTGTCAAAGTGAATATATTTTTAAACTGTCAGAATATTGCCACCTTTTTCCATTTGAAATGAAAACCATTTCTGCAGCTCTTCAATCAAAAACAGACAGTGGGTCTATACCTCAATTTATGTAAATCAATGAAACTTCACAAATTTTCATATTTTTATATTAGTATACACTTGTTGAGGATTTAGAAAAGTCCATATTAATGTAATTCAAAATAGCTGTATCTGGGTCCAGAAAAATAATACATAACTTTCTTCAATAAGAAACACTTAACAGTCAGATACCAGTTATCTAATACTGTCCWTTTCAAGTGTGAAAGAAAAGGCCTTACTCTTAAAAGTTAATCTTTTAAGTCAGCTCTGCAGAAATCACAGAATYACTGAATGGTTGAGGTTGGAAGGGACCTCTGGAGATCATCTAGTCCTACCTCCTTGCTCAGCAGGGTCACCTAGAGCATGTTAGACAGGATTGCATCCAGGTGGGTCTTGAGTATCTCCAGATACTATCTCCAGAGAAGGAAACTCCACAACCTCTCGGGGCAACCTGGTCCAGTGCTCCGTCACTCTCACAGGGAAGAAATTCCCCCTCACATTCAGGCAGAACTTCCTCTGCTGCAATTTTTGCCCATTGCCTCTTGTCCTGTCACATGGGACAACTAAAAAGAGTTTGTCCCTGTCCCCTTGACACTCTCCCTTCAAGTACTTATACACATTGATAAGATCCCCCCTCAGTCCTCTCTTCCCCAGGCTGAAGAGGCCCAGCTCTCGCAGCCGTTCCTCATAGGGCAGGTGCTCCAGCCCTCTGGTCATCTTTGTAGCCCTACACTGAACTCTCTGCAGTAGTTCCATGTCTCTCTTGTACTGGGGAGGCCAGAACTGGACGCAGTACTCGAGAAGAGGCCTCCCCAGGGCTGAGTAGAGGGGCAGCATCACCTCCCTCCACCTGCTGGCAACACTCTTCCTAATGCACCCCAGGAGACCATTGGCTTTCTTGACCACAAGGGCACATTGCTGGCTCATGGTCAACTTGTCATCCAGCAGCACTCCCAGGTCCTTCTCTGCAGAGCTGCTCTCCAGCAGATCAGCCCCCAGCTTGTCCTGGTGCCTAGGGTTATTTTTCCCTAGGTGCAGGATTCTTTACTTGCCCTTGTTGAACCTCAGGARTTTCCTCTCCACCCAGCTCTCCAGCCTGTCCAGGTCTCTCTGAATAGCAGCACAGCCCTCAGGTGCATCAGCCACTTCTTCCATCTTGGTATCATCAGCAAACTTGCTGAGAAGGCAAATGATTTAGAAGTAGTGAGTGATCCCCAGCAGAACCAGGATTTTTTTCCTCATAACTCTCTAGTTTGACAGTGCCTACTAAGAAATGTGAGAGAACTCAAGAGCGTTTCACTAAAATCATTGATAGTCTTATTACATCTGTACAGAAAAAAAAAATCTAGTAATATCATCCACTTAGAAATCAGGTGCTCTGATTGAGGAYTGATGTTAAAGCTACAGCCAATGTTTTGGGTTTTAAACTCTTGGTTCAGCTCTTATCACACTTAATTTTATGATCTTTCTGCAAAAATGTTGCAGAGATTACAACTTAGGTAAAATGGCATAGTCAGAATTTTCCTCTCACTAAGTAGCCTCAGCATGTCACTGGTATCCTGAAGGGAATACACTGGCTCCCTGTCAAACATCAAATTGATTTTCAAATTKCTTTGATGGCTTATAAGGCAGTGCAGCTTGAGAACTGTGTATTTATCAGAATTGCTTTCTCTGCATGAGCCCAGTCTCTATCTGCGATCATAAAAAATAAGTAAATTGGCAACTCTGGAYTGGACAGTATGGTAAAAACTCAGGGACACATACTTAGCTGTTTTACAGCTCAAATATGTAATTGATTCTCTGACCAGCGTGTGTAAATGATTTCACACATTCATTTAAAGCTCTAGAATTACATATAGTATTTCATTTCAGACACATGTAAATGATGAGTAGTATCGCTTATCTCTACATACCTATAATGATCTATACAACGACTGAGGAACTCTCCCACCAACTCACCTTTGAGAGAAGGAATCTGGTTTGAAGAAAGTCCTATAACTAATGAAGAAAGGGCCGTCTGGTCTATGTGTTGGAGCTTATATGCTTAAAGTTGACCTATAAATGTGCAGAGGGGTTTGTATTATGTAGGCAACAAAACTATGACTTCTGCACATGCCAGGTAGAGTTCTTTATATATATGTTCAGAATTTTCCATTTGCAGGTGCTGAGCCCAGAGCTAAAGATGACCCTGCTCTAAATAATCTCCTTTTCTTACCCTTCAACTCACAGACTTAGTGTCATAATCAATGAATTCAATGCTTAAGGACATTCCAGTTGTAGTCTAAGCAAACAAAAGACTTTATTTATTCAAAAATACAAAAAAAAAMCCTTTATTATTATTTAACTAAAATACTGCACTAGGAAATGAATATGTTTACTTTGACTTCATTGTGCTAGAAGCTGTTGGTCATATAATAAAAGATAATTCCTACATTGATGGGGTTTTAAAATAAATACAAGAATCAAAGAAAACTAATGGAACACTAATTTTCTGTTTTTCCAGGTAATTTCAAGAACTAACAGCCTTTTACAAACATATCATGCCCTTCCAAAGGGAGAACACTGACCTTTTAAACAGCTTTCTATCAGCTCATCTGTTTGCTTTCAGTTTTAGGTTTTGCAGAACTAGAACCCAAATTCTCTCAAAAGAAGTAATCATAGAATCATAGAATCAGTTTCTCAAATCAAATTCTGGGGCCAGTATTTTCTTTTCCCCGCTCTGCCTGACACTGTTTACTGATAACTAGTTCCTATTGTCAACAAAATTATTGTGCATAAATTAAGGAGTGTAGGCAATGGAGATTAAATACTATCTCTACTTTCCAGCAAAGACATCTATAAAATTAAGAGATATAGTTTAGATATAGGGAGCTGATGATGTCTGTTGTCTAAATGAGTCTAGGGTAAGTGAGGGGGAAGAAGTGAAAAAGAAAAAGGAGAGTTGTGTTTAGCTTGGAAATGTGTTTGAAAGTTTGTCCTTTATTAGGGTGATCTCAGCTCAACTTTCATTTTTATARTGTCATTATTCATGTTACCCCAAGAATGTATAAAATGAGCCACATTTATTCTGTCATTCATAAAGCTTGTTTTTTTTAGTGATGAAACACCATTTGCCAAAATTCAAGGAGTCTTTAAATATTCATCTATAACTGTACTAACATGTTATTATTTTTTTTTGAAAGTAGCTTTTACCAACTATAGCCATCAGAACCATGTGATTTCAAGATAGCTTAGAAATCTCTTTCTGTAGCAACATGACATATTATATTATAATATACAAAGCAAAATTTATGAAAGTGAGTAACAGTCAGTAAAAATGACTTCTTTGTAGATAGGGAATGTTTCATGCTCTTAAACAGTGGGAACCTCATAAAATAAAATAAATCTATGTATACTAGGGAAAAAAATCAAAGAATTATGAAATGCCATGTAATCCAATCTATTTATTTTTACCAGTCTAGGTTCTAATACATATTCTATTTCTTACCCTCCTCAGCTATGCAAAGGATATTGCGGAAGTCACTTTGCCTATTTTCTTCTTTATGTTTCAAGAACATAAATTGTAAGCACTCTTATTTTATATTTGTATAACAATTAAGACAGTAAGTTGTTTGTCTCRGATGAAGGGGCTGAATATCTGCAAAAATAAATATTTTTCAGCCTCTCAAAATAAAGATCTTTCTGGCACTGTAAAATTACTTTTCAATTGTATTTTGTATTTTTAATAGCAAATATAATTGTTCCAGCTGACATTTTCAATATGACTATCAATATCCTTCATTAACATTATCTGAAGGAGTTGAACTTTATAATGAGACAGGGTAGCTGCAATTTCAATGAAATTAGATTTTATGTTTTCTTAACAAGCCTCTTTGAGTTGTTAAAAAAAAMCTTTTTTTAAAAAGTTTTCTTTCTGTTCAAAAACATATAAATCATTTTAAATGTCAGAAAATATACATTTAAATTAGATAAAGGCATAAATAAGGATTTTGACAGTTTTCTTAAGTAAAATTGTGTCAAAAAGTTTAAGGCTTTTTTAACTGAATTTGATTACATATAACATTTTTCAGGATTGTGACCCACGTTTCTTGATTATGACAGATATTTTGTCTGCTTTGAAAATAGAACAATTTAGCTTGTGATAAGATATTACATCTGTGMCATAGTACTAATTCTATGTGATAAATCCAGAAATGCACATTCTGGATTTGTGTGCATATGTTTCACCTTGGATACGATAGGTAGTTGCTGCAACTATATTTAGAACCCATTTATTTGTGTGTAAAAAGAATCTCATTGAGAGATCTCAGTATTACCAATAACAAGAGTTAAATTAGTAATTTACCATATATACAGTGTGCCAGTATTTTTATGTTTGGGTTCCTATATTTTCAGGGGTGTTTCAGGAATGAAAGCATAATATTTTTACAGAGCATCTCACCTTTACCTGTTTCAGTATATAAGCCATACTACTTATTTGATAATATTCATTCCTACTCATCTTAATACTTAAAAAATCCCCAATATTTATGCTGAATAAAGTGAATAATGTCCCTCCACTTTGACTATTAAAATTTATTTGAAATCTAATCAAATTTCCATTCTTATTTTCTATATCAAAAGGCATTAAATGTAACACTAGACCTAATTTTATTATCCTGATTTTTTAAAGGACTTTTTAAATATTATGGAGCAGACCTCTAAGTAGCACAGGGCTTACTATTAATTTATAATAACTGATGGATGTTAACCCTATAATAGTAGATTTTATATTTTAAGTACATGATCAATACATTTAATTTATTTAAGATCATAATTTATATGGAATTCATTTTCATACAGTCTTATACATTAAGGATTAATTTGAGTGAGATCACAACACTGAGAAAATTAAATATTTGACTTGAAATAATCCTTTCGAATCCCAGATACATTTATCCCTATAAATGTTATCTGCATGATATGTGGAGGGAATAAGGAAGGATAAATGAATATTATTGTTATCACTCCATCAAATTCTATTGTTCATTACCTCAAACAGCATATAATTTATTTATAATCGTCTCCCTAGACAAAATGATGTTTAGGACAATCTACAGTATGTCCCTGTTTTAGTAGTTCCTTGAACAGGTTCTTGGTAGGAATATAGTGCTGAACAGAAATAATCAACCCCTTCAACATTGAGTCAAATAGAGTCAGAGCTCAGGTTTTTTTTCCCTTCTTAACAATTAATATTGGAAAAAAACAAACAAACAAAAAAAAAAAAAACAGAACTCCCTCTCATTATGAGAAAGATTATCAGTAATATATGTAAGGACATTTTGTGAGATAGTATCCTTCTACTTTTGATGCAGTGAATGAAAGTTAGAAGGAAAAAATAGAATTTTTTTGTAGTGGCCTATATAAGATTGAAACACTTTGTATTCTACTAGCTGAAAAGAGTCCAAGGGAAATTTAAGAAAGACCAACACGTACATCACTGCATGGGAAAGCATTCTTCATGAAAATCTGTTTTATAACCAGATAAGAATTCATAATATAGAGAAAAAAATGTTGGCTTTCACAGTAATAACCAACATTTCTGAAGAAGCATCATTTTGAGTATACAGGGTGGTAGGCAGGCAGGCAGGCAAGAGTCTTGCCTTTTATAAACCAAATTAACTATACTGAAGAATAGCTCTTGATTCACATCAATATAACTGGAAGAGCCTAATTAGTTGTGAAGGAGGATTCATGGAGATGACTAACATTTAGCATAGTTGTTTTGGGGATGTTGTTACTAAAACGTATAATATAGCAACTACAATTAGTATTATTCTCCATATGGTAAATTATTAATAATTAAGTAATTACACAATATATCTGTACTCATTACTAGAACATTGGCTTCCACCACAAATAATTTTATTTTAATGATCTTATAACCTTAGCGCTAACATTTTATAACATTTATATTAAAATATCCTTTACTATTTACTGATTTAAATGAACAGCTGATACAAACAGATACTTTTTTATAAAAGAATTACACATTTCATGGTATTTTATATAGTTATATTTAGATTTATATTAGATTGCAATGGGCAGCCTGATTTAGAAAGGATATGGACTGTACCTAAAAACAGAAAGTATCATAATAAAAAATAACCTACTGCTCTTTCTCACATGCCTCCTTCTGATAAAATAATACTAATTAGTGTGTAGTAGCAAATTTTAAAATCAAAAGCAACAACTATCTGTCTACAATTATATATTATATGTTACATATTATATATCATATCATGTATCATATACTATTTACCACATACCATATATTATATACTACATACAATATAATATGTTATATACTATATATTATATAGTACATAGTATATATTATGTATAAATAAGTCACTTCCATCAAAGATATCTGTGCAACCTGTGTCATTGTATTTCCAGTGCTGGGTGTCGATTCATGTATATGCACATATTACCAGTTGATGGTATCCCTCCTGACCTTCAGCTGCCATTTCCAAGATGGAAAAGCTATTTTGGTTTGCATGAAGTACACAGTATCCATTATACTGGAGTAATTTTATAGACTGCAAAACTGTCTTATAATGGGGCAAGCATAAAAGTCGTAGCTGTGGATGAAATTTGGCAATGCAACAAACTGTGGTATACTAGGGTTTCAGGACTGTGTCTGTGTGTGTGTACCCTGCACAAGTAGTCATCAGTTTCCTGGATCATCCAAGAACTTCCCAGCTGGTCTCTGCACAGAGGGAAAAAATGGACTGACTTGAGATGACGTGTTTGACAGAACTGCTACCTTTACTTCACAACGAAGGAATTGTCTAATTTGAATTAATCCAGCAAAGGAATTGGCTAATTGTTGTAGGCGTTCTCCAGGAGGGAATTTCAGACATTTCCAGAGGTTCCCCCAAGCAGCTATGAAGGTACACTATCTGTAGTTCAGATGCGTTGGTTAACATCTGGATAGAAGAATCTTGGGCAGCCCCTGAGACTCCTGTCAGGCACTTCCTGCTGTTGAGTTGAACAGACTGTACACAGGTAATATTAAACCAGCAGTAGAACCCGCTCCTGCGTATGGAGCAATGGTTAATATGTTAAAAAAAAAAAAAAAAAAAAGAAAAAAGAAAAAAAAAGTGTGTGTGTGTGTGTGTGTGTGTGTTTAGGGGAGAGGCTGGACACATCAATACCGATGGATCAAGCCTATACTGGATTGATCACACAAGACCATGACTCAGCTGTACTATAAGAACAGAACAGAGCAGAGCAGCAGTCTGGGAAGTTTCACCTAATCCAGCTGATGACGCCGTTGCAAGGACTCCCGCCACTATACAGGCAACAACAGTCCAATCAGTTCAAGAGACTAGATTCCCCACATAAACTTTATGAAGGAAAAACAAAACAAAACCAAACAAAACCAACAATAGAAAAACAGTAAATGAGTGGTTTTGCTTGTTTGTTTGTTCATTTGTTTGTCTTAACAAACACGCTGACCGTAAGTGTCTGTGTAGTAATGGAAGGGCTTAAATAAACTTTTTCAAAATAGGATAGTAGTTTGTTTGTCTCAGCTCTTATGTGTACTACTTGAACGATATTAGACTAAATTCTCAGATACACAGTTTTCAGAATTAAAGATCCAGATAATGCATATTTGGACACTAAGATCATTTTGTTGTAAGTTGGCCTTTCAGACTCTTTTGTTCAAATATGCATTTGTTTTTTTGTAAAAGAAAAAGAAGAAAATTATCTTTCCTCAAATTTTTTAAGATGTTACTTGACAGATTACACTGCTAGGTCATGTGATGAGGGGGAATGACAGACTGCTATGATCAATACGCCCTGACGTACTATGCAAATGAGCATCTCTGCTTAGTCCAGGTGATCCCCCTTTATGAAGGAAATTCCTCCTTAAGATTCCTCCACGATGGTGTGGCCTTGCTCTTGGCTTGGTGGTGAGGCCAGTCACCACTCTGGAGGGAGAAGGAGCAAGTTTGAATGATAGAATCCTTCCTCCTTCTTCTACTAGTACCCTTTTAGGGATACGCGCATCACTGGTGTCACAAGTCAGACAGATTCAGCCAGTTCCTTGTGGCGCATGGGTAGCGTTATTACATAGTAGGGTTAAACTTGGGTCAGACAACTTCTTGTTATGTAAGAGTGTGCACATATGTCAAACAAAAGGGCAAAAGAGTCCTATTTACTTGCAATGCTATAAAGTAATTAGTAGACATTATGAATAGCCTGAGTCCATTACTTCAATTTAATTGTTTGACCTGGATAAGTCATGTATTTGTAATCTTGGAATGGATATATGTACCTTTTCAAAGTAGATCTTCATGATGAGTATTATGAACATGAACTCCATTTTTTTCAGAAGTATTATCTTTTTACTTATTTTAAATTGGTTCAATTAACATTCCTGTTGGTTATTAGGAACAGCAGTTGTAGAAAGCAGATCAAAATGACTAAACACACACATCCTTTGTAGCATGCTAGAAAACAACAACAAAATGTTCTGGAGATATTCTGTACCTATGCAATTAGCTCTACTTAAAATAATTGCACTGTAGTATTTTTATTTTACAAGAGCATAGAGAACTCTTAACCAAGATCAGTCTCTTATTTTGATGGAGTATGTGCAAACATATAGACTCAGAAAATTATTCATTCTCCACAGACATGAAATTAAAGGTAGACATAAGGTAGACAAAGGTCTACATAAGGTAGACAAAAAAATACCCAGAATTTGCCTAAGTTCTCAGAAGCTATTTCTAAGAGTGAGACCTATAGCAGTTTTCCAAACTCCAGCCTGCAGTTGCATGCTAGAAATGCATGAGAGGAGACTGTGGACAACAGGACAAGTAAAGTACCCTGGTGTTTGTAGAAGCCAAAAGGGAGCTGTATCCATCCAGGTGAGATGATTGGGACTTTAGTAATGTCATTAATACACATCTTCTTTATATTATAAAAGTAATCATTCAATGATCCAGGAATAGGATTCAGATTTATAGATTCACTGTTCTTACCTTCTAAACTGCTGTGTGACATCTATGCAAGACAGTGCAAAATAGTATTTTCATTAGCATGGATTATAGCCTGTGGGCTCAGAAGTCCATTTCCACAACCTAGTGAGGCATCTGATAAGATCCTTTTTCCTCTTAACTAGCCCTGATTTCTGTGGAAATGGAAAGTACTCAACATTTTGCAAGAGCTAAATTAAAAGGATAAGTCTATCACTTGACATGACATAAATCAGTGTATCTCCACCAGAAATGCACTGATTTATACCTACTGATATCCAGCTTCATAAAAATTCCTAACAAGTTGGTAGGAATTTTTTAAAATTAAAGAAAGCTTACCAGGTTGGAATATCTAAAATTTATTTTTAAACAGTATATTTTGGGGAAAAGAATTTAGTATGATCATCCACAACTTGGTTGCCTGATGAAATAAATCTCTTAGAATTCAAAACCTCATGCTAAGTATTTCATGCTAAGTATTTGAAAGGTATTTAAAAATCCTACAATAAATAGAATTTATTAAACTTAAAGAATTTAGAGAAGATTTAAAGAAATATGGATATGAATGACAGGAGGTATCTATTCAATATCTAATCTCTCAAGATTTTTGAAGCTCAGCTTAAAAAAATATTCAGCTCCTATATTTTTGCCCATTTTATTATTTCTTTCCTTTATTCATCTACACCAAGAAGACCTAAAAATACCTTCAAAACAAGATCACTTTTCCTCTCAAAACATAGTCACCAAGCTGCTTCCTCTTAGATAACAAAAACAATTACATCTTTTAAAATGATGAAATGTTTTCCAAATGCCACACTTTAATGAAGAGCTTAAATATTCTATTTACCATAAACTTCATAGCTGTGCTAATATCTGTTCTTAGCAATACAGTAATCCATATATATTTGACTAGCATTTGGTAAACATGTTGAAGTTGGGCTACAGTTAGTGTAACATATACTTCTACAGAATGCCTGAAGAAAACAGGCTGCAAAAACACTTGATTTCCAAAACATGTATAATTCATTCCAGAGATTTATGGCTGCTTTTTCAGTGTTTATGTACAAACAAACCCTTTAACACATACCACAGAAATAGGTAATGAATAATATGCTATGGAAAGAAGACAAATAGAGTCTCTGGAGAAAAGATAGATAACCGGTAAACACAGTAGATTATCAGCAACCGATGCTTAGTTGGAGAATTGTTTTTTGTAGGCAGACAGTGGGTTCTCTGTCTCCCAGCTTGGTTTCCAAGTTACAAAAAACAGAGAAATTTATGGAAGAAGCTGTTTACATGGGCAAAGAGAGAATTCTATATTTCTAAGATCTTATCCCAAGACTAAGAGAAAATGCAATCAGTGAAAGCAGGAGAGCAGATAACGTCCGTGCAGGCCAGGCACAGAGGAATGACCACCAGTGCCTCAGCTGAGCCTCGGCTACTGAACCCTGTACCCCTTCACCAGAGCAATCAGATGGCTCGTGTCCATATCCTGCTTTACTGTGCTTCTGCGCACTGCAGGTCTGTGAAAGGGGAAGAGGATAGAGGGGAAAGGTTGTCTTGTTTGAGCTGTTGTAACTATTAAGGAGGGTTAAAAGACGAAAGTTTTGTGTTTCTTATTTATTTTTTAAAAGTTTTCTCAAAAACTTCACAATGATATGCTTTCTTTTCTATCATTAAGACAATTTCATTAAAAAAGCTCTTGAAAATGCCTCTGAAAGGAAGATAAAATGTCAATAAACACAAATTTCTGTTAAAGAGACACATTTTGCTTTTACTAAAGTCCTTTTTTTCTTTTCTTTTTGTCCAGATGAACCCAGCTGTGGATGAAGTACAATCCCATTCTTTCATGTTTTCTCAGAGCTCTCTGCTTTGACAAGTGCCGTATCACTTTTGTCCATCATTTTTTAATGGCACAAAATAGCCTAAGCTATACATAATGGATTAAAATAAAAGTATAAAATATGCCAATATAGTTCCTGTCAAAAAAACCTCATGATGTTAATGCTGCAATTACAAGCAAGTCTGCTTTTGTAAGCACATTTTCATAGTCTTATAAGGGTTAAAATATTGACTTGAGTTCATAAACTAAATGTAGAATTTTTTTTCAAAGGAGCTGGAACTAAATAAATCTTTTTAAATGTCCAAACTATTAATGCCTTTTTCTTCTTTCTAAGAAAGCTATGATCTTTCGCAGATGGGGACCCACAGTAATAAAAGATTTAGCAAGAATAATCCCAGCTTCCCTTCTGCATTTCTATACTCTTACAGTTTTTCTTGATCATAGTAGAGGTGTGTAAAGGATCAATAAAGAGATACATGGAGTCAATTATGGGTCAGGAGGACAATACAACACATTGAGAAGATTCTAATTTTAGTATATACCAAGTTCCATGAACAGCCAGAAAATCAAACTTATGTTAACCTGAATGCACTTGATAGCTTAATGTGTATACCTCACACACACACGTATCAACCAAAAGCTAGCAGTGTTCTACCTGTGTTCTAGGAGTCACACTCTTATATATGTTTGTAGGATTTACAGTGTATTGAGATTTTTAGTAGTTCTCACTTTTAAACTATGTAGGGAATATAGATCTTTCAAATGATATATTTTATTAGAAAAGGGGAAAGTGAAGGGTGAATTTTGAGTTACAATCAGCTTCCAGAGGTGTTTGGAGATTTAACGACCATCAAAAGATCCACAGCCGAGACTGTCCATCAGCCAACTGATTGTGCATCTAGCTCAGGGAAGGAGTAAACAGATTTACATCTTCTGTCTGAAGAAGTGCATATTGACCAATGTGGAAGGATTTTATTGTTAATATAACTTTAAAAATCTACAGTATTCAATGTCTGAATGATGAAGATAAAACATATAATAGAACTGATATAGAAATATGCAATAATAAACTATTGGACCAGAAATACCTTATGTGTAGATTATTAATTTATTTGCTTACTGAATTTATTGTAAATTATAGGTTAAAAAGAAGAACGAACCATTGAAGAAAGACTGCAAAAAATGCTCTTTTTTTTTTCCTAAACATAGTCTTACAAGTCAAAGAAGGGTTGACTGCAAGAAAGCATCCTCCACTGTTCCTTAGTCAGATGCCCAGAGCTGTGTAATTTATGTGAAGTCCAGATTAGTCTCTGTGGTAATCCAGAGCTGGAAATACAAAAAGATTGTTTAATACTCTATGACTCCTCTTCCTGAAGGGTTATAGATTTTGTTCTGTACTTGTTAATCTGCGCTAGAGCAGTCTTATTGAATGGTCTTGCCATCTGAATATGAAATGCACTCTTCTGAGGGAGTTTATGCAATATAATCATATAGTTTGCAGTAAAAAAAATCCATGAATTAGTAATTTATTTTGAATTGTATCTGAGTGTATTTTACATATAATTATTTTAGATTGCAAAAAAGGACTATCCTAATACTCCATAGAAATTGTTACTAAAATAGTAGTAATCTATTCACCTTCAGAGAGATTAGAAGTATCAGGGCTTTTTATACTTTTTTGGGGGAGGTTAATTCTTTATATATTTAAAGTATTTTATTGACAAAATAGAATAAAACTAATTGCACAATAATTTATATAAAATTTTCTCTAGGCACTGGTTCTGTGTCCCTTCTCTTAAGCAAAACTCTTCTTTAAAGACAAAAGAAGTATTCATTTACTACAGCTGTCCATAATTAAAGTATAAAAATAGCTAAAAATACCATTCCCCATTAACAAAAAAACATTAAATCTCAGACAGTGAACTTTGTGGATGGGTAATATAAACCGTAGTATACTTTTCTAATTTATGTTCAGTAAATATAACAATGTGCTAAGTAGAAATATTAGTAATATATTAAATTATTTTTTGTAAATATTCAATAGTAAATAACAAAATTTTTATTGCTCTCTTAAAAATAATCCACAGCAGTACACATTGTTTCTGGTGTATGTGTAACAATTGTTATGTTGAAAAACTTTCAGGAAAAAAACCCAGAAAGATATCATAACAGGACTTTTTCTGACCAGCCAAAATTTGGCCCTTAAAAATATCAATGATATTTAAGTGAATAGTTAGAAGATAGTTTTTATGATGCAAAATTTATTCCTCAGAACATGTTATATCTATGCGCACACCAGTCACCCCTAACAATATATGATCATTATTTTTTTCAGACTCAGCTGGACATCAGCTGCTCATTAATTCAGATTAACAAATGGGAGTGTATGACTTTTTGTTTGAGGATGACATATCTAGGACATTTTTGAAAATCATAGTACTACCAACAGTGTAGGCATATGTTAAGTGTTAAGAAGGTTCATATTCCCCCACTTCATGGATAGCATAGGTCATGACTCTGCCCAGACAAATAATGAAAAGTAAGATTTTTCTCTCAGATATATGCTTTCATTTTCTTTGTACATATTGCCTTCTCACATTACAAAATATGGAAATATTTGGTTACAAATCAAAAGATGCAATTCTAATTTCAGGTAATCTGGCAACAAATCTCTTGACTTTGATGGTTTCTGTGATACATATAATTGTAGTATTTATTATAAAGATTATATACCAACTACATGTAGTGCATAAAACTATAGTCACAATACACTTTCTGTTTTTTTGTCTTAGTTTAGGTTTTAAGTACATTCCAGAATCTTAAAATATAATTGCTAGTTTCGTGATATTTCAAAACAAAGATGTAATAAAAATATCTTCTTGCAGAACACCAACTTGTGATAATTAGAGTAGTTTCACAGACCTCAGTGGAGTTGTGTTGATTTACATCCCAAAGTACTCAAAAACAGGTACCACTAAATCAGTATTTAGTAGGGGTTGTGTGTGTGATTGTGGTAATGAGGCATGCAAGATAAACCTTCTAAATCAGTGTCACCTTCTTGTATTAGTTACTGTAAGATGTCTACTATTAAAAGCTGTTTTGGCCATCTAAAAGTAGTGAATAAATCTTCACAGCATGAATAGTTGGATCATGGATCCGTGCTTAGATCTGGAGGCATAAAACAGTGCTGCACTGCTGCTGAGGCAGCACTGAGGCACTGAGACAGCAATGTGGAAACAACTGTATTTTGGATGTGTTGGTGGCTACTGGAATTCCCAGGTCTAAGTAAATAGCCTTGGTTTCTCCTGCAGTTTCTGGAGGAGGTCAATAGCCCAGTTGCAGAAGAAATAAAAGCCGGTCTCTTTATCAAAGAGTAATCTACTATAAGCAAATATCTTTAAGCAGGAAATCCTCAAACAAAATCAAAATTTAAACTCTAGGTAATGAGGATGTGTAAATTTCACATTGACATTCACATCCAAAAACCATTTCCAACATATATAACATTTCTCAAAAAAACAAAGACAGAGATATCTCTTTTCCTTCTATTCCTTCTGTTTAAAGTCCAGGATGAATATAATTGTCAAGGTTTGAGATTATGAGGTAGAAATTCCTGCTTTATTAGCTGAAACTTGGATGTTCTACCTACAGTAGAAAATACAGCTGTATTTTCTCACTACTGGGATATATTCTTATGATCTACATTTTAAATGAGCAACAGTTAGATATAATGCCAATTTATTTCTTTTAGATTTAGGTGTATAATTATCTTTAAACATCATGAGTGTTTTGAGAAGTCTAAAGAAATGTATAAACTTGCCCTGAGTGCCTTATTAATATACAAATGATATAAAATATTTATTAAGTAACATTTTATAAATGTATGCTCTTTTATGCTCTCTTTCTGCATGTTTTGATGTAAGTTTATAGCTAAGATGGATTAGGATACCAATTTTAACTTGTTGCTGAAGTTCCCCAAATCCTGAAAGTAAATACTAATTTCATAAAAGCATGCAAATTTATACAAGCAGAGTCAATAGCCCATTGGCACTAAAACCTTGCTTTCTTCCTGTTTCCATATCCTGCTAAGTGGAGAAAGTTAACCTATCATTGTATTGTTCAATAACTTTTTGGAGAGATATTTCCGATTAATATCATACACGAATTTACATGGCAAGAGGAATCTCTTAACTCTGCAACTGAACATTTCAGAATCTCCTAAGTACAGCATTTGGAAATAAGCATTTGGACTAGTAGATATTATTCAGAATGTACTTTTTAAATGGCACCGAAATACAGTCATTCAGGTACAAGAATGAAGGATACACTAGATATATAGAGAAGGAAAAGTTACCTGTTTTCTTTATGAAACTGTTCACATTCCCTGAAGATTAATTTGTGTAACATACGCGGTGTGACAATTTGATGACTACAAATAACTTTCTATTCTTTCCAATCATTTTTGAAAAATAACTGCAATAAAGAGAAAAATAAAATCCTACCAGATACGTTTTGTTTGTATACAAATAATGTTATAGGAACTCAAAGCCAGCTGCGCACCTTTATAATTTTCTGCAGGTTTCTGGTATTTTCACCTACTTTATGCTACGGTTACCTTCTGTCCCACTAAGTGTTACAGTGTTATGCATCCATACCCACCAGCTTTCTGACAACAATTAAAATTGGCAAGTAGAAGCTTTCTGAGATGATATCTTGTAATTGACAGACTGAGGCACTAGCCAAAGGGGTATACGTTTGGGTAATTCCTGGGCTGAAATACTGCTGGTTTGTCAACCTCGAAAATTATTGGCAATCTCATAGCCCATATCTAGCAGCTGAGAGGAAGCTGTGCCAACTGGTGGCAGGCTTCAATAGGTTTGAGAAAAGCCGTCAGTGTAATTGTCATCTTTAACACTGGAAAGTGCTTAGAATGCCATTGTGGTAAGTGTGACGGAAACAGTGCAAACAGAGAAGAGCCAGCAGAGTCCTGGAAACGGCATTCTGCATTTGCTATCCCCACCACTCCGAACTGTCCGTAAAGAGAAATTTTTAAACAACAGATAAGTAGCAAGTAACATAAGCCCAAAATATTATAAAAATGTCCTTGGTGAGTTGTTCTAATTATTCGTGCTCAACAGGCTAAAAGGTGGCAGAAACTCCGTGGCTGCAAGATCAGAACATCAAACCGAGCTGAGGTGGCTCATTGCATTGATTTAGCTCAAGGCTTCCAACCACAGAGAGTGCCAAAAAGCAAAAGGGGAAGATAAACACTGGTTGGAGCCTTTCTTTCTTTATCCTGGGGAGGATAGGGAAAAGGGAGTATTGTCTATATTTTAAGCACTTCAATACAACATCCGTTAGAGGAGTACAGAAAAAAGTATGAAAGCTATTCAAGTCATGCTGTATAGTAGCAGCCTGACAGGTTTTTTCAAAACAAACAAACAAATAAAAAAACAAAAGACACTTCTGGGGCTTTGTCATTGTACCAGGATGGTTACTTGCTGATAGAAAAAAGGAAATGCAACATCCACAACCCCAAGTAAGTGCTAGGATAAGATTCCATAAAAAGTGTGGATTATTATAAACTCATTTCATTGTTCAGTGCCATATTACTAAGTGGAATATGCACAAAAGAGAGTCAAGTGGAAGATTTTCTATAAGAAAGTATCTGGAAGAAGTTGCCTTTTTCTAATAACTATTTATTTAAAGCAACTAAGCTGGAAAGAAAAAGAAAGAGGACCAATTTTTGACTAGCTGATAAGGTATATGCTCTCCTGCTTTTTAAAAGCAATATATCATATATAAATGTGTACACACGTTCATAAATACTATTCTATATCAAATGGAATTATACATAGTGCTTGTCAATCTCTCTGTCCAAGTACTTTACATACAGAGAGGCAAACTCAGTGAGGATGCATGGGGTGTCATTTAAGGGAAAAATAATGCTATTTGTTGCTTTGCTTGAGTTTTGCTTTAGGCTGACATTTCCAAATGGGCAGCAGAAAAATGTCACTTGTATTGAACTGGCAATTTTTTTTAGATATTTTTAAAGTAGAATAAGAAGCTGACTAAAAATAGATTTTCAGGGAATTTTATACGTATGCTCCTTAATGCATATTTAGGCATTTATTATGATATTGGCATATAAACTCAGTGCTTGTCTCAGACTCAGAAAAAGATTTGTTGTTGTAAGTGGACCAACTCCTGCATGCTGAAACTAGCTGTACCCAGAATGCAGGAAGAGCTGATGCTCGCCTTCGCGTACATCTGTTCCAAGAGCTGCGGCTTAATGAGCAGGATGAGCTCTGTTTATCCTAAGCAAAAAGAGGGCTGTGTTGAATTCACTGCACAGGGAATTCAAATAACTTCTAGAAGAGTGTCATAAACATCAAGATAAAGAGACCCAACTAGCTGGACCTTGCACTGAAATGAGGTTTTGCCATAAATTGATGTGAGGCAGGGTATGGAAAAGGCAAGGGTGATCCTCTGGCCTGAAGTTCAGGCCCCTTAACCGGGGTCCCGGTGCAGAGCTCCGTGTTTGCAGAACGAGAGCTCTGTGTTTGAACAGACTCTTTTCTGCTGTGTCTCATCCACGCCCTGCCTCCTGGCTGGTGTGCACTCAGCACAAGCGATGTGTAAGCTGTGAGACGGGGCTGGTGAGAACCATCTCAGTGCTGAGTCAGGGAAGTCCAGACAACATTTAAATCAGGGTGCAAATTATTTTAAAATTCATGTTATCAACAAATTTGCTGTTTATTAGAGTATTTTCTGTATTACTAATGTAGGAAGTAGGTATGCTGAGCATTTGGAGCAAAGGTATGAATGATTTCAGCATAAGGTTGGCCCTGAACAGATACAAATATTGTAGCCAGCAGCAGCTGGCTTTTAAAAGTCTTTTTAGACCTGTTTGGTAAGAAGAATGCAGCCTTTCCTTTGTACACATAATGTTCTGCCATGTAGTACAAAATAAGTGGAGATGAATTAATGCGTCTGTTTAATAAAATAGCAATTCAGAAATATCTGCATATGCAAACTCATTTAGTAAATAAACCACTCTTTGGATATTTGTGCAGAAATAGTGCACACAAAATATCACCAGTAGTCTTCCCATATTTTACCAACTAACTTAAAAGGATATAATTTATTGACACATGATACTGAAATTATTTTAATGCAGCCACGAGCAAATATATTTCTTTCTGAAATTCTTTAAGATTATAGTTGCTTTACACTTCATGCAAATAACGCTAAAGAGGTTCACTATCTTAATAACATCTTTTTCTAATCTCAGAAATAATTACTACCAACCACTTAGTGTCGACTGGACGTTTGGTGTATATTTGATGAAGGCAGAATGTCTGTGTTAATGAAAATGCAAATGATGTTTTTTATTTGTATTCACTTATAGGAGATACCTGCAATGTTTAGTGTTTATTTGTACTAAACAAAGAAAATAGCTACAATCAAATTGGCTACAGGAAAGAAAAAAAAAAAGAAAAAAAAATATATATATATATAAAAACCCATGAATTGCACCACACAGCTCCCAGTCACAGTATTAGCTGCTATCTTTTTCCATTTGGTTCTCTGTCAATTGTTTGTTATGGAATGCATTCAATTAAAAGTTAGAGAGTGGGTCTCATGTTTGAAATTTTTGTTCAATAGTAGTGGTAGAAGAATGATCACCAATACACTAAGGGCAAGACTACAAAACAGTACAATAGGAATTGTAACCCTCACACAGAAAAGAATAATATTTTTGTATCAGGTAAATATTYGCCAAAAGAATATGACTCAAGTTCCATTAATTTAAGGATTTTATTACCTCACTATACTACTTTCTTCTCCGCTGTTTGGAACTACARATGCTAGTTGTTTGGAACTATAAACAAATTTTTACACAGTCCAGACAAGCCCTGATCTTCTTTTGCACATTCTATAGAATTATGTGGATTTTACTGTTCTTTTAWGTCCTGCTAAAGAATTGATCAGAATGGCTCAACAAGTGGTATAGAAGGGTATATTTTTAAGTACATTTCATAATAATTGTCTGCAACATCTACAACATTTTCCCCCTCCTTTTTAGGATATTCTGGACTTTGGAAGCCCTAGTTTAATGGCGTTTTTTTTTATTTTTCATATTAAAAAATAATTCAAAAAATTGCTATAATGTCTTTAAAATTCCTGCTCCAGCGCTAAACTCCTCATTGACTTTCTTTCTAGTCTGCCATAAACTCTTAATAGCATCAGTACGAGAGCCGCTCAAGAAAGACGTTGTTCACTATTGTCTTCACTCAGACTCTGCCAGGAGCATGCTGAAGCATTTATCCTCATGCATCAGTGTGTGTAAGTTTACTTTTTTCATAAACAGGAAAAAAAAATGTATCATTACTACTGGATAAAACACCCTAGAGGCCAGTGATCTCCTCTGAATTTGAAATACTCAAAATCTTCTAGCTACCCATTTTATCATACAGTTGAATACATATAGCATAAATATGAGCTTAAAATAGCAGGTCAATCGAATTGTGTCAAAGGAGGACTCCAGTTCAGCCAGGTTGGTATTTTTTTTCTCTTATGTGCTTTGAGCATAGACTACTAAGAATTTTAAGATATATCTTTAAGTATATCTGTGTATGGCTGAATGAAATATACACTGAACAGCCAAACTTTTCTTGGTTATATTCTTGTAATGATCCTCAGCAATATTTCACCTTACCAACTGAAAGAAAACCCTAAGAGGAAAAAGAAATCTATAGTAATTAAATAATCAGATAATATGTAAAATAACATAATCAAGAAATAAAGATTAAGCCTCTCTTGGAAATCAGCTTACTTTGTAAATTCTGCTATAGATTTGGTTGGTTTTCATGCTGAGTAGAAAAAGTCAGGTATAAGAGTCTGACGAA
This sequence comes from Rhea americana, assembly GCF_003343005.1. Lineage (NCBI taxonomy): Eukaryota > Metazoa > Chordata > Aves > Rheiformes > Rheidae > Rhea > Rhea americana. The sequence goes on along the minus strand of NW_028186956.1, from coordinate 548,265 downwards.
TCAACATGGCTTAGTATTTAATGAAGATAAAAATAAAAGAAGTAAACACGAAAAGAAAATTGAAAGATCAATTGATGTGAGCAATAAACTGCAATGGTTCTTTTGAAGCATAACCTCAGAAAGGAAGGAATAATAAATGGCAAGAACATCTAGATTAATAAGAACAGTGATGAGCTAAGATGATTTTAGTATTTTGAAAATTGTTTTTTGGCACTTTCTTCTCTTTATATGTTAGAATAAAAACCTATAATTTTTTTTGCAATAGAATAGCAAGCAACAATTTTACAGGCATTTGATACTAGAATGCTTCATAAAAAGAAGTAAAAACATTGTGAAAGAGGATGAGAAGTTAAATGGTTGCATTTTGTAATTTTGGGGTCACTCAGTGAACGTACATACTTTCCATATATAATTGGATAAGAAAAAATTGCTATGCAATATATGCAGAATAAAGTTAAAATCTTTTAATTGTTGCTATTATTATTGTTTTCCAATGCAACTAATGAAAACAAATTCTATGAAAGTCTCTAAAATCATTAAGAACAAATCATTTATTGAATGTTGACTTTCTTTTTYTAATACAATGCCATTAGACCTTTTAAACTCCATCTGACCTTGTTAAKGAGCATCTTTCTTCTCATCTTAGTGGTAATTAGGCACTATGGCCCTCTCTTCAGGAAAACTGAGAGCATGSTGTTGAAGTAGAAGCTTAGCATGGTATTAAATGCTTATGTGTTCTGTTAAATTAGAAGAGGTTGCTGAATCAATGTGTTAGGCTTCATCGGGACTGTAAAATATACATGTTTTGAAGTTACCAAATCTGAGTTCACTTCTACATCCTGACTCTATATTAGCTGAGGAAATGAGTGTATATCATTACGATGTTTCTTTGATATTAATTCCACTTTCACATAAACACAACATGATTTAGTGAACCCWTGATGGTCTATCAGGCTTTTGATCTGGATGAGTGGATGAAGAGTTTGAGCTTCTACATTTCCCAAGTATAGAAAAGTGTAGTTGCAGCTATAGAAATTCAAAAAGACAAATCATATGGAAGGARCAGTGTGACCAGTCACTTTGGGGTTAGGAACTGTTTCAAATATAATGTAATTTGAACTGATTTGTTTCCTATCTGGAGTTTCAGTAAGGCATTATGTGGACAATAATTCATCTTGTAGGTTTCTTTTTACCCCCATTCAGGTTATTTCGCTCTTTGTATTTACTCTGTTACCTAGAGTTATCACATGTTGGCTTCCTTAATTACAATGATTAGAATTATTCTTCCTATTATCTAGCTGCCCAAAAGTTAACCATGATGAAAATTACAGTGAGTATGTTGAGTTGGATAAGTACATGGTCACAAAGAAGTCCTTTGCATTGTGAAGGATGAAAGAGAGTTTCAAAAAATTTAAGAGAGAGACCAGTTGAATGCATAGGCTGTTGTAAGTAACTGCATTAAAATAAATGCAAAACTTTTGGGGAAAAAAGAAAGAAGGAAACAAACAACCTCCCCCCCCAATCAAACATATGAAACATATGAGAACTGCAAAACATTTGTTTGTCAGCATGTTCCTGGTTTGATTAGGGAGCCTATTTAGAGCAATCTCTAAACTCCCTTTCAGCCAGCATGTCCAATTTTCTTTTAAATGAAACTATGGTATGAGAGGGAGACAGTGACCWTTTATATCTTATTCTGACTTGGTATCTCGATACACAAGTGTACTCAAAAGTTGAGAAGTGCTCCTGTGTCCCACTAGACAGATTTTGACATTGATTTAATTCTGGCCATAACAGAATGAACAAAGATTGCTATCCTAACATTTCTTTTGCTGAGAAAATCTGCACAGAGGTACATAAAAAGAAGAAATAATCAGCTACTCCAAGCAAAGAAGTTAATTCATTTACTTTCTAGAATACCAAGGACTGTCTGTGAATCTACTGACGTTTTTCTTGGGTACAGCAGATTTACTGCTCAAGGCTATGTCTTCAGGGTCCTGTCTTCATAGCTGTGSTCCTGGTACCACGTTAGTGCTACTGTATTTGTCTAACCTTAATTTTCACTTGAGAGATTGTATTTATTGAGTGAATAGAAATTGAAAAAGATAAACCTCTAAAATATTATCAGCCAAATGTTTTGCTTAATTCATAAGTTTTATTAATGAACTCAACCAATGTTTTCCACAGATTCCTAAAAAAAAAAAAGTGGATTTATTTTTATTTTTTCTCACTCAGGTGTTTCTGATTCACAGGATTGAACTGTGAAATGTGTGAACACTGTTAAAATTACTTTCATCTCTAGTTTCTCTCCTGTTTTTTTCTCCTTCTCAGATACAGTTCAGCTATTTTTGATTTTATGCATACATAAAATGAGCTATTAATGATTTTCTTGTAGGTTTATTGATTTGTTGGATAACCAAAACAAACAGACAAATAGAAAATGTGGGCATCTTAATGTGCTCAGCTTGTTAATCCCCATTGGTCTTTGAGCAGGGGTATATAGCTTCATCAGTACTGGTCAGCTGTTACACAAACATCTCTGTTCTCATACAAGAGAAAAAGTCTACTGTCAGCTTCATAACACAGAAGTGGTATGAGTCCATAGTTCTGTTTTCCCCATTCTTCCTCAACATCAATCTTTCTGATCTCACAAGAAAATATACTTGCACAGATCTCTCCCTCAGCCTCCACAGCTGTCTGATCAAGTGAAGAATGCATACATCAACACCAAAAAAAGCAAATCTAAAGTATAAAATATTTGACAACTTGGCATACCTACTGAATGCTTTCTTTATTGTTGTTGTTAAGAAATGGAGGATTAAGTTGTCTCTCACAAAAAYACTAGATTTTTCTCAATATTTTTCTTCATATTTATCAATATTTTTATTTTTTTCTTATTTTCCAACTGAGATACTAAATGTAATCAACCTTCCTTAGAGCTAAACGTATTTCCTCTCTAGAGTCTAATGTTTTAGAATGTGTATTCTGCATTAAGTTCCCAGAGAAAGAGGATTGTTAAATGTTCTCTTGGCATTCTGAGATATTTGAGACTTTCGTATAGAAATTTCTATAGCTTTTTGAAAATGAGAGACATATCCTAAATCACAGCTTCATAACAATGATCATACTGAGGAGGAAAGTGTGCTTGTTTTAAATATTTCACTGTTGAACCTTGAATATAAATTTTTAAAAATGAGCTTCTTTAACTTTCAGAATACCTTATTKGATAGATATAAATAGTTTATTTGTCCAGTGTCCAGCTCATGCAGAGCTAATGGTCCTGAGAAATTCAGAAAGTCTTTGCTGAGAGTTCTCAGCAGGAACACTACTTATGGGCAAAGGTGGTGGGGAGGGAAGGTGGGAGTGATGAAACGGGATGACTCCTGCATTAGTTTTATCATATCCTGAGATGCCTCTTGCATTTCATACATACAAATCCAGGCCCTCTAATGTCTGCGGGAGAATGTGATGGGTTCTCAAACACCTTGTACCGTAAGGAAAAGACATCTGTGGCACGAGGTCYCTGAAAAGTTCATGGAAAGTCTGGTCAACTTATAACTTTTCATAGAATGGACATATTCCCCCGACCAGCCTTGGGGGAAGGGAGGGGGAACAGGAGTTTGTTAAAGCTGTCTTCTGTCAGGGCTATGATGTTTATGTTGTTCTTTCTAAGTCCTAGTCTGTGGGACATTTGCACTTTTAACCAAAAATGARCCGATAATGAATGGAGTGTCATGGGAGAAAGTAGGTGTGTACCAAGACTGGAAAAACTGACATTGTTTCTGTTCCAGGTAGAAAGTCATTAACTTAAGTGATTGAACATTCTAAATTGTCTAAATCATCTAAAAAAATTAGATGGCATTGTCTTTTAGCTGTAGGGGATGTCTTGCCATCTCTGAACTAAATAGAAGAAATGTAGCCAAGAGCCTTTGATTAGTTCAAAAATTACAAGTTATMTTTTTGAATTTTCAATATCATCACATAGATTTTAATTGAGGCAACACACCTAAGAGGCTGCTTTGCAAATATCAATATAGCATGGAAATCCAAGGACTTCAGCACAAGAAGTTTAAATAACTYGCCAAAACCACCCTGCAAACTGAGTAGAACCAGAATTGGAAATCAAATTTCCTTACAAACCAATATTTCCTATTCCAAGGGAAAAGACTTTGTTCTATTATCCTTTCCTAGTAAAGTAATATATTCCTTATTAATTTTAAATAAAAGATAAAAGCTCTATGTTTCTTCACTCTGTAGTATAAAAGAAAACATTAATAAAATACCATCTAAAAAGGGAACATAAGATTAGAAGTAATGCTTCAGCCACAGGGCCTTCCTTGAACTGTAGCAAAATATTGAACAACATTAGATTAGTGTTGCTTCTAATCTTTTAATTTCCTTTTATTTTTTTCAAGACTTTTAAAAATATCAAATTCAAATGATCTGGGGACTTGGTCTCTTGAGTACAACAAAGAGTTACAATTCCTTTAATAATACTATGCCTCAAGCCTTCTACTCAAAAACAATTTTAGTTTACATTTAAGTGTTCCTACTAATAAATCACATCCATCTGATTTTCTTACAATCTTTATTCATTCACCCCCTAGAAAAGAACATAAGCATATGCTGCACTTTGAAATAAGTCCAACATGTTTCTTTGCTTGCTTGCTTGTTTTAGGGAGTTTTGTTTGTTTGTTTGCATTTCTTTCCAATGAAACAAACATCAATGTGCCTTGCTGGAATAAAACTTTAGAAGAGCTGCTACAAAATAGCAACTCTTTAGAGTAATTGTCTACCAACAGTATTTGAAAATATATATATATATATATATATATCTACACATGTAAGTGAAAAATAAATGTCATAAAAAAAAGAAAAAAAATTGTAAATGTATGACTTGTCCAGCTGTATTTATCTCCCTTTTGTTTTTAATCTTCCATAGATTTTTGAAATATTCATGYATGGAACTTTTTCTTTTCTTTTTTTCCCAGAAAGAAAATTCTATATTACTTTCAAGATTGTCGTGAGCCCAGGTTTACCTTTATCCAGACTGGCTGTACAGAAACCAGTTTCAGAGGCAGGCTTAGGGAAAGCTTCCAAACAAGGAATGCAAAACACTATAAGGTCATTTTATATAAAAACAAAAATGACTTATTTTTCAGTCTGGTTGTACCTGTCTGATTGCAATCACTATGGAACTATTATGATTTACAATCTTATTATGAGACTAGAATCTGGCTGCCAAGTTGATTTCAGAAAACGCCATCATTTATAGCTGAGGACACAGAAGATGTACACATACATGTGCAGTGCATTACAGATCATGTCTGCACTTCTAAGTTTCAGGCAGCCTGGCACAGGCGCACAGACTGCACGCCGCAGTGGAAGTTTTGCCATAGCTCCTTGTCTCACTGTTCATCACACAATCTGTGTGCTAGGAGGGCTGGCTCCCAACTCCTACATCATTTTGGAGACATGCAAACAGGATTCATTTTTTAACTAACAACTAAAGAYGAATCACCTTTAATCCTAAAATCTACGGGACCTACAGACTCTTCTGGTAAAGTTCTGAAGTGTTTTTGAAAGGGTTGAACCCTTGCTGTTTTGAAGAGTCTGAATAATGTAAATGTTTTRTTTTAATCACAACACAAAGAATAGGAAGTATGAAAAGTAGCATCTCTGCAATGAGAAGACAAGTCTAAAAGAAGATTAGACAAAAGTATATCATGGAAATGCTAAATATACTCAAGAAGAAACTGTAAATTTACGTTCAGCTTCATCACATGCTAATGTCAAGTCTTAAAATTCTGACCTAGTGGTAGAAAACAAGAGTAAATYTGGAAAGGCAAATAGGTGAAAGAGAAGTACATCTGATAATCTCCTCGACTGTACTAGATTATTTACAATAGTAGTCTTTTATAATTTTACTGGAAAGCTGTATCCTCTCTAAAATGCATTTGTTATTAAGGACAAAGGAAGGAAAAGTAGTCAGAAATCCTTCAGTCAATGAGGTAAATATATTATTAAAAATGCATTTAAGAGAGGAAATAACTAGCTTTTTCACTTTGTGTGTAATTAGTTGTTGTATTAGCAACAGCAGGGCATAGARAGCAAATTTTGTATGGCACAGCATCTTTCATTGATATTAGAAGCAATTCAAGACGTTTATGACAATTCGAGTGTTAAGGATACTAAACACTGACAAGAGTTTGCATTGTTGAGTTCCACATTCATTTTCTCTCAGTGATTTCTCTACCAGATTTATTCAGTCCTTCACTTTAAAGGTTGTTTTATTTTTTCTGTTGYTTTTGTCCTAACTGCCATATATAAATAGACATACATACGTTCATGTATAAATACACACACACCATCAGGCATGTGAAGTTAAAGCTATGTGATTTCTGACTTCTGAAAAATCCCAAAGCACATATACTAAACATTTAGTTGATAATTTTTTCCAGTTGGTATTCAAGCAGAAAACAATATATATTTTTTTTAAAAAAACGCTACTTTTTAAGATCAAGTGTAAGTAAAACCTTTGATTTGGAAAATAACATTTGTATCTAAAAGCTACTTAAATTCACAAAAAATGAAAGGGAGGAGAGGAGACAATATGCTGCATTGTATTTCTCAGATACTTAACTATTAGCCATTACATTTTAATCTTAGATAKGCCAATGAGAATACCTTTAAAGTAATAGCTTCTACTGCTTACAWGTGTCAGATGTTATCTATTGTATGCCAGGGAAGAAAAACATCTCTATGCTCTCATTATCTTTGATGGTGCATAGGCAAAAATAAAACACTCTGAAATAGACAATTTTAATAGAAGCCAGTATTTGATTTGAAAAGTGAACACTGACAAGCTTTCCATCAAATTAATTATCTGAAATTTGTAAATAAATTACTCAAAATTGCTCATCTTCTCTGCAGATTAGTGTTATGTTACTTGGTTTCCATGTTTAGAATTTGGTGCTAACCATTTATTGCCAACATGAATTTGGAAGTTAGTCTATGAAATCAATGCCTTTATAAATGACTGGAAAGACCTTTCTATGAATGCTAATTTAGTGCTAATTACTTTCTTTCTTTCTTTGAAATCCTAGATCATTCTCCAGAATTCTGTTATGCTTTGAATATGACATTTTAATGAGCTATCATCTAGAGAACTATGTATTCTAAATGTAACGAATTTGTGATATTATGTTGTATTTGAACATATTCTTGAGTCTAAATGTCTAACAAATTAATTGACTTAAGACCGTTGAAGCTGTTCCAGTTCTATAGACGTGTCGGAACACAATAATAAAAATAACAAAAAGTAATTTAGAGAATACTTTTAATCCAGGAGGCTGGATTATTAAAAATAAACTCAAAGGCAAATAGATGTAGATGAAATATTATTAGCCCACTTTGCMGATAATAAAACTGATCAAGAATGTTCTCAGTTTCTGATGTTCTGCTGGAGCCTGAGAAGTTTACCTGCGTGAAGTTTCATTGTGTCACTGGCATACAATTCACTGACATACAATTACAGTARGACATAATGAATAAAAGAAAAATAAAATCCTGGAAGTATGATAATCAGTTTCAATATCTACATYTGATGAAAAGAATTAAGGTGTTTTAGCACATTATCTATCTTAATTAAAGGAGGCTTGGGAGGAACTAGGTATAATTTAGATATTTCYCTTTCCATGCTATATATGGCAGGGTGAGTCAGTGGTTAAATAGCATGAGTCATAAGCAGTGCTGTACAAGGTAGTTATTCTTCTGAAAAAATTAATTCAAAGAAATGGTAAAAGTGGACAAAATTATTAGTGAAATGTAAGGACAAATGTTGCAAAATTAGACTACCTGAAAATCACAGAAAATGTTGCTGAACTGAAACAAAAAATTAGTGGAGTAGGGAAAAGAAAAAGCTACAAAAGAAATGCAAAAAAAYCTCACATAAAACTGGAAATAAATCAATATATATATTTTTACATTTTAAACTAAGGTTTTCATGGAAGATTTTCCATTTTTTAAACTTTTCCTGTTTTCATTATCATTTCAGTTTTTCTACTCCTCTCCCAAAGAAACAAAAATATCAAAAATATTTAGTTGATAGGTATTAAATTTGAAATTTTTGATCTTTCAATGATTTCTTATTAAAAAAATTACTTTTTAAAGTCTAAATGTTTCATCTATTTTTTAAAAAGAAAACAAAAGTATTCTGACAGGTGCTTCTTACAAATAGATGTTATATAACACAATAAAAACATGCCAAAAAGATGAGATGGTGATAAAGGAGGAACTTAATATTATACTTTCAAAGTCAATGCTTGAAAGCTTAGACTGAGTGGACAAGAAATACACCGCAACAGCTGTTAAGACAGACTAGGACTGTTTTACTCCTCTCTGGCCTCACATTGTTATCCTGTCATACCYGACAAACTCATGTGAAAGTCATGGTATAGTCTCAAATTTTCATTATTAAGATATATATATCTACAAAAGTGACATAATAGCTGCAAAAAACTCACCCCAAAGACCTCTACTTAGAAGACCTTGAACAAAAAGAAGTCATTTCAGTGAAAGTAAATGAGAGATTGCCATCAACAGTGATACTGGATCATGTCAATCCTGTCACATATTGAAAATAAAATAAAAGAAAACAAAACAAACGAAAAAAAACCCCACAGAATTTGTCATTCCTAATGACAGGGCTAACTATCTGCCCTGGGATATCAGCTAAGCAGCCTGATCGACCCATTGGACCCTTCATATACCNAAAAGAAAAGAAAAGAAAAGAAAAGAAAAGAAAAGAAAAGAAAAGAAAAGAAAAGAAAAGAAAAGAAAAGAAAAGAAAAGAAAAGAAAAGAAAAGCCCACAGAATTTGTCATTCCTAATGACAGGGCTAACTATCTGCCCTGGGATATCAGCTAAGCAGCCTGATCGACCCATTGGACCCTTCATATACCATTTTGTAAAACACGGTGAGGGCAAAAGAATTCCAGGTCTGTGGGATCCTTTCTCAGAGTCACCTTACATGGATTTTTAGAATATTTTGGAATTTTGTATTCCCCATTACACAGACAGTACAGAGAAAGCTCATCATGCTTTAGAGAAGTTTAAACTGCAGTAGTCTTAGTTGGAGCTAACAATTTGACTGTCTAAGCACTAGGTTATTTTCTTTATATCAATCGTCAAGCCTAGTCTGCTGTCAGCCAGGAAAGCTATCCTATAGGCTGTGAGGTTTATTCTGAAAACTGCATAATCTTCAGACAGCCTGAGGTCACTACGGTGAACAATCTCTGCTTTTGTTCTCTAGTTAACTGTCTATATGAGGCGGGAAAACACTACACACAAAAAGCACAAATCTCATATCTCTCAGTCTTTGAGAAATAGTCAAAAACGTGTCCCTGTTGTGGTACTCAAAAACATCACCAAGGTTTTTTGTGTAGAGTACAGATGTAGAAACATAACATAGCATCATGCAGAAAGTGGGTTTTCTTCCCTTGCCCCTTACACAAACAACTTCTTTCAATAGTTTATGAAGCCTGTCATCTTGTTAGATCGAGTCTGGTAACCGGTTACCTCCGTGTGCCCCCCGGTGCTGCAGAAGCACGTGTCTGCTCTCAGCCATGTGCACTGAGGAGAGCAGGGCACTCTCTGTGAGCTCTGACCTCRTCACCAACCAGAAGGATGAGACCGCTACTGCTTACAACTCTAAGCTCTGCCACCCTTAGGAGGAAGCTGATTATTTCATTTACGATTCCCATTCCCTGGCCTTTGGCTCTCCTACAGAAGTTACTGCAGCTGTGGAACAGCAGGAGACCCACTGTGGAGGAGAAACAATGAAGCTCAGTCCATGACCTCTTTTATTCTTTTCTCTTTTTCCATCATATCGTTMCTTCATTCTTTTCGTTAGACATCTTTTTATGTATCTCTTTGTTTGATTTCTCAATTTGTACGGTATTTCAAAGCTCTTCATTAACAGCAATAACATTTCTCCATTAGCTGGGATCTCTCGTTCTTCATTCTTTTTATTTGCAACAATAAAAAAATAACAAAATGAAACAAGAATCCGTACAGCTGTAGTAAATTATCTGGCTTTCCATGTTTTGTGCAGAATAAAATATCTGAAGCTTATTTCATACTGTGAATGTTTTCAGGCTATAGTCTGCCCAACACGAATATCGCTTAGAGGCAAAATCTAAYCTTTGTTCTTTCTTCACCTGTTTGAAGTGTACAACTACTCTCCCATAGTTTTCTACAATATCCGGTCCCAAGTTTCCATAAGTCTTACATGACCAATTAATTACAAAATAGAGCACCACTTGCAGAAACAAGTGATTTAYAATGCAAGGCCCACTTCTGCAATTTGCAGTGCTATTGAATGCTGTTAGAATGGTTAAATCACAAAATTCTAATGTCTTTTCCCCTGAGAAGCTGCTCTTTTGAATTTGACCTTTAACAGTATGCTATATCTAGCAGAACAAGCCTGGGCTAGGCTAGTGGTACAGTTCCTCTCTGCAGARAGGCATTGGCAGGCAGATATAGATATGTCAGAGCAACTACATGTAAGCCAGTTACGATTCTAAACCTACAAAAAAGAACTGAGCTGAGCTCAAGTTAACATACTTTCTAAAACTACAGCTGGCTGGCATTTGGACAGCTCAGGGAATGATAAAAAAATTACATGACACTACATCTATCTATTTTTGTGTATCTATATATACACATACATATAGACAAACATAGTCACAGTGACAGGAGACAATCACCTCTTATCTATACCCCACTTCTATTACCTTCTGAATAGTGTCTCCTATAGGAGACCACACTAAATAGCACTTCRTGCTGGATTAGGTATCACTTAACAGCACATTTTGGCATCTTGGGTGAACTTGCCAAGCCTTCCTGGAACCTTGCACAGAAGCCCTTATTATCTACATATGCATTAAAGTAAATTATTTCCAGCTGTTGAAGAGTGTGGATCGACATCCAGGCTAATGGTTGGTTCTTATAAATACCTTTACTATAACTATAATTTTAGTAATAGGAGGTAAAAGCAGCTTACGAGACAGGTATATGATGCATTTAAACTAGGACAGATGGAAAAAAAAGATGTGAGTTTCAATAATCTGTAATCCAACTGAATTGATGAGCATTTCTGATAACTACAGGTGGAGCTGCCTTGGAAAAATAGTCGTTCAGTTCTACAATGGATCTATACTCATTTCAGGAAGAATGTCTCCTGAAAACATTAAATTTAGCCTATCACATATAGAAAATAAATAAAGAAACATCTAGCTGATCCATAACCAGAGAGCTGACGCTTTTTACAGATCAAATACCCAGGTTGCTTTTGGGTGATGGTTGGTCAGCCCGGGGTTCAGAAGTGAACCTTTAGTGAACATTTTTTGAGCACTATTATTCATATTTATCTAATGTTCCCAGGTCAATAAAAGTAAATAAGTTTCCAAAATTGTGAAAGGACCTTTGATAACTTTCAGGTACTTAGTATTTGTCTCTTCCCCTCCTCATCTTCCTCAGCTGAGCCCATATGTATAAACCATAAATAGGCCTGATTTGTGAATGCTACATTAACAGTTATGTAAGATTCAGTAGAAGTTTCGCTTCGAGAAAAAAACAACTGTGAAATATGGAAGTTCAYGGGCTTTGTGTGAATCTATTTTGAAATTATCCTTTAAGAAAGAATAAGAACTATTTGCAGAATTGGTTTATTAGAAGCTGAAAAAAAAAAAGAGAAGAGGATATAGAATAAAGACATTTTATGTGAGAGTAGTGTATTTCTAACCAAAGTGTTTAACTGATAACGGACATAAACTTATTAAAACCTAGAGTTAAATATCCCATCCAGCTGCCACTGAAAAGTTAATCACAGTGTGAAGCTAATCCTGGATATCAGGATTTTCCTACCAATAAGCTCTGCAGTATATAAAGTAGACCCTACTGTAGCACATCTACACTTTACATGCTAAGACTTGAACCCATATGAATCATCTTTATTTTTTTTTTAAAAAGGAAGAAAAATAGAAAATGTAAAAGAAACACAATAATCAGCATTCAAGTTAATATAGGAGTGTGAAAGGATCTATATAATCATCTATTTAGTGGAAGCTGCTTSTGTAATAATTTTCAGTAAGCAGTGCTCTTCAGGTCTCTTGTAGAGCAATAAAAATTCACTGCCTAAATAGATAAACTATTTTCTGCAATCAGCAGAAAAATAAAAACCTGGTAGATATAGCTATATGTCATTTGCATCRTTTTGATAACTTTACAAAATAAGTTCAGCTGATGAAAGCTTTCCACATGGCACATAAACATGCTGCAACAATGAAGATATATTAGAATGATGTTCAGAAATCAAGAACATAATCTTACCATTTACTCTGAGGTTTTTCAATGAAATGTAGAATCACAACAGCTAAGGTTCTCTRCAAATTTTTAATCTAGGCCAGCAATGAAGAATAGCCTTGATATAATAAAAATGTTGGGCTTTCAGAACTGTAGTATACCAGTCCAGAAAACTGCTGTGTTAAAGCATACAAATACAGATAGTCTTAATGAGTCTATGTGCATCTGTAGAATTTCCAACACTATTTTTATTTAGTGATTTTTTCCTCCTCAATTAGTCTAAGCAAACCTACCTGAAACATTATCACTAGTAAACAGCTCTGTAGTTTTTCTTTTTTAAGAAATTTCAAATATCCCAATAATAACATTATTTTAGTGACTGTTCTAATATGGTTTCTAACACTAYACATGATTGATTGTTCCTAGCTGACAATCCTGTCTCAGTAAAAATAAATACTTTTTAAGAAAATCAGTAGATACATTTTTTCTCTTTTTTTTCTGTATAGGACAGGGTTAAGTATGCACTGGGGGTTCAGTACATCAGTTTCAGGTGGTAAGGATTTGGAACATGTGCTGTAAATTGGATAATTAGCTTTTTGATCAGGAAGCACGCAGGGTGAAAAAGAGGCATCTGAGACCAGAATAAGAAAGTATTTGAAGGCTATAATGTCAGATTGATCTGGACTGTTGCCTCGAATGCATTTCTGCTCAAAGATTAACTTAACTTGAAGTGAAGAGGGGGTTGAAGAAGATAGTTGCTCTACTGGAAATAGTATTTTCCTATGCTTCAGGTTGTTACCCCTTATGATTTTTTTGAAAGCTCAGAGCATGGTTCAGAGGTATAATGTCATTTTAAAACAATCACAAGGGAAAGAAAATTGGTGTTTATATCTCAGATTCCTCTCTAAATCTTACACATGAATGATTTTTTTTAAGATCTGTWAAAAGGTTTTTTGTTGTTTGTTTGTTTTTACTTCTTGTTAAGTGAGGTGGCTTGTGTGACTTAATTTTCATCTTGAGTTAAGTGCCTCCTTTCCTGCCTGCTTGTATTTTTCTCTWAGGTACAGGCTATTGGGATTTCCCTATTGCAGCTGTTAAAACAGATAATAGTAAAAAGGTGAGTGTACAAAAAAACCCTTCAGATCATAGAATCATAGAAACATATAACTGGTAAGGTTGGAAGAGACTTCTGGAGATCATCTAGTCCAACCCTCAGATGTACCTGGGTTCAATATGACTCTTTCCTATGGGTGTGCCTGCTTCTGAAAAATGGCTGGAAGGATTATATTTCCTGTAAGTCAGGAAGTATTATATTTCCAGTAAGTCAGGAAACTCAAATATGCTTTATTGCTTCAAACTGTGATCCAAAAAAACCTAGTTGGTTTTATGCTTTCTCTACTGACATACATATTCTGGTGTTGGTAAGAAAGTTATTTGCACCTCTTAAATCATCAAAAACAAAAAAGCCTATCTTTTGAGCTCATCAGTGTACTAACAGCTTTCCAGATAAGCAGATAGTTGTGCTACTTATTCTGCACCTTTTCTTTCTCTTAGCTAGAGTATTTCTGGATGTAGCTATTACATTTAGAAAAAGTTATCCCTAAAGTTAAATTGGCTAAAACACTGCTTTCCCTTTGGAGTTAATTAAACAAAAGAGATGACAGTGAGTACCATTTTCTGTATGAAACTACAYTCAAATACCTGCTACATCCTTAAGCTTAGAAGTGGTGGTATCTCAATTATTCTGTATTTTTACTGTTTTAAGCTTAATGAATTMATTCTACCATATGTTGGCAGTTTAGTCAGAAGGACCTATTTAGACAATCTAGTCTAAAACGAACTAGCCTGAAATGAACTGCTAGTTTACTCTATTCAGTTGAGCATTTCCATCCTTGCAAGGAAAGGGGTTATTGAAGAGGTTAGGGTGCTTGGAATGCCTATCTTTGTACTCTGTTAAAAGCCTGAGATGCTAGAACTGCTCAGTGGGGAGATAGCTATGYTATTATCTTTTAACTAGACCCTGGTAGCCTTAAGTTAGAGTCTGCCTGATTCTAAATTGTAAGAATATTTCATATCTGCAAGTAGGTAATGCATGACTCTTCTGGTATATTTGGATTCAGGATCAAGTGAAAGTGACCTCTGTCAGATCAAAACACCTACAAATAGTCCTGCAGAGTCATAATTTCTCATCTTTTCAGCCTATCACAGAAGTACAACTGCTGGTTAGCTCATTCCTCTAGCTTTTTGAGGCCCTTAGGGGCAGCCTTACCTTTTAGCATATTGAGTGCTYTTACCAATTTGATATGCAATGTGAACTTACTGAAGTTGTCTTCCATACCATTGTCTAGGACTTCTTTCACTTGCATTACAGTCTACCCGTACAAACCACATCAATATTTTTCAACTTCYCTCCTCAAAGTTGTTCGTAGCCATAGGTTCCTAAGAGGCTTTAAAGAAGCCCTTTTTGTATGCCCAAACAATATTTTTATGTTCTTCACGAGTAGTCTGTTTCTGCTTCCACCTTCTGTATATTCCTTTTTTGCATTTAAATAAAACGGGTTCCCCATTCAGCTGACCTGACCTTCTGCCATGCCTGCTCTGCTTCCTGCTCCAATTAGCCTTTAATGAGGCCATAAGAGACAGGTTTTTCCATGGGTAGTTTGATCCTTGACCAGTTCTGGGTGCCAGCAGAGCATCTCCAGCCCATTCAAAACATGCATCAAACTGCTGTGATATGTACTTGCTAGAAACCTCCTGCTTTGCTTGATACTGCAAAAGCACACTGTGCTGCACCTCCAGCAGATGCTAGGGTGGCTAAAATACACTGTGGGAATGAATGAGACTTCTTGTCACTTCCCTCCCCCCTCCTTCTCTTCCTGTGTGAATTATCATATAGATTTTGTCATTTTTTCCTTAAGCAATTCCCAGAGACAAGATCATCCATTCTTAAACATTAAAAGAAAGAAATTCTCAGGCTTCAACTGTCAAATGATTTCAAATGCTAAGAATTAGAAACAGGCATTTGGAGTTCAGTTGAACCACCTGTAACAGTGATTCTAGGCTCCTATGAATGTATATAACAATGTTAGAAATATTTTCTACCTTAGAAACATCTTTATCACTATCAGGTCCCTGTTAAGAGCTACAAAATGATTTCCAGAACTTTATCATGAACTTAAGAGATGTARTAAAAGATCTATAATATGCTGCTCTAAGAAAAGAAGATCATGAAATCGGTAAGGTTGGAGGAGACCTCTGGAGATCATCTAGTCCAACATCCCTGCTCAAGCAGGGTCACCTACAGCATGTTAGGCAGGATTGCGTCCAGGCAGGCCTTGAAGATCTCCAGAGAAGGAGACTCCACAACCTCTCTGGGCAACCTGGTCCAGTGCTCCGTCACTCTCACAGKGAAGAAATTCCCCCTCACGGTCAGGCAGAACTTCCTGWGCTGCAATTTCTGCCCRTTGCCTCTGGTCCTGTCACATGGGACAAYTGAAAAGAGTTTGGCTCCGTCCCCTTGACACCCTCCTTTCRCATACTTATATAYGTTGATAAGATCCCCCCTCAGTCTTCTCTTCCYCAGGCTGAAGAGGCCCAGCTCTCGCAGCTGTTCCTCATAGGGCAGGTGCTCCAGCCCTCTGATCATCTTTGTAGCCCTACGCTGGACTCTCTGCAGTARWTCCATGTCTCTTGTAGTGGAGAGCCCRGAACTGGACACAGGACTCCAGATGAGGCCTCCTCAGGGCTGAGTAGAGGGGCAGCATCACCTCCCTCSACCTGCTGGCAACACTCTTCCTAATGCACACCAGGAGACCATTGGCYTTCTTGGCCACAAGGGCACATTGCTGGCTCATGGTCAATGTGTCATCCAGCAGCTCTCCCAGGTCCTTCTCTGCAGAGCTGCTCTCATACAGGTCAGCCCCCAACTTGTGCTGAGGATTATTTCTCCCTAGGTGCAGGGCTGTGCACTTGCCCTTGTCAAACCTCAGGAGGTTCCTCTCTGCCCAACTCTCCAGCCTSWCCAGGTCTCCCTGAAGGGCAGCACAGCCCTCAGGTGTATCAGCCACTCCTCCTAGCTTGGTATCATCTGCAAACTTGCTGAGGAGGCACTCTGTCCCCTCATCCAGGTCATTGATGGAAAAAGTTTCAGGAGTAGCTAGAAAGTTTTTTGTTGTTTTTAGTGGTATATTTTGCCCTGCAAAGGGGAAGTGTGGGTATGTATGTATGCATTTTTTGGGGGGGTGGGGGTGGATGCGTGTTTGGAGCACAGAAGAGAACATTAAGAAAATGCTCAAACCAAAAAATGCACACAGAATTCTTCTAGATCAGTAAGCGAGCGTAACCTGCAACTCTAAAAGTGGATAAGATTTTACAGTATGGTCTCTGGAGTGAAGCCAACATTGTGAATTTTACAAGAAATCTCTGGAGTAGTTGACTTATGCCACGGATACTGCAAAAGAAAATGATCAAGGAAGTACAAACTGGATAGGCTAATAGGTGTCAGGAAGTATTCCTTTTCATTTATCCTGCTATTCAGGCCTAAACTATTCTATTAACATTATCAATAGCCTGCAAGGACCTGCTGCATCTCCAAGGGACGAAGTGGAACTCTGCAGTAGTCTGCTAAAGCAGATATTTTATGCATTTGGCACAAATTGCCCTCACAATGATTTACATTATGATATTCTCTTCCTAGACATCAGAAAAAGAAAACAAGAAAGCACTAAATAGATTTTTTTCTATGAATTTCTCCTGTCTCTGAAATTTGAGTACTCATGCTACAAATGCTGTTTCTGAATCCATTTTTGAGTTCCAAAGGTTTTGCAACATTGTGGTAGAAACGTTCACTTTGTGGATCTTCTTTTGAAAGATTTGCTATCTAATACTCAGATCCTTATTGTGCCATACCCTCTTCCCTCCTATTGCAAACTGYTTCTAAAAATAAATAAATAAATAAGTAGGCTTCAATTTTTAATTTATTTGAAACACTCTGAACCCYTTAACATAAAGGGGTACTCATAGAGCAGAAAACCGAGAAAATCTTCAGCCAGGGGCAAGGATCTGTAAACTAAAACGTATGGTGAACAGGTAGGAATTTCAAATTGCAAATCTATTGTGATGGAATACCAAGGATGTATACATACTTCTAGCAAATCTGTGCAAATCATTTTGCTTCCAATGTTTGTTACTTTGCCCCTGCTAATACAGAACAACAGAAATGCCAAGATTAACCTCTCCTTTCAGAGTTGATCACTCTTTTAGAAATACTTGAAATTGCAGAATGAGGTTACTTGGTTCCTGACAGTGATTTCTCTTTGAAAACCTTCCAAGGAGCAGAGTGCCTTCTAGCCCAGTAACTATGAAGATGAAACAGCTTGTAACTGGCACAGACTTGGTGTTGAATTAGCTGACAGGTCCTGAGACCTGTATTGTTACTGTATGGACTTGTCTTGGTCTGACTTGAGATCTGTTTTACTTTGTTTTACCATAATAGTCACCTCATCATTAGATAATTTCCATTGGGGCAGCATGACAAATATGAAGTACGCAACATGTTACATACATCATACACAGCACTTTCAGACTTACAAACCAATGAAGAAAGATCAAGGTATAGAGTATGTTAGTGATCATATAAAAATGCCTCTATGGAGCTCTTGACACAAAGAAGAAGCCACAATCAGCATGAGTATTATATTCTTGCTGGTAAAAGACCAGCAATGCTGATGACTTGTGGCACCAAAGAAAAGGAATATGAAGTCTGAGTATATGTCATTTCAACTGTATGCAATTTGAACTTGTATCAGTATCACTGTAACTGGACCAATAATAATAACTTTATTCAGACTAACAATAAATTTTTGCCTTTGATACAAGTATGTTTTCCTTTCCTATAAAAAGATTTTGTTTGTAACAAATTGAAGGGGTTTTAAGTAACATACTACGCAACTTGGATGGAACTAGTTGGTAATATTTAATGGGGGATTTCATAAGCACTTAAGTGCTCTTCCCTTTATCTCTTTTCATTTTGCTTCTCCACAATTACTTGTTCAGCCTTAGTCATAGAATGCCCTTTATAAGGTTCTCATGAGCAGGAATTCTATGAGATTACATTTGCTAGAAATTTCTGTTCCTTTTAAGSCAGGGTCAAGGTGGATCTAGATAAGTGTTATATAAGGGAGAGGATGGTATACTCTAGCATGTGCAGAAGGTTCTTTTTTATGGAGCCTTCTCCCTGAGCAGTGTCTTTAGCTTGCACTTCTTAAACAAACAAAAAACCCCACCAGTCTTCCTGGTCTAGCTCCTGAGGATGCGGAGAAACATCATAAACAAGAAACTAGCGGTTTCATTATTTTCACATTTGACAATGACTGTGGGCGTGTTATTCAAGGTAACCTACAAAACCAGAACAGGCCAGCTTAGGTGAATGTAGCATTTTTATTTAAAATGACTATTCAGATACATCAAGGAAGCACAAGCAGAGCTGTGAAAATTAACTAAAACATGTAGTCTACGGAGCTGGACAGTAGACTGAATATTTCAGGACCTACATCTTGTTTCCAGCTTCAGAGCACACCAGCTACATGAATCATTTGACCTATCTTGGCCTTGATTTCAGGTCTCTTTCTCTGCATTTCCTGAAATTTATGATTGCAAAATAGCTACCTCCGTGGGGAGCTGACTGTGAAACCTTTAGCTGCTAGTAGAATATAAAAATGCAATACWAATCACTTAAGGTTGCCAGATACTACTCTCAGAGATAAATATTTGTTAAATTGCTAAAAATGATGCCAGCCATATGTGAATGTATGAAGACAAAGCAAAATCCTTACATCCCTCTCAGGATAAGGAAAGTAGGTGAAATTTTAGGAGAGGTTGATCAGTGGATCAGAACTAGAGAACTCCAGTTCTCAGTGACATGAAGGAGACTTGTCCCCAGGAGTCCCTCATTGTTGAACACCTGTCAAGTATAAGCTGATCACGAAAAGATGTTGTGCCCATTTTTCAGCCCCACAAAGCATCCATCCTGCCCCAAATTTTTAGGACAGGCGAGAGAGCAGCATACTAGATCCACAGCAAAAGGGAACACAGGATATGAAGGAGAGGATTCATCTCATCTTGAATAATCTAAATTATAGTTTTTGACTTTTAATTAGTTACCTAGGCTTCTGCTGTAGTCAACTGAATGACACTGGCACTTCCAGACAGTGATTCCAAACATTCAGTTCAGAATAGATGAGTAGTAACTTGCATTAATTTTTAGATGACTAAAGTTGGATGAGAACAGCTGTGAAATCTGTGAATTTTGTAGTAACAGAGATAAACTTACTATAATAACATCAGAAGAGTGCATCATATTTGTATAGGTAGATTTGTATCTCTTTAAGTTTCATTCAAATAATTTCCGTAGTATCCTTCTATTTGTGTACATACCAGCGTTCCTCTATAAACCAGTCCTATTTGAATCCACACATGCAACATCATTAGATTCAGACTTAAATATTATTAAAGCATTACCTAAATGACAATTAAAATGTTTCAGTATTAGTAGCCATTGATATCCATTCCTGATCTCTGCTATTGGAGATTTTTGAGGTAGTGATGGTTCTTAATTTTATTTATTAACATTTGTTCTTAGTACTATTGCAGGCAAGTATGCTCTTGAACCTTTGGCATATTTCAAATTAATGTTATAGTCTGCTGCGAGGGGAGGGTTTCATACTGACCTTACAGATAAGTGTCCTCTCTGCATGCATGTATTTTATTCCTGTGTGTGCTGTAGGTAAATCTTACTGTTCTTTGGAATCTGTGTGTATGAGACATAAGGCTGATGTAGTCTGATGTGCCTTTTTTTTCTTTTATAAATGAACGAGGGGATGCAGATTCCTGTTGTAAAATGTTTCAACTTTTTATAAGCTCAAATCCACTATATTTTTCTTTATAAAATATAGTTTTATGGTTTTTCTTATAGGGAAATCTTCCAGACTTTGTTAATAGTTACTGTATGTTTTTTTCTTTTTTTTCTTTTTCCATGCCATCACTATTCATTCATATTCTGGATCAAAGGTAAAATGCATTCTTTTCCAGTATGTAAAATCACATAATCTTCAACTTTTACTCCTCAGAAAGCGTACATTAAAACTGACTTTGAAGCATAAAATGTCTTTTCAGAAATATTTTACTCTCATCTGACAGGCTTACTCCATACAGTTAAGAATGAGTATTGAAACAACCACATTTCCAATGCAAATTTTGAAAGTAAAGCTAGGAGTATAATGACAGTATCTTTAAGAAAAGACAGTAGGAAAATTATGTGAATTAAAGATTAAGTTTATCCTCAGAGGCAACTAGGAAAGCTTTCCAGTGTTATGACAATAAAAAACAGTATTCTGATATGCAAAATTAAAATCAAATTAAACCATTTTATTTTAGGTGAACAGTAGTATATGTCAGTAGTATAAAATTGTGATCTACTATTACTGATCACATTCCTTTTGTCTTTTCTTTTTTTACTTTGAAAAGCTGTATTTTTAACATTTATTAAAATAGGAATAGTCTTAATTTTCTTGACTTTAAATTCTAAAACTAATAACACTCTAAGCCCCTGTGAGCTAGCACCAAAAAAGAAAACCTCTTGTCATGTATTTCTCAGTTCTTAATCTTTCTCATACTATGTAACAGAAAAAGAAATATATAGGAACATCCTTCTGAAGTACTCATAAAAAAAAAGCGGAATGTATGATCATAGTTCACCTTTGGCTTCCTCAGAATGTTTACTTTCTTTAAATAAGCAGAAACTTCCATAAAGCCTTTCTACAGTCGTTATTGAGCTAAATTATGTGCAGTAATATGTAATACTACTGTAATATATCAAAAGATGCACAAACATTTTAGGAGTTACTCAGTCCATTCAGCGATTTCTTTCCTTTCTCACATGTAGAAATAAATCAATAAGTTTTACTTTGAATATTAGGAATCCAGTAAGATCTGGCCCAGGAGCAACTGGAAATAACTTCCTTGTAACAAAATACTCCCTGTCCCTGCTGTACAAACACAGTCTTAAGCCTTTTCAGCCAAAGATTATTTCATAAGCACAGTASACTCTTCTATATAAGAAGTTACCAGTATAACAATGAGATATGTTGGTTATGAAAGTTATTTGTCATTAAAATTAATTGTTTACAGTGAGTGGAGGGAATTATAATACCAATGTAAACATGCTTAGGTGTTTGAGGCTATTTCCCCGTCTAAACATACCGAATATCTGTATTGACAGAGGTTCAGAGGCTATTATCATTTTTGTGCTAAACACAAACTGAAAATCTGAGGAATTACATCCACTGGGACCATTTGTGGAAAAGGATTTGTGCAGGGTTTTGAAACTTAATCTTAAAAATCTCACCATCCCCACACAAGTGCATGCATGGTTACTGCCTCTTTCTCTATCCCTCTCCATGAAGGAAATGATTAAAATGCACAATACTGTCTCAACTAGGAACTGTCATATCTGTTTGAGAGCCACTGAATACAAGCATTAAAGCCATTAAAGCAAAGCTTTTTTGTTGTACTTCTTTTAGAGATATTTTATACCCACTCATATCGGATATCGGATGAGCATCAGACTAGTGAGAGATAGTTTTTCCTTAGGAAGCGTAAGCTGCTTCATCTGCACCTGGTCAGATGACCCCCAATATTTTTCCAATTATGAATATCATGAATAATGTTTCTGCCCTTACTAGACTTCTCATTAGAAATCTCTCCTGATTTTCGAATTTCTCCGATTTTTTTTTTTTTTTTTTTTACCTGACAGGAATTTTAACTTTTCTTTGGCACCTTTCCACTTAGCCTACATCCCTTGCTTTTCTTTAACGAACATCAATTGTAGTAAACATCACAGGCTTGTACATTATGTTCCTTTTTAATCTTGTATAAGCTTTGTCTACCTCTCTATTATATATAGGAGCGCTTACCTCAGGACTTATTAGGAGAAAGAAAAAAGAAAATATATTTCATTTTCTTTATCTTGATGACAATTTTCATCCATGGAAATATTTCAGTTGATTACATGATATAGATGGTATAAAATAAGCACCTGATAGAAGCAAGTTGAATAAAAACCATGCAGGTCCCTTTTTTACAGACAGTCCATGTTGAATATATTTGATGACGCTTAGATGCAAAATTGCTGCTGACTACCACTGTAGGTTAGACTAAATAAATATTCTGAAATATCTTTACACTCACTATGAATTTTTCTGGAAAAATACAGTGGAAAATTAGTTTTGAAGACTGACTTGACTCTTTCAGAAAGATGGCATCATTTTCTGAAGAAGTGGGTTAACATTAAAGCATTTTACTATCTTATTATCTAATCTTATACATAAAGATTTATGTTCACCAGCTTAGCATTTTAAAGATCTTTAATACTATTCAATAAAATTGGGTACTGCAGCTAATTTTATACTCCATAATAAAAAAAATCTGTGCTGGTAAATCAGTCATTTTTAAACTCTTAATAAAAATAAAAATGCCCAGATGTAGATAGTATTTTGTTGTAAGTACTGTAATATATAATGTAGTTGATTGTAGTATTTAAGTTGAATAGTGATTCTATCTTGAACTAATCTTTTTGTATATTGTAGTTGCTAAATTAATTATTGGTTTTAGGCACTTATAAATAGTTTCATTAAAAAAAAAGTAGAAGGTACCTGCTGATGTTGTAAAAAGTCTTTTTTTTTTTTTTTTACATTAATAGGAAAAAAAAACATTTATTTTAGTTTTATCATTCTAACAAAAATAAATAGATAATTCTGTAAGTCCTTCTGACAATTGTTTTAGAATGTTTAGAGTCTACCTTTACACATAAGTATATTTTATAATGAAGCATTATACAAATATGCATGTTTTAACTTTGGTTAAATTAATATATTCAATAGCAAAAGTTTGTCTTAACTTTGGAAACAGTTTAAAGCTTACAGRTGACAGAATATTTACAATATTCATTTATGGCTTCTACTCCTATTTGTTCTACTTGCAGCATCCAGATTTTCAGGAGGCAGAACTTGGCCTAGATTTTCAAAGCACAGTTTGTGTTCAGGCACCTAACTAACGATCAGATTTTCAAAATAGGGAGTGCTCATTCCCCAGCTCATGACAACCCTGTCATGACCTCCACATCCAACAGTCTCTAGAGAAATAAAAAAAAAAAAGAAAAAAGTGCTATTTTGGTGCTTAAAAGTCGACCGATCTCTGTTTGAAAATCCGCGTTGGTTTTGGTTGCTAAGCCCTTAAAAAAACAACAACAACAACAAMAAAGTAACTAATCCCTCATACTTCTATGGGAAGCATACATGCTTGCAAGCTGTTTAAATTGAGGTCCCCAGTCTGCAAGATACTCATAATTCTGATCCGCATCTGATGCGTTTGAGCCTAGAGAGCTGAGGGATCCAGCCAAAGAGCCGGTCCCCTCAAAGGCATATGTCTGAAGTGAGTCATACGGAGGAGCACTAGGATCGGTATTGGCTTCTTCAAGCTTTTCTAAAATGAATTGCCTGAACGCCGCACTGTCCGGGCCAACCTGCAGAGACTGTCTGTAGAGGCTGTGGATTTCTGTGGTGACGTTCTTTCGAGGTCTGTGCGTCCTCATGACAGTACGGGTCCTCAGTGCTGAAATATCGAAAGCTTCTGTGTCCTCCTCTCCACCTCCTTCATCATCGTACCTGACAATGTTCTCCCTGAACTCTTCTATTTTCTCCGAAAACAGAGACTTCTGCTGCTGCTGCCTTATGGCTACAATTGCCAAAATGAAAACTGGCAAGAAAGCAAAAACACAAAGGAAAAAGTAAACAGAACCAGGGACTCTGAAWGGGCTCAGAAACACCTAAAAAGTGGTAATGTATCTTAATATCAGTGCTACTGCAAAGTGAAGCTATCTTCACAGATTTATAGAGCTGTAATCTTTATGGATTTTATGGTTTTGAGATGAACATAGTATGTAATGGTAAAATGGTTACGAAGGGACTTATAAAATGGGTGAATGAAATGGAGCCATTCTTTGGGCAAATGAGAGTTTAAAGCAGCGATAGGAACACAGGTTACGCTTTTTGAAACTGCTTTGCGTTATCATCTAATATATCAATTCTACAATTCAAAATTTAATTTCTCTCTCTCTGTCTCCCTCTGCCCGTCTTCTTCTCAGATGAAAGCCTCAGGA
This sequence comes from Rhea americana, assembly GCF_003343005.1. Classification (NCBI taxonomy): domain Eukaryota; kingdom Metazoa; phylum Chordata; class Aves; order Rheiformes; family Rheidae; genus Rhea; species Rhea americana. Next base: position 523,685 of record NW_028186956.1, on the reverse strand, counting down.
AGAGCAGATAAAAAATGAAAGACAGTRAGTGAGAGAGAGATCCTCCTCAACTGGTAGGAAATAACTGAGTTACACAGACTATTTAGGGTGCGGTTCAATTATTTCTATTACATTGGTTTTGATATTTGAAGACTCACTAAATTCGGGAGTTATTGTAGAAATGCCTAGTTACCACCAAGACCTATGAATCAGAGCAGCTTGTTTCTTACTTATTTGAAATCTTATTTTCTTTTTTTCCCCCTATTTAGAAGCATTATTCTTTTTTAATCTTAGCTCATATCATTCTGAACTGAGTGAACCAAGTACTCTATGACATTCACAGAAATTGATGATTTCAGTTTTTAACTAAATTTAACTGCACTATTTATTACAATCTCATTATACTTATTCAATAAATAAGTAGATTGTGAACTAAAATTCTTTACTCAGGATATAACATGACAAAACTACCACTAGATTTCACCTCACTTATAGGGATTAGATACCCAAAGTACTTTATTTTCCTATATTTATTACATACTGTATCATGTGAGTAGGAGATATTAACACCAAACTTGACAACACTGAAAAAATGTRTTTCTACAATACTATGCTACAGTTACAAATAGAAAGAGGAATTTCAGTTCTCCAAACCCTTGGCATGATGAACTTTTCTAATAACAAGTATGATGATAAGTATGACTGACTAAAAGGAAAAAAAGAAAAAATGAACATTTGGATTTCAGACCATAAGTGACAAAACATAATATGTAAAAAACATTTATTATCTAATTTTAAATAACCACCAAAATACTTTATGTGATTTAATGCATTTTGAATATACATATATATATCTATGAGGAGTGCGGTAGATTTGTTTCTTTCTGTTTGTAATTGATATGTGTGTTTGTATTTCTGCTTTGACTTTTGTGATATGCATTAGYTCATAAAGCACCAAGGGATAATTCCATCTGGAAAAAAGATCTCTCTGCAAGTAGTGATGAAGCCCTTGATGAATATTTCCACTGATGACCTAGGCAATGCAGTGATAGTCCCTCATTCTCACCCCCTTACAGGCATAAAGCAAAGTGAGCAGGCTTAGATGTATTACTGCAAGCAAAGAAAACCTTGAAATGCATGCTAGCTCACCTGTAAACTCATACTGAATGGAAGGTATTATGCAGTGACATTAGTCAGGAAAGCTGCTTTCGAGTGCCAATAATGAAGGTTGCYTGGGACAAGGGAAACTCAGGTTCAGATAAGGCGGTTCTGGAACTGCAGATCAGTCTAGAAACCACAAATCTCAATCATATGTTCTGGTTTTCTCTGTTGGAAACCAGAAGATGGTAGTAGGGGAACTAATATTTTCCTAGACTTTGATATGGAGCCAGGATACAGTTAGAGTCTGTCCAAGAGGACTGTTATTTAGACACAATAATTGTGAGCTACTCTTCTGTTGTTTTGTGAACTCTTCTACTCTATTGTGAATAGAATCCCTGTGTTAGCTACTCAGTGTGTTCTTAGGGATAAATAAATAATAAAAAAAAAAACTGATTTTTTTGTAGGCCATTGTTTTTCTGCAGTTTTCTGCTTGTCACCTAATCACAACAGCTCAAAGTTATATAAGGATTCTGATTTACAGTTAGTTGATAAAGGTGTTGCTTCTGGAGAACTCAAATGAGTTTGTGGGACTGAACCATAGGGTTTGTGGGAACCWTAGGGTTCCATTCTGGGAGAAATTTCAACGAGTGCTCACCAAGAGATTCAGTCAGGGGGCCAAAGGTGCAATGACAGGAAATAATTAAAGCCAGCTTCTATACCTTACACTAAGGAAAATCAAACCATAAGCTTGCAGACAGAATGAATATGATCTTTAACATGTCTTCCTTTTTCATTGGTACAAAGTCAAAATAATTCCATTAACTTTGCTGGACTTGTCTTTCTTTTTGCATTGCTACAATGACAGATCAAAATACAGCATCAGAATAGAACTGCCAACCTTCATTTTCAAGCCTCACAGCTTTCCTGTGGTTAGCAATGATATGCTTAGTGTTGTATGCTGTTATTTATAGACTAGTAGAGGTCATACTGTATAATGAGGGTAGATAAAAGAATGTTCTTTTCCTGAATATCCTACATGGAAAAAAAGTAGGGTTTACTTAAAAACTGCTTTCTAATTCTTTCAGTGATAGAGAAGTTTAAAAAATGTTGCTAATTTTATTCACTCTCATTAAGAAATATATTGGGAGAATAATTATCCATGAAAATTTTATTTCTTAAAGTAATGTAGTTTCTGTTACTATTACTTCTTTCTTTCTTGACATTACATAACTGGGTATTACATTGCAGTTTTCTTGTTTGTTTTGTTTCAACAAAATTCTAAAAGTAGAGAAAAATATAACTTATGCTAGATCTTCAGTTTATAATGATGATTTGATATTATGCCATTTTAAATTAGTGAAATCCTGATTCTATATGTTTTCTGAATTTGGAGTTGTTTGTTTGAAATATTTTATTTCCATTAGAAAAATTTGTTTCCATATCATGACCCATCACTTATTTGATGATATTTTTGGAAATAACATTTTATGACATGTTCTATTATATGGCATAATATGGACATGCCGTATTACTACACAAACAACAGTGTTTCTTTACTGAGTCTGGCCTCCAGGCCAAAGGCCACCATCAGTGACCAACTCTAAACTCAGTTACTTGGCTGGGAACATAAATTCCGTTTACTAATCACATCACTCTTTCTTCATTCTTGGTCTCAGAAACTAGYATACCTTACCCTTCCTAATTCAGGCACGGAGTTTGAGGACAGGCGTTTTAACCTTTGGCTCATGATTAGAAATGCAGTATGCCARCTATTATAATGGATTTGTGTTATCACATACTTTGGAAAGAAAATAGTAGGGATTGCTGCACAGTTCATTGGTAAGAAGACTATTTCCTTGGCTGGTGTCACTCCACTATGGCTTGTGGCAGCCCTAATCCTGTGCAGGGCAGGACCTTGGATGGTGGGACTGCTTTTGTGGGTGGCCATTCACCAGCTACCTGTGACAGGGGCTTCTCTCCGCAGAGGTACAAGCTGCCTCATAAACTATTCTTATGTATTTAGATAACTCTCAAACCCACATCTCACATCCACAACCTCCTAGATGTAATTGAAGCTAATTTGGAGTCTCCTGAGGGGAAAAAGGTGGTGTCCCGCTCTTGAAGAAATGTCTGTCTGGAGATGCTACATTATTGAGTGAGCAATTCTGTGTTTATTTCTAGAGCTAGTATTGCTTCCTGATAGTATCGTTACTTTGTTTTGTCTTGCCTTTTTTCTTATCACTTCGCTCTGCATGTTATTATTTGCTCTACATTTGATATACCTAAGGCAGAATGAGAATGAGTAGGGTTCTGCTCATACTAATCTAATTCTAATACAGCCTTTGGCTTTCTAGATCTTTATTACTACTACTGCCAAAGGAATAGGCTGGACCATAACTCAGCTAAAGTCAACTTTTAGGCTTTTAGGGCCTTGTATTAAAATTCTCTCTCTGTGTCTCTTTTTTTTTTCTTTTTTTTTTCTTTTTTCTTTTTTTTTTTTTTTTTTTTTTTTTTTTTTTTTTTTTTTTTTTTTTTTTTTTTTTTCTTTTTTTTTTTTTTTTTTTTTTTTTTTTTTCTTTCTTTTATTATAACAGAAGCAGAATGAAACATTTGCCTTATTGTGATTTTTCTCAATAGGACAGTACTTCCAGTCTTCCACTCTAGGAAACACCTTTGCCACACAATCAAGCCTACTGCAAAAGGAAACAGAGTTATTTCACTTATTATTACTTACCTAGGAGAATTAGTACACAAGCCAAAACAGCAACCAAAGCTTCTGTRCTCAGACCCAAGGAATACATGAAAGCTCCATATCGACAAAAGAAGATGCTAACTTCAATGTCACAGTCACAGACAGTGATAGTTAGAGTGTTTGTGCTTGTAAGTGGTGGGGTTCCATTATCCAAAATTAAGATTGGCAAGTAGAAAGAAAGCTGCTCTTGTCTACTGAAGCCATTTTTTGCTGTGAAAATTCCAGCAGTGTTATCTAGAAGATAAATCATATGCATGATATACATTCATCACGTTTTAACAATAGCAATAAAATCCAGCAGTATCTGACCATACTATTATAAACAATAGTACTGTGGAAAATTACAGATTAGAAAAGGTAAGAGAGTTAAGCCAGGTGCTGATAAGTGTTATTTTAGTGTCAACCCTGAACAAATGTATTTATTTTAACAGATATATTTGAGGGGCAATAGGAGCTCTTTTATTTAATGTTCAAAGATAAGGAAAAAAACCCAACTCATTCAGTATCTTAACACCTGCTCAGACTACATTCTTAAAATGGTTCCATGTAACCAGTTGCTRTGAGTCCTGCAGTTCATAGATGCAGATGTTATAGACAGTTTACCAATCAAAAGGCTCCAAAACTGTCTGACAGTATAGAGAGAAGGCAGATGGCAAAGGAAAGGAGAGAAAGCAAGAAAAGAGTGCATTAAAATAGCCATTTGTTCATTCCCTGACTTAAAACTAGAGCTAGCTACTGCTTAAGCCAGGGAAACGTTGCTAGAGGCTCTTGTCTTGCTTTGTATTTAACTATTAGTATTCAGAAATTAACTCTATATGAAACCTGTTAAGCAGCAAATATTCACCTTCTGCTACATATCAACTAATTCAAATTTGAAACTTGTCTAAGATTTATTTCTCCAACAAGCTAAATTATCCCTGCTTAAATCTGTGTATAATGAAAAGAAGAAAAGAAACATATAGAAAGAAGAAAACATATACAAAAGAAGAAAAATATTAATAAAACATAAATATTTACATGTTGAGATTTTTAATCATGGCAGGAAGAATTATTGCATGGATGTACATAGAAAAAATATTTCTACAATTATCTATAACGTATGTTTATTCAGTCTACCAAAGTTAACTCCCTCACATTTAAGTCCATCTCGGTTTCTTAGTCATGTTAAAGAGAGCAATTTTCAGATAAAATACATGATTTAAACTGTATGAGGAAATAAGATTACACTCTTCTGTACTTGTTTAGAGTATTTGTTTAGAATTTTGGTTTTGCTGTAGTAAAAATGTAACACACTTGCATTAACAGCAATTTTCTGTTTCTGTCAATCTTTTTTCTTAGAAAGACCAATGATTTTAACAAGAAAGTTTATATTTCCACATCCTACATTAAAAATACAATGATTAAGGAATCCTAGTGTATTTTTAATCATAATATTCTTTTCTCCTTTGAAATAAAACTGGGTTTTGCTATTTTTTTAATAGAAGAGCACAAAACAAAAACTCAGTTTCATAACCTATTCCAACCTCTTTAGGATTATTGAATTATTGTTGTGAAATATGTCTCAAAATGTGCTCATATCTTACACCAAAATTTTCTATACTTTTTTTTTAAATAAAATTGATGACTCTAGGACCATTAGAAGCATGACTCTCATTAGGAAGGTCTTAAAGAGCTTATTATAAGTGACACTACCTTGATTATCTTTGACAGTAAAATGTGAGTTGTTTGTGGCCTCCTGAGCCAAGGAGAAGAAAAAATGGTGACCTTCTGCTGAATCATCTTTATCCACTGCACTGATGTTCTGAATTAGCTGAAAACACAGATAAACAGAATTATTTAAGAATAAAAGTATTTACTTGTTCTTAAAACAATAAAAAGGCATACTATGTTATAGTAAACTATTGATTCTGGAGATGGAATCTGTGAATATGTATGCATGCTGTATGCACTCATAAATGTACACGTGCCATACTCAAACAAGTATCATTGAGATTTGCTGATGTTCTCATATGTATTAAATTGTTCTGCAAATATGCTGTTTTGATTTTTCATCTTGAGAGAGGTAAGCATTAAAACTTTAAGAAAATATGAAAGATTTCCTTGATCAAAAGACAAGGGATAAAAAATGTTTCCATTAAAATATACATACATACATACATACACACGTATATAGATATACACACACATACACAGTATTTGCCCTTTTTTTCCAAAGGTGAAAGTATATTATTCTACTTTTGAACAAATCCCTCTATGCTATGTCCATTTCCTTCTGGTCTGCAAAATACATAGACATCATTCAGCTTATATATTGCAGTTGCAGTAAGTGAGATATGATGACAAGCTCATGTGCTGAATTGTTGATTCTGGAAATCATAACATACTGATTATGGAATTTCTTGGTAATACTTTTTTTTTCCTCAAGAAGACAAAATAACTTTCTCTTACAAATATGTCAAACCTGATTGCCATCTGTAAGATGAAAATCAAGATTAACATTATAGCATTAAGAAGAATATCTTTTATCTTTGCAAATAAACAACCACATTCTAGTTAATACAATTAGTAATATTTCTGGTTACAAAGAGCTAATATTTGTCACTTTTATCAGTGAATATGCAGTGACTCAAGCATCACAGCATATAGCCAGAGAAGATCCTCACCAATCAGGAGGAAAGCAACCTGATGCAAGCCCAACAAAATTCAGAAATGATAAAACCCATTACATCAAGCTCTTTTTTTGTCAGTAACCCCATACTTTGTAGATAATTGTACCCAGGAGATTTCAAGTCTTAACACCTCTCATCCAGAAAGTACCTGAATACCACAAGGACCGTTTTAGAAGCAAAGACAGTGGAAGCTGACACCAGCCTTCAGCCTGTGCCTTTGAAAACTCTCTCCTGATTAAACCATTTTTCAGTCCAAAATCTAAGATTTCAGCACACATTCTTTCTCTTTTCAAATAAGTTGAGTTTGATGAAGTCATCACAGCAGAGTGAAAAATGTGGCACATACCATAGAAGCATTTGTACTTTGTCCTTTTTTATACATGAAATTTATTCCAAATCTATATTTTGACTCCATGGGAATATGAAGATTTTTCTTATTGTCACTAATTAGATGAGTGATTGCTCAGTGATGTACCTGGTAACAGTGTACAAAGAACAAAACTTCTTGAGAAAAAGTTTTCTCTTTCCTCAGAGGAAAAAAAAAATCACTAAGGTGAGGAAAATACATAAGTATAGGCACAAGGGTCAAGAAATCAGAGTAGAGTAATAACTGATTCCTAATACTATCTTGAGAGTAAATCATAATTTTTATTTTTTATGGAATATATTTCCTAGAATATGTTAAATATCAACAGCAGTAGAGACTGAAACTCTATATATCCAGTCTAAAAGAAGAACAAAAGTAGCACATTTTCCTGACGTTATTCTGCTATATACCCCAACAAATTAAAAAGGCTTCACTGGTCTTTGCTGAGGATTTTCTGGTGACTTCATGTTTACTGTTGAAAAAAATCTTTGTATGATATGTGTTCGTCCCTACAGTTCAGGGTAATGAAGGCAATGAACTCAATATATAGGTTAATACAGCAATACTGTACAGTAATACAGATGTCTTAGTCACATCTAATATTCTGTTATTCTTAGTTCGGCTTCTGAAGCAGGGAAGAGAACCCCAATAATTTAACTCTGCCATACTAATGGGATACCTGAGTTGACTTATTCAGAGCTTGGTCAGGTACCTCTGCTTAGCAGACTATTTCTTCACCAGTCCTAGAAATATCTTAAAATCAAAACCAAGTTTCTGTCTGTTTATGATTTCAGTGGTGTCTCTTTCTATTTGAAAAGTAAAGTGAATTTCAAGGAAATTTCTATGGGTGCAAAAAGGGTTTGAACAGACTGTTTCAATTTTTTTTTCGCAAAAGTTGTTGTCCATTATTTGAAGTCATTATGAGGAATATAAGAAGTCTTATAGTTACTGGATTAATTAATCATACAATCGTTTTTCCCCTGTTTAGGTAAGGATGTAGCTTGCTAAGACTCTGATTTTGAAGTAAGAATTATAGGAATTCCAAATTTCCTTTCTTACTGCAACTAACAAAAAATATGCTAGCTTTAGATGTGATTTTTAAACTCCCATTTTTCATTCTGATTAATGGTTATTTAACCAAGTATTAAGTATAACTTTGGAAAAAAAATTTAGGAGCCTATCATTTTCCTCCATAAATTTTAGCTATATCTGAATCAAATCARTATAATTCTGAGGAGCACGTCTTACCTGAAGAAAACTTCCATTGTTTTGATCTGTCCAGTGCTGTTCTACGCAAATTTAATACTCCTTATAGCTTTCTAAGCATAAATACAAGTGATTCAGGGCAAATTCTTTTTTTTTTTTTTTCTTACTATATTCTGCTAAGATTCGGTAAAACTTGGATAAGTCTATAAAACATTCATAAAGCAATAGGAAGATCTGATTTTGCTGAGTATGAAGGAAAAAAAATAGCCCAGAAAGAAGAATATTTTTTCCAAGTTTCCTAGGCTTCCTAGCCTAAACAAAAGTTTAGGCTTTTGTACACCTAAACTAGGAAATTTTAGCCCTTCACCAAAGAAACTGGCTTTACAGAATGAAAAATTGCACTTATTACTTCTGAGTTAAGATTCAAAAAACCTACTTTTAATGAGTAGACAAAGAAGGAGGGTGAATATTTGCCATTTATAATCTTGCTTCTGCAATATTATATCATATTGTTGCATTGCCTTTGCTGAAATTGCAAAGGTTAATAAAACTTGTTATAGTTTCACAAAAAAGTGATGGCCTAAAATATCTAACTTCATGAATCTATCTGATTAGTGGATATTTTCTACCATAAACGTCATCGGTAGTGATGTCTAAGATTTTGGTAACAGTCTTGATATCTCAATGCTTAATTATTTTGTATAGAAGGGATTTTTTTTCWTAAATCTTCCAATTAGCTACTAGAGTATCGTTTGTCCTGCAAATAACAGGTAAAGGAGTTGCTGGCTTCCTGATATTCTTGATGAAAATTCATTGAAAATGTATTTCCTCAGTCCAAATTGTCTCAGTGAATTGGAGTTATGGAAATATCTAGAAGGAATGGGAAAGCTTCTCTATTACAGTCTTTTCTTTCCTTCAAGTTCAGCTTAAGGCATCTGAAAAATCGTGTTCAGTTTGATGCTGGTCTTCTGAGTGCATGATTTGGAGTCTTCTGTGTATGCTTCCATGTGCAACTGTAGTATTAAAAAAGCCTTGTCATTCCTATTAGACAGACAGAAGGAAATAAGAACTGATTGGCTACCTCTCTCCTTCTATTTAATAATTTTAATAACTGTACCAACATCTTTAGAAGGTTCTTTTTTTTAATTTTTTGKTTTTTTGTTCTCCTTTTCACTCAACTTCGAAGGACGTAAGAAATCAGATCATATATCTGTTTTGTTTAAATTGGCAGAGGTCTTACAAGTTGGATTTTTATCATGCCATGAAAGAACACATCCTTTGCTTAATAATATTTGATGACCATCAAAATTTAGTACATGTAAAAGATGAAATGTCTGCTCTCTTAATGAACACCTACATTCTCCAAGTAGAACTTCTACCTGAAGACCACAGTCTCTCTTTTGGCCGCCTCTACCCTTTTATTGAGGACCAGSTTGACACAACATTGATCTGAGTCCTCTGGACGTACTCAAAGATATTTCTATTCAGCTATAAACAAAATGGTGAAGAGCTCAGCAAAGGAATCACTGTAATCAAGTTAATGCCATGACATTTAAGTCCTCTTTTTATCTTTGTTCATATATGCTGATAAACTGTTCCTACCTATTCCATTCCTCTATGATCTGATACTGTTGAATCATGATTTGTATAAAAAAAAGGATAAGGAATTTTCCATGGAGCACTGAGCCCACATTCTCAAAATGTTACACTCTGTCCATCTGCAGGCGTAGCTTAGAGTAACTTAGAGGGACTGCTAGAAAATACTATGTTTCCAGGGCTCTACCCACCTTTTTATACTCTAAAATGATGCCCTCATTTTTTTTTCTTTTTTCTCTTTTTTCATCATTGCTGCTTAGATGTTTTTTGTAAATGTTCAAGGGAACAAAACAAGGCGAAATAATTGTTACCTTTCTAACCCATCAATTTAACTTCTCCAGTATCAAAAATAATTGCAAGCCATGACTTCTTGGAAAGGATTTGTTTTGGCAAACTGCTTTTTTTCAACGTTACTTTTATACCCCTAGAACATAGTATTCTTAAAATTTCCCCCTCTTTTATTCTAGTAACATTCTATATAAACACTCTTCACTTTACAGTAACTTATGACTATTTTATTATAAATTGTCTTGAGTAAATAAATGTTTTTTTTCTTATCTCTAAGTGCTTAATGCATAGTCACTTCTATAGATCTAATAAAAACTATTAAGTAAGCTGCAACATCAAATGCAGTTCATATGTAATCAAATGTAAAATTAAAAGAATTTAGAATTGCCAGAATAAATACGCATTAGAGAAGGCAGTGCTAAATCACAATGTAGGTATATTCAGTGCAGCTTGTCTTCAGCCAAAATATGTTTCTTGCATGATATGAAGAAAAACCAATATCTGCAAGAAATTGAAATTACCATACATACAACTGGATACATTTTGGATGCTCAGCTTGCTTACAAGTGGCCCACAAAGATGTTTGACATAGTTTATTTCAAGCTCTCAATCTGTAGCTTCAGGCTGAGTCAATTTATTAATGCCTTAGGAATAAAGCTTACTGGGTCAAATCCTTTCCTGCTGGGTTGTCTGTAGCGTTACTTTCAAGACAAATTTGGTCCCTTTTGTTTCCCGGCCAATTTTATAGATTGTCTGTAGAATTCAACAGTTTGTAGTCATTGCACACATACATAAAGAAAAGCTGTAAAGAACTAACACCACATCATGGTCATCACTTAACATCATACACCACACAGTTATACAGTCAGAAAGATTTAATATGAATGAAAATGAAATCCTATATTGGGTGGTTTATAAATATAATTCTATTAGATCTAATATTAGCTATTCCTACAATAGAGTGTAATTCCATTTTAAATAGCAAATTTCATGCTCAAGTTATTTTGAAAATAATATATTTAATACTTGTAGTGCAGTGAAAATGGTTTTACAATGTGCAAAAGAAAACTTTGTGTATAGTATGTAGCTGACATGGATTATAGGACTGTTCAGAACAATAACAAAAAATGGAGAGTGAAAAATCTATTAAGAATATTTGACCAAAATAAAGAATTGATTTAGAATATTGCTAAAAATACCTGTTTCTTTACATCTTTTTTTATTGTTAAACTTGTTTTAAATAATAGTCCCAAGTACTCAAATCTAATACTTCTGTTTGAAGGTCTTCCAGAGGCTAAACTAAAGTTGTCTTTACCTCACACAAAACCATAGTGCAGAGACATTAAGATCAACATTCATTCAATAAAAACAGCCAAAAGTTTTTATAATATTTCCTAGARTAAAAAACTTCCAAGCAATCACTTTTTTCTTAGTTCTTAAGCTTGTTCACTGCCTCAGAGTTCGGATAATTAAGACAACACTTTTTATTTAGTTTTATTCTTGGTGGTTTTTCCCTTCTTTATGATGGCYTACTGTACTTTAGAACTATGCACAAATAATTCATATATCACATGACTGCATTACTTTAATATAAACCTGGCTGACACCAAGCAAAATCCTCCAAGGTCAATAAGGCAATACATTTTGTGGCAGTTTTTCCCGCTGCAGTGCTTCTCCTTCCTTCCCCCTAAACACTGTAAGCTGGGGAGCACAAATATGTTTTGGAATATCTTGTCAGTACAGCTCAGACACAACTCAGCAGAGATAAGGAAAAGAAGTRAATTTCAGAGGTGCAGAAGATCTTGGGGACTATCCCTCAGCATGTCTTCTTCCARTCAATTAGGAAGAAATAGCTACTTTAGATATACTATTTTATTTCAATTTCTATACAGGCTCTGATCTCAACTCATAACATGTAAGCAGATTTCTGAACTGTTTTGAATTGATTGTAGAAATAAGGCCAAATTAAGATATTTAATTATCTGATTGAGCCCATCAATTGCTTAAACTAATGCTTCTGAAATGCAAGTTGTATTATTCAGGGGACAACCACTTCTAAACCTCTTAGCTTCTAGCTGATGAAAATAAATAAACATTTTATGTAAGTAAAAAGTACAAAAATGAATAATAACTGTGAAGGAGTGTTAAAATCAACTATCAATTCTCTTTTAAATCTTAAACATCAAATAAAATATAATCTCTGACTGTGATAATTATGCATTTCAGTTACAGCTTCCTTTTGTTCTTTGCAAGAACATTTGTTAATGGGAAGATTATTTAGCATTGCTCTCTGAATTATTATTATTATTATTATTTTTCCTCCTCCTCCTCCTCTTTACAGTGACTGTTTATTCAGTGGATTTTAAAATACCTTAATTTGCTTTCAAAAAGTAACCACTAATGGAGTAATAGATATTATTTAACAGTAAACAGCTATGCAGTGATACTAGTCTTGGAAAATAAGCTATCTGGCTTTTTACATTGCAAGCAATTGCAAAACATGTCAATGTTATAAGCTTCCATATTTAATTCTGTGATATTCTGTTATTTAACTTCAAGTATTAATATAGCAAGCCTGATGATTTAGGAAATCTGTCTCTGTATATTTTAAACTTTTGTTGATATAATCAGTTTATTATTATGAAAGAGAAATTTCTTAAAAAAACAATYTATGGAATCCATCATTGGATGAGATGGATGGTGCCTCTAAGACAGGACACAATGATATGTCCTTTGCTTTAATGATTGTTCTTTGACCTGACAATGAGTTAGCTGAAGGCTAGAGAGGTGGCTTGCTCCAAATATCTCTAAATCAGGGTAGCATTTTCAGAGTGAAAGATTCCCAAATGCAGAACATGTGAACCATGTGCTGGTAGAAGAATATATAAAAAGATGCTGAAAGCTATAAAGGAATTACTTAGGCAACAGAGAAAGCTTTATTTAACTGTACACTAATCAAGGTCAAAGTAAACCAAGCCATTGTAAATAGAAAGGCTCTAGGATTCAGAAATCAGAACAAAGCAAAACCATTTGAACAGAAATGTCATGGTTATCCCAAAGGTCTCTTTTGTATGTCCAAAGAATGCTTTAGGGCATTGAAAAAAAAAATAGATTTTCTATGTGCACAGCTTTCTGCTGTTTATGTTGTATCTTTTTTTGTTTTATTTTAAAAAGTGTTTCTCTTTTTATTTTTTCTTTTACAGTTTTCTTTTAGAATCCTGAGCAGAATCTGGCTGTATGCTTGTGTGCACTTTGGGGCTTAGACTGTCAAATTGGATTGCTTATGAAAATGTATAGCTGTGGAGAAAAGTGAGTAAAGGAAAGTGAAGTCTCAGTGGTGTACCTGGGAGATTAGGGCATCTATCCCTTGTGACCACATTCACCTGGGAAACAGCAGGGAACTTGTAAGTAGGAAATGAGGAGACCCTCAAAGGAAGGACACTTCCTTCAAACAGCAATTCTGCAAGTAACCAGCTTGGGAAGGTACCGCAAAGACCATGACTTAAAGAAGATCTTTAGACTTCCACTGAATTAGACAGAGTTTGAATGTAGTCCATAATGAATGATTTATAAACATAGTATTAAAAAAATAATAATGATCATTCTAGACTATGCTAGCTTGTTGCTGAAATTCCCAGGACTAATTTTTTGCTTCTGTGATGTTACCATGACTAATATCTATCTGTTATGTTGTTTAGTTCTTTTTAGAAGTTTTACTCTATACTTCTTGATCAGTTTTGGCAAAGAGCTGTACTAGTTTTGTTTTAAAGGGACGGTAAGATGCACATCCATTTTCTGGAACCTAAATTTCAGATTATGCATTTATCTATCAATAGAACTAGTTCTGGAAATAGACAAAATACAACTTGTACTTGCAATGAAGAAATAATCAATATTAAAAGGAAATCACAACACCTCCAATCACATATGTAGTTTATTTCAAAGTGAAAAATGATGGTTAACACCTTTGCACTTACCTGGCCAGAAAATGCATTTTCACACACAAATGTTTCATAGTATTTAGGGAATTCAGGTGCATGGTCATTAACATTGAGAACTTGGATGTACACATTTGCTTCTGAAATTTTTTCTGGATTTCCTAATGGTTTAAAAAAAGAAAGAAATCTTAAGTTTAAGTAATCTACTACCTATTTTAAAGAAATGTAGAAATTAGAAATCTTTACATGAAAGAAAATAGTTACTGAGACCTATAGCTACATTTTATATCTTTTTTTAATATTCCTGATCAAATGTATCTTATGATCTTTTTATTATGTTTCTGATTCAGTTTTTGCTCCAATCTCATAATCTGAATTTCCAACATCAATTATACAGTGTTTTCCTGATTTACTAGGGCTGTGTTTCCAAAAAAGTTTTTTTTCCTACAACCCATAAGGTTAAAATACAATAGTATATATAGAAATATGTAAGCATATTTGATACAAAATACTATATTTGTTCAGTCATTCAGTTACTAGATTGGAATCTGATTTAATGTAAGAAATAGAATCCGATCTGGATAAGGTTTTGTTCATGAGGAACCTCTCTAGCTCATGGAAAGCACAATGATCAGTCATAATCCTTTAACAAATTCTATTACTCTTCCACTTTTCCTCTATTAACTTAAAATATTTAAGTTTTTAGAACAAATTTCCCCAAATTATACATACTTTCAAAACACTTCTGCCACTGCTAGCCATGGAGTAATTGCAATGGATACTCACACTTAATCCTGGTTCTCAGAAGGCTGAGACTGCTCTAAAGAACACAGTTTGAATGTTGAACAACRGAGTTATTCTATCCATTGGTCTCCAAACACTTATTTGTAAAAAATTTGTAAAGAAATCTGATTTTACTGAGACATGCCTAAAGTATCACTATTGACTCACTTGATAAACCGAGCTTACAGCTTTGTTCCAAGTGTTATTTGCACAATAAATTTAATTTGTAGGCATTATGTGTCCATGAAATTTGTACTGTTTCAGTCACTTGAGTATATTTTACTTCTGTGGTTTTAGAAATAAAAGCGATGTACATGTGGCTTATTCTGATTTGAAATGAAAAATAAACTGCCACTATAGGGCACTTTTATTCCTGTATTTACTTCATTTACCTAAGGTTTACAGCTATAACTATTTCAGACAAACAGAATCTAGATCTAACAGGATACAAAACCTATGTGTCAATTAGGTCTAAACAAAAAATGCTTTCTTATATAATAAAAGTATTCAGTATATAATAAAAGTATATGTCACCTGAAACCAATAGAAGGAACATTTGAGGGTTCTAAATGTCTCTTGGAAGTCTTTTGCTTATCAGTAATGGTTTGATCTACTCACATTAAATTGATTTTAAAACAATTTAATTAAAATGATTTTTTTTTAATTGAATAATGACTCTCTATTTTCCATTCCAGGAATACTAAATAAGTTTATTTCAACCTACTCTGTCTAATCCACAAATAGGTGATTCATAAGAATATTCATATAGTTAAAATATACTGCATGACRTATCACTGCCTCTGACCAGATTTTAAATCCTTAAGGCTGTTTCTTACGTTAGGCAAATAGGCCTTTAAGAGAAAAGCAAAACATTCTCTTTTTTCGCCTTTCCTCCAGCAGTAGAGGTTTRGTTCATTCTTATGTTGCTTTTTTATGTATTATTGAATAGTTGCTTGGAGCAAACATTTGTTTTCTTGGATCTTAAGGAATCTGTGCTGATAGCTTTGAGTCTTTTGCCAAAGGAAATGGCAGCAAAAGCAACTACCACGGAGATAAAGAGCTAGATAARCAGCAGATTCACACTGACATTCCTCCTGTGAAATCACCAGATCTATTCTGATTTCCAGAAGCTTATGATCTGTCTATGTATTCCTAAAAATATTTCATTGTGAGATGACATTTCTCTTGTTGAAACCCAACACACATATGATAAACAATAATACAACGCTTGGTTTATTGTTTAAATAATGTAAAAATTAACATGTATCTTTTTTTTAAAAATGCTACTGAGAAATTTTGGATGACTTGTTCAGAACTGACTCCTGACTGGTTTGTTCRATAAACTTCATGGAAAACATATTGGTTTTAATGCCTACCCTCAGATGCCTGCAGGAACAATCAGACAGTATCTTCCAGTCTAGAGCTGTTATTCACACATCTTTTTTTTGGCTTTCACCAAATTGCTCTTCCTTTTAATTTATTTTTGTTAATGATCTTGTTTCTGTTTCCTTACGTATTTGAAGGGTTTGTTTTTGTTTATTTTTTTATTTTTTTATTTTTTTCATCAGTGTGTGCTTAAGTAACAAGGAATAAATTTCCCCACGTTGTATAGGAGATAACAGTATGGCAGTTTTAAATCTTTCTGAAATCTTAGGAATTTTGTTCTGGGAAGGAGTAAATATTACCAAGAACCCCCTGAAATAGCTGTCCAGAGATTTAACTAAGGTGTTGGGTGAAGCAGAGTGACTCTTCCAGTCCCTCATACAACTGGGAAAGAAAGTAGGCAACACTTGGTTTGCCTCACACAGGAAAACAGCTGTCAGAATCAAAATATAGCTATCATACTCAGGCYCTAAGTTAAGCTAAAGATCTTTCAATGAGAAGAGAATTTCTTTGTCATAATCTCCATGACAGAAATCAGTACATGAAACACAAGATCTGTGAAACTAGTTTGTCATCTGGAATAGGCTGTATCAGTGTAGAGAATAAGCTAATTCTTTGCTTACTAGAGACCAAATGAAGTAACTCACTCAGGAGGAYAAGGGAGTTGTGTGAAAAAAACTGACTATTTCTAGGGACAAAATAGAACTCACTACTTTTAGAGGATTAAGGGAGGTTTGAGATTGTGCCAGTAAAGGGAAACTTGGAATAATAATGATAATAATTAAAAAAAGAAAAAGTTCAGTTTGGGCTAGGGCAAGTTTATGATTTGCCTTTCTCTACTTCCCAAAGGAAAAGGAGGCAGAAGTTAATAGTAAAATTAGAGCATATAGGAGTAACCTAAAACTTTAGAAGTATGTCAACAAAAACATATTCACCAAAGTAAGGTGACAATTTGACATTAAATTAATGATGTAAACAGTGACTGTTATCTCCAGAGAGCCACTAATACTGTAATCATGTTTTACCTGTATACCTGTTCATTATGTATAGCTCTCTGACTGGAATGCTGCCATGGATGGCTCTGTGCTTTTTAGGAGAGACAGGTCAGGAAGGCGAGGTGGTGGAGTTGCCCTTTATGTGAGAGAGCAGCTGGAATGCATSGAGCTCTGCCTGGGGGCGGAGCAGGAGGAGGCAGTTGAGAGCTTAYGGGTGAAGATCAAAGGGCAGGATAGCATGGGGGACACTGTTGTGGGTGTCTACTACAGGCCACCTGACCAGGAAGGGAAAGTTGATGAGGCCTTCTACAGGCAGCTGGAGGTAGCCTCACGACCACAGACCCTGGTTCTCCTGGGGGTCTTCAACCACCCTGACATCTGCTGGAGGGACAACACAGCAAAGCACAAGCAGTCCAGGAGGCTCCTGCAGTGCATTGATGATAACCTCTTGTCACAAATGGTGGAGGAACCTACGAGGAAGGGTGTCCTGCTGGACCTTGTCCTTACCAACAGAGTGACTGGTTAGAGATGTGACGGTTGGGGGCAGCCTTGGCTGCAGTGACCACGAGATGGTGGAGTTCAGGATCCTGCAGGAAGGAAGTAAGGCAACAAGCAGGATTGCAACCCTGGACTTCAGGAGAGCGGACTTTGGGCTCTTCAGAGACCTAATTGGTGGAGTCTCATGGGTTAAGACCCTAGAAGGAAGGGGGGGTCCAGGAGAGCTGGCTAGTATTCAAACATCACTTCCTCCAAGCTTAAGAGCGGTGCATCCCTATGAGTAAGAAGTCCAGCAAAGGGGGCAGGAGACCTGCATGGATGAGCAAGGAGTTCTTGGCCAAATTCAGACAGAAGAAGAAAGTACACAGAATGTACAGGCTACTTGGGAGAATTATAGGAATGCAGCCAGAGTACGCAGAGATGCTGTGAGGAAGGCTAAGGCCCGGTTGGAATTAAGTCTGGCAAGGGATGTCAAGGACAACAGGAAGSGCTTCTTCAAATACATCAGCAGCAAGAGGAGGACTAGGGAAAATGTGGGCCTGCTACTGAATGGGGCAGGGGCCCTGGTGACAAGGGATACAGAGAAGGCAGAATTACTGAGTGCCTGCTTTGCTTCAGTCTGCACTGCTAAGGGCAGCCCTCAGGAATCCTGCAGCCTGGACGTGAGGGAGAAAGTCCAGAGAAGGGAAGACTTTCCTTTGGTTGRGGAGGATAGGATTAGAGGCCTTCTGGGCAGGCAAGACATCCACAAATCCATGGGCCCCGATGGGAAGCACCCACAGGTACTGAGGGAGCTGGCRGATGTTATTGCCAAGCTGCTCTCCATCATCTTTGAAAGGTCCTGGAGAACTGGAGAGGTGCCTGAGGACTGGAAGAAAACCAGTGTCACTCCAGGCTTCAAGAAGGGCAAGAAGGAGGACCCAGGCAACTACAGGCCAGTCAGCCTCACCTCCATCCCTGGAAAGGTGATGGAACAGCTCATTCTGGATGTCATCTCCAGACATATGGAGCAGAAGAAGGTGATCAGGAGTAGCCAGCATGGATTCACCAAGGGGAAATCAGCTTAACCAATCTGATAGCCTTCCATGATGGAATGACTGGCTGGATAGATGAGGGAAGAACAGTGGACATTGTGTACCTTGACTTCAGCAAGGCTTTTGACACTGTCTTCCATAACATCCTCCTAGAGAAGCTCTGGAAGTGTGRGTTAGACGAGTGGGCAGTGAGGTGGATTGAGAACTGGCTGAAAGGTCGTCATCAGTGGCGTGCAGTCTAACTGGAGGCCTGTGGCTAGTGCCATCCCCCAGGGCTCAGTACTGGGTCCCATCCTCTTCAACTTCTTCATCAGTGACCTGGATGAGGGGACAGAGTGCATCTCAGCAAGTTTGCTGATGATCCCAAGCTGGGAGGAGTGGCTGATACACCTGAGGGCTGTGCTGCCATTCAGAGAGACCTGGACAGGCTGGAGAGTTGGGCAGAGAGGAACCTCCTGAGGTTCGACACAGGCAAGTGCAGGGTCCTGCATCTAGGGAAAAATAACCCTAGGCACCAGGACAAGCTGGGGGCTGACCTGCTGAAGAGCAGCTCTGCAGAGAAAGACCTGGGAGTGCTGCTGGATGACACATTGACCACGAACCAGCARTGTGCCCTTGTGGCCAGGAAAGCCAATGGTCTCCTGGTGTGCATTAGGAAGATGCACACCATCTTCCTAATGCACACCTTCCAGCAGGTCGAGGGAGGTGATGCTGCCCCTCTACTCAGCCCTGGGGAGGCCTCTTCTGGAGTCCTGTGTCCAGTTCCGGGCTCCCCAGTMCAAGAGAGACATGGAGCTACTGGAGAGAGTCCAGCATAGGGCTACGAAGATGAGCAGAGGGCTGGAGCACCTGCCCTATGAGGAACAGCTGYGAGAGCTGGGCCTCTTCAGCCTGAGGAAGAGAAGACTGAGGGGGGATCTTATCAACGTATATAAGTATGTGAAAGGAGGGTGTCAAGGGGACGGAGCCAAACTCTTTTCARTTGTCCCATGTGACAGGACAAGAGGCAATGGGCARAAATTGCAGCTCAGGAAGTTCCRCCTGAACGTGAGGGGGAATTTCTTCCCTGTGAGAGTGACGGAGCACTGGASCAGGTTGCCCAGAGAGGTTGTGGAGTCTCCTTCTCTGGAGATCTTCAAGACCTGCCTGGACRCAACCCTGCCTAACATGCTGTAGGTGACCCTGCTTGAGCAGGGATGTTGGACTACATGATCTCCAGAGGTCTCTTCCAACCTTATCGATTCTATGATTCTACTTCTGAAACCCACTGGGAAAAGTTTTTTGTGTGAAATCCTATGGCTGTTGACTCTTGTGGATACATCTGCTCCAGACTGATAGTCCTTTGTCCCACTGGACATAAGAGAATCGAAGGGAGCTTAATTCAGTTGTTTCCACTGCAAAATTTTGTTGCTCATGTATAGCTCAGTTAAAAGAAAGCTGAGGAAAGCATTCCTCTTCTAGATTAATAAGTTGTCATTCAGTTATCATCAGTTAATCACTATCAAGTAAAGCTGATGGCTTAAGGGTTTCTATCTCTAATATCTTGTTAGAATGCTGCTATTTTTGCCTGAATCTTGTACTAGGTAGAAGCTGATTAACAGCAAGTAAAAACCAGGCACATAAGTAAACTGATTTCTCTTGATCAAGAATTCTCTTAGGCATAAAGCACAACAAGGCTGAATAGATAGTGGGCTCCCAACACTTCAATCTTACATCCAACGGATTAAGTCTATTTGGGTATGTATCTTTTTGGGTACTTTTTACACATGTTATTGAGATATTATCTACTCTAGGAGCTTATAATAGCAGAGGCAAGCTTCTCTCACTAACCTCTGATCCCTATCATAATAAAGGAGGMAAAAGACTTAGGCCCTGTGCAAATGCCAGGACATCAGTATGGGCCATAAAGAAATAACTGTTGTAAGGCAGTTTCAAGATTTGTCAAGAGTGGATGAAGTCTAGTGGTGTTTTGATTAGGCTTCAGTGTATCCACAGTATCATCCACAAAATCTTATATGCACATTAGGATTATATTTCAAGGAATAAAATGCTATTAGTTGATAATATAAATTATTTCAGGTGAAATGATTGCCCAGACCAAGGTGACCTACTTCGATGCTTTTGAATATGATTTTATAGACAGTGACCTTACCATTGTTGAAGAAATAAAGAATAAGAATATGAACAGAATGAGGGCTCAGTCTCTCTACAGTAACTTTCATTACTGCAAAAGACCTGCTTCCTTTTACTGTAGGAGACACTTATCCATTTTTAACATTTGGTCCTTTCCTTTTTTATTGTTTAGCAAAACAGAAAAGTCCAGACCAAAGTTGTCCTGCTGTGTTTCCATAGAGCTATTCAAGACAGGACAAAAATGTGCCAGAGATCTATTTTACCATCACCTGCCAGCTGTCCAACAACACGAGAAGTAAGATACATTTATGTTTAAAAACTCACAGGAAGCTGAAAGGAAGATAACACCATCAATTCCCAAACACAAAATAGAAACTCCAGTGAATATTGCTAATGGCTATCCTATATTAAACTTCTAGCCATACTATTCTGACCTATATAGAGAGAATGCTTTCTTTCAGCRGAGTGCAATTGATGAATATATGTTTAAACTGCTCAATTAATAGCGTTAAACTGAGGTTCAGGATGAAACTAACATGCTAAAAATATTTGGCAAAAATTCTTTGATCTATTAATTGGCCTCCAGTTTCACTTTTATTTTTATTTTTTTCATAATTCCTAAGAATGGATGGAATTAGTTCTTTTATTTTTTTTTTTTTAAATCCCAATAATCTTGCTAAAATGCATTATAAATCAGCAGTAGTTAATTTTCTAGAGTATTGTCCCAGAGTCAGGGCAACCAGATAACCAGAAGCACAAACAGAGATAATTTGCATTTGACTTTCAAATAAAACTGACAGGTGAAATCTATATAAAGGATGCTTCAYGGATTTAATTGTCACTGAAGAGGAGTCTAGCTGATTTAAACCTTATATTCACAATTAATATGAGCCACAGGTTTCTGACGGGAGTTAAATTAGAACCTGGCTAATTTCACACTAGTAAAAAATCTGGTGTGAAATTAACCAGGGTCTAATTTAGCATAAGATCTTGCATTGCAGGAGCAATTCATATGCTTCAGTGTAACTTGAAAGCATTACAATCTTGATCCTATTACAATTTCTCTCTTTTTTTTTTAATAAGGTCATCTTTTATGAAAAAGCACAAGACCTTGGAGCTCTGCTTCTATTTAACTAATCATTTTAATAATCTTCCTTAGTATAACAAGCAACAGTAATATAATGAGAAAAAAAGCATGTATTCTCCATTAAAAAAAGGCACATTCAGATGATAATTACAGTATGCAGGCTATAAAGCATAGTGTTCTTTAAGTTTCTTACTCACTTGTTTCTGTGGCTGTAACAGTTATGTTATGCCAAGCAGTTATCTCTCGGTCCAAGGGTTTAGTTGTAATGATTGTTCCATTGTCTTCATCGATGCTGAACAATCTCTTCAAATACATGCCACGGACAATAGAATACCTGCACCAAAAAAATAAAGAGGTTCCCTAATACCAAAATGTTGTCAGAAAAAAAAGGGACGTATAAAGCTATTGTCAGTTGAGAAAACAGACCTGTGCATATATACATATAAATGTGTGCTGCAACAACTCAGAAATCATGAAAAATGTACACTTATAAACATTTAAAATTCACTGCTGCTGAGATCAAAGCTCATCTTTTTATAAAACTAAATATGCCTCAGATCTATATTAATGTGAACTGAATCTGAAATGCATTATTCATTCTTAGTTCTAAGTCAGGCTCACAGCAGGTGAATGACTTCGTTGCAAAGAAACAGCAAAAGTGCCACTTGAGAAATGAATAACACTAACAGCTAAGCAGAGGTATAACGGTAAATCCATTTTGTCATTGCTGACAGGCTCTGATGCTGAGGAAATGGGCATTAGAAAGAAAGAAAGACAACTATCTATAATGAGGTGTCACCAAGACAAGGTACGCAATCCTAACATGAGAGATGACTGCAAATGAGTCCAGGGTTCCAGAATCTTAACCCAAAAGGCTCTAGGTGCTATGTCCATATGTGGACATATACATGCATACATACATAYGTAYACTCCATTCAATTTTAGTAAAGTCTAACTCTTTGTCACAGGTCAGCGATGGACTGAAAAAAAGACACCAAGATATTGACTCAAACAGAAAGGATATGTACAAATATTTTTCCTGATATATAAAAAAGAATACATGTCACATTTTTTTTTAACTATTAGGAATTTTTTAAATTAATCCACATACCATAASTTATTTTGCATCTCACACATTTGTCACTGTATCCCAGGCTGTCTAAATTGCACAGTACATGGCGACATCAAGTAAGTCAACAAGCTATTTTAATTTTCAATCTCATGTTAAAGATTATTTAGCTATTTCCTTCCTTAGGATACAGCAAGATYAGTTTATAAAATCAAAAGAGATTGATGTGAGATTTTTTTCTAAAAAAATATGTGATGCCTCTATGGGGCAGCTGTGGTAGCTGTAGGGGAACGGTAAATTTTAGTTATGCTGAGTAGGATAGCTTTCCATCCAGATGTTCTGTTTATCTCTTCCACCAATGACTCCATCTCTTATTTTCTTAAGAAGTAATTAGGAACAGATTGGAAAACCTCAAGGCACTTACAGTTTTGGCTATGGTACCCTAGCTCTGCTGTTATACTATAGTCTCTGCACTATTTTAAAGACTGTCCCATCTCATAGTGATTGTAGAGATGCACAAACAAAGCTCTCTCTTTTTTTTTCTTTTTTTTATTTTTTTTTTCCCGCAAGGGGTCAGGATTTGCCCTAGGGTAACCTAGGTTATCACAAAGAAAGCACATTTAATTGTAATCATGAACCAAGGAAAGGAACCTTTGAAATTTATGTCACAAAACTAGTCCTTGGTGCCTTTGGACATCCCAATTACATTTGAAGCCTATTCATGTTTTAAGTTAATTAAAATTAAAATTAAGAAAATTAAAATTAACCTGACTGGGCTGTCATCATTGTCTGGATCTCTAGCAGTTACAGCGCCTACCAAAGAGCCACTCATAGCCCCTTCAGCAATCTCCATCACATAGTTCTCTGAGGTGAAAACTGGAGGTTCATCAGCATCTTCCACATTGATTTTGACAATGGTTGTGTCTTCAAATGGTCCTTCTTCCAGAAAACGTTCATCARTATACCTATTGACAACTTTTGCTCGAACACTATATCTCCTCTTGCTCTCATAATCCACCCTCTGTTAAGAAACAAAGTGGAATTTGGAATATTTATTTTTTCATATTTGAATTTTAATAATAGACCAATACCYAGTGTTAGATTAAAGTCAAAATAATGCTATCTTCTTTTTGAATGAAGAAAATGAAAACGAAATTGAAATGAAATGAAGCATAAAAACACTCTAACAATTAATTTGTGGCATACTTTAGTTGGTTTTCACTGCTAAAGATTGATTTCCTTGGCATAGAGGCTTGCTTTATTGTTAAACAACATTGTGAAGGAAATCTTCCTATAGAATGTCAGCTCAAAGCAAAATAACTTCCTCAGCCGATACTCCTATTTCCAACAGGTAGAATGTTAATGAATGTTATCTTGATTTCTGTATAAACAATGGTTATCAGTTAATCTGCAGGAGTTCACACRGAATTCGTTAAAATTTGGTGTCTAAAAGAAAGAAATTCTGGGAAGTAACAGAGAGTTTAATAAATACATAATTATATTACTATTTTTGATAGTTATTATCCACTCTAATTAAAACATGAAATTCTAAAGAAATAGCTTCCTGCATTGTAATAAATCCAAATAGAAAAAAACAAAATTATGGCATTCAGTTCTTCAAGGTCCTGGATTTCACTGGTGACTATTGAACTCTATCATCATTTCAGACGTATTCAGATTTCCTCTTCCTTTATGATATGTTTTGGCTTCAGTTCAGTTTAAGAGGAAGCTTTGGAAGGAAGGAAATAGTGTGTACCTTTTATTGATAAAGATTTTACAGAATTTACAGAAGAGGGAGAACATTTTCTCACAGCAGGGTACACTATGTTTCATATTTGGGAATAAAATTAAGATACTTCACTTGCTAGTACTGCGTTTAGCCAGTAAACGGAATGAGGAAAAAAATAAACAAAAGGAAAATCATATTTCTGTCTTTCCCCTTCATGTTCCCATCAAATTGTGAAGCCTGTAGAAAGCAAAAAAAGGTAGTAAAATCCAAAGGAATATGCACTTTTWAAATCTTAGCTTGTTTAAGGAGGTTCTTTCCAGTATTTAGAGATGTTTGAGTAGCTTTCTGAGATCTCACCTTTTTTAATAAAATAATTCCTTCTTGAGTCTCATTATCAGTAATGATGTCAAAAACATCCGTACTATCCCCTTCAATGAAATAGTTCATGGCTGCATTCTCCCCTATGTCGCTGTCTTCTGCCATGACTCTGCCTATGGTAGTGCCMACAGGAGCCTCTTCAGAGACGCTCATATAGTAGAGTCCTAAAGAAACAYATACTGACACAATTCAGTGATCTACCTGGTTAATAACTGTTATAGCAATGATGGCATGAGGCTATCAGAAAGTTGGGGAAAAGCACCAGCTTTTATTAGACATACTGATGGACTTTGGGGATGGGGAGAGACAACCTTTCCACCCACGAGCTCTTCTCTCCCTGCCCCTTTTCAGGAGTAAATAAAGGGCTGAAGAAGAGAATCAACCACAGCACTGTGATCAACCTGTGGAAGGCAGCACTTCCTAAGTGCATTTTATCAGCTCCTACAGCCAGCCCAGCTGGCAGCTCTTATGCCAGCTGAATACTTCTCGGACCGAGATTTCCAAGATTACAGAATCTTTTAGCAAAGACTGAAGATAGAAGAGAAAGAAGGAGATTGAAAACAGTACTATGTATCCCACTGCTCAAATCTTGGGCTTAGGTAGTGCAAACTATGTGGAAAACAGTTTATTAACTCTGTTGTCTCCAAAGGCTAGTGATAAAAACAGTAGCCGGAAGTCTTTGGATAGTAGTGGACGTTTTTGCTCTATTTCGAGTTTGAGCTTTCCTTTTGAAATCTATGATGCTGAAGAAAAGCACAAATAGACCTCAGTGAGCATAAAAGAGCTACAGCAGATCTAAATTCCTCAATCTGCAACAACTGTAAGTAGCCTATACTCACGCTGCTGAAATTTAGGTGCGTTGTCATTGATGTCAGAGAGGTTGATGGTAACAGTGGCTGTTGCTGAAAAAGCACCTGCCTGTCCAACCATGTCTTTAGCTTGGATGATGACCAAGTACTGATCCTTTGTTTCTCTATCCATTTGGGAAGACATTCTGATAACCCCTAAAAATTAAAAGTACCTTTTTATGGCCTTGACATATAATAGTCACATTTTCCCCCAAATATGACCATGAAATAAGAGTATAAAATATGTAATTGGACAGAGTTCTGAATTTACACTCTAGGCAGTACACAGTACACCCGTTCTAATGCTCAGAATTAGTACTCTTGGCAACATCTAGTCTGTATGGTATATCCACTCTGTAGCATGCTCAGCCTTCTGGTCCCATGGCTCTACTGGGGAGCAGAAMACCCCATCTCTCTTTTACCATTTTCTTCCCCCCAGATCAGGATTTTTGAGGTATGTTACATATTTGGGGTTACTATAATACAGAGATAGGAAAGGCCACATAATGAGCTTGAGAGCTGTTAACTGAAGTGCTCCTGAGTCCATATGTTGGATAGAATGCTCAGAATCCAACTCTGTTTTCTTTGGCAAGATAAATAAATTGTTGATTCTCTAAAGAGAGTGAGAGAATGTCGCATTCAAAAAAATGAAATTTTTGAAATGTGGAAATTATGCAAAGACATACAAATATACGATGTCAGAAGTTGATATTTGTGTCAAATTGAATAAAGAAAATGCCTATTTTTGCTTACATCCATTTTATGATGTTTTACAAATTAATTTCAGGTTACAAGGATATTCTGAGGTACCTGTCTTTGGCTCCACAGAGAAATAAGGCTGTCCCTGAATAAGACTGTAAAGCAGACGTGCACTGTTCCCATAAGAAGGATCATCACCATCTGTAGCTGTTACTTGTGTAACAGATGTACCTAAGAAAAAAAAATGTGTATATATATATATATATATATGCATTAAACATGTAAAAATACCCATTCAAATTACTTATTAAGTATCTATAGGATGACCTACAAGTTTATTTTTTTTAATCATTATACATGCCTCTTTTTCTATTCTTTACTATTATCTCTTTTCAACCTGTTTCATTTTGTATAAATTATTTCATAATTACACAGCACTGACATTTTAAGAACCTTTTAAAAACACCACTTATATTAGAAAATCATTCTGAAAATTTTCAGGAGTAAATGACATCTTCTAAAATTCATCATTTAAAAAAGGGAAAATATTTCTTCAGTAACTCTTTTGATTCCATTCAAATTTTCATTTAAAATAAAAAGAAATAGCATATGATTTTTCAATGKTTTCTTTATTTATAATGCTTAAAATACTATATATCTTACTCCTTTTATCTTAATTTGTAATGTGTGAATGGCACATAGCAAGATATATCCCCATATGTTGATATGAAGCTTACCCCCAGCATGTGCTTAAAGTGCACAGAAATGTCTTAAGCTAGATAGTAAACATGTTTATACTATCTTTACTTGCTGTTAGCATCTATTTGAAACAAACTACCTTTTGCTGATTGCTGTATAAGATTTTTCTTTATATTACCAGAGATTTGGTTTTACCTCTCTTGAGCAAAACATAACGGTACAATTTAAATCGTGCAGCCCATTAGGTAAACTATAGGGCAATCATGTAAGATATAGTTATTCGTTTTTCTAACTAGAGCCTGAAATCTATAAAAAGACTAAGTACTGATATATTATTGCATCTGACACTTAACCATTCCATCAGATATACTACATTTGTACAAGTTTAACAGCTATATGGGAGGCACTTAATGTAAAACCATACCAAATGCCTGAGGGAAAACCAGTCTTGTACTCTCAGAAGAGTCCATTTGCTGATACACTTTTCATTTACTGTGACACTCAAATATAAAATCCTAATAAAATTTAATATTGAAGATAAAAGAGAGCTAGGAAAGGACTAAAATGTATTCTAATTTGTTGTCACATTGATATTCACATTGATACATGTACGTAACTTTAGGCAATTTTTTTCTAGGAAAAGGTTAGACTGGTTCTCTGAGGGAAGTAATGCATGGCTGGCTGTGAATTATTCTCTCCTTGCTTTCTTAGTTTCACACACAATGTTTACTAACAGTGAACTGCTTTCCCAAGTGTTCACTTTGCTGCTTGAGCATGTTTTCTGTAAGAGAATTACTATGAGATCCCAGGTCTAGCATCACTGAGCCGAGCTGCTGCTAGAGAGCTCTGAAATGGAGCAAAGGACAAAAATAAGTACTCTTGGACTGTTTCATCTAAGCTAATTCTGGTCTACAGCTTTAGCAAGTCAAAAGAAATTCTAGTTTATGGTGACAGAAGCACTGAGAAGCACCAATTATGATACTGATGTTGCAAGTTGTGGTTGTTTATTGTTCCCATCTGTTGGGAAGTTATAAACCTCATTCTGAGGATTAATCCTTTGGAGTGCGTATTGAAAGGAGTTTCCCTTCAGAAGTACAGTCCCTACACTTGAAGAGCCAAGGTAAGTTAGCCCAGAATGAACTTCATGAAAAACCTTGGCTTTTTGCTGCCTGATATAAAGCTGGACAAGGTACTTTAACGTTATGTTGTAGTTTAGGCATGCCCAATGCAATTGTGTGTCTTGCACAAAACAAAGTATGTTCCACCACAATGGCTGGTATAAAGGAGATTATATAACATCTCTGTATTCTATACACCGCACATACTCACTAATATACTATAGGTGTACTAGTGTGTATATGRGTGAAGTAGGTGAAAGAATAATCTCTAAAATAATGATGGAATTATTGCTATATATGCAAAAGAGGTCAAACATAGAAGCGGTATAGGAAATATTTCAAGATATGTAAGAGTTGACCTAGATTCACACATCATACACTGGATAATGACAAACCAGTTAGTTTGCTATTTCAAGCAGTCTGTGTCTAAGGGGATGCACATAAAGATCTAGCCTTTTTTTTTTTTTTTTTTTTAATTTCATATATTTTTACAGTTTTCTGGAGTCTGTTTTGTCATCTTACAGAAATATTACAAAGTAAAATAAAGCTTTTATACTGTAGTTGATTTTATGCAAAGTTACATAGTATTTTCAGAATAGAAGTATATAATAGATTTCTCAGAAGATTGGAGAAAGGCTGCTGAACCTTACGTTTTTAGGTTGTCAGTTTATAGCCAAACCCTGTCAGTCCAAATTAAAGTCTCTCATCTGACAACTGCTTGGTGAGGGTAATGGTGAAGATAAGAAACAAAGGTGTATGGAAAAAAATTACTACAGTTATATTTGGGCATAAGTATCAATCTAACTGGGAAGTTTATCCAAGAAGATAAGATATCACTGATGAAAATTCTCTATAGTCAATTCAAGCATGAATCCAGACCAAGATTCTGCAAAAGGACTTTGATACGTGTAGCTACCTAAATATTTAAAGGCAAATATTTTAAATCCTAGAACTAATTTCCTTCAGTTTAAGCAGATATCTTTGTAAATTTCCAACTTGTAAAATACTCTGACTTCCTTCTCACTGAAAGGCAGTCTATAAAATATGCTATTTAGATTTTATATGAGCATAACTATCCAGAACAAAAGCAGAAAATAAAGAATTTTATTGGTTCATAACATGACATACCTTCAGGGGACATCTCTGGAACGGTAGCCACATACGGTCCATCCAAGAACTGTGGTTCATGATCATTGATATCTCGTACTTTGATGATAAATTCYGATTCAGGTTCAACAGCAAGGTGAGTGTTTCTGTTAATTGCTTGTGCTCTTAGAGTGTAGAAAGGTTTCTTTTCTCTGTCCAGGTTCTGTCTCACGTAAATTTTACCATTGTATTCATCAATGATAAAAATGGTTCCAGCTCCCTCCCCAGTCAAAATATATTGTAGGTTGCCATCCTGCTTGTCTAAATCGGATTTCAGCTGTAAGGACAAAACACAGACAAACACAACAAAAAACAACACAACCCATTTTAGGAGGGACAAAGTTTTGAAATATTTATTTTAGGATTTGTTTGTTTTCATCTACAGTGAACCCTATCACTAGTAAATCTTCTTGGAAGCTAATGTTCAAAAGCAACATTTCTAATGTAAATGTAACATACTGTTACATTTCTAACCAGATGTGGCACAGTTTTAGTTAATGTAACTGCCTTATAAATGTATGATTAAAATAAGGCTGCCTCAGCCACTTTGGAGTCAAAGAAATGAGCTGAAGTACATGGCTTAGCTCATTGCTATATTATCTCCGATAGATTTCTGCTGAAAACAATGGAAAGGGCATTAAACATTATCTCAAGTGTACTTCATCTGTTTTAATATTCTTTCTCTTCTAAGTAATACTGCAGTAAGTGTAAATATGAAAGAGAGTGGTGTTCTACTTATCCTGAAATATTAAAGAGATATAAAGCCATTCTGCAGTATAAGTCTCTATTATTTATTCTGAAATAAATTGATAGACATTTTCCATTTCCTTCCAGGATGATCTTCATCCTGTGTTGTCTTGCCAAGATGAGATTTACAGTCATATTATTCTGAAGAAACTTAACCCTGGAGACCATTGCCGTCCAGCTGTGTTTGTTCATGCCAGCAAAATTGTTTTGTTAGTGTTAACAGTATGTTATAGCATTTTTTTAAAAGCAATAACTGAAATTCCTAACATGTCAAACATGCACAGTTGAGTTTTATGGGAACAACAATTTCCAGCATATCATTAATTCTCTGGTTTTTTCCTTTATTTCATTTGAGTTTACAATCAAAAATAATGTGATATAAAATCTCTAATTATTAAAAAAATCAGTGGAATAAAAAGTTTATTACACTTGCTTCTCTTACTAAGTAGAAAGTTTTAAATATAAATAATATTTCTACCTGTTGGCTTCAATAATCCTACTCTTTTGCTTTGTTCTTACTAGTTCTTTAAGGCCAATGACATATAGTCAGACCTCAGAGCAGGCAGTTCTAGGCCATGATGGTAACCTTTCATCAGTCAATATATTATCACTASTATAATGCATGTTAGTTGACAGTCATGTAGATGAATAAGAGAATATAATTTCTGGAGACATAAACCATCACAAAAATATTTGCTTATTATAGAGTAGCCCTGACTAAAATATATAGTATATTCAAAAAGATTCTCACTGATTAGGTTTAGGTTTGCAGACCAAGGAGAAATTTACCTTGACTAGCTAATTGATGGAGTTTAGAAATAAAGTTGATGCTCAGCTCTCTCATTCCAGAAATGTTAAGTGTATGTGCACTTGCCATTCTAGAAATCTGCCAGCCTTCATTTCACATTAATGCCATTTTGGAASAGAAGATACCCACCACAGAGCTTTTGTTAAAGACTACCTGTTCTCCTAGGGGAGGGTCGTAGACTCTCCAGAGGGTATAAAGGAAAAATTGTTACTACCTACCAGCTCTGCCCCTTTCTGACCCTGCAGGTCAGTGTAGGATGCAAGGCCGCAGAGACAGAAAGAAGTAGCTGTGAGCTGTGAACGGCACACTTCCCTGCTGGATAAACTCAAACTATTTTGGAATAGTTTTTGAAGTTTCAAAAATTATTTTAYTTTTTCTTTGCAACAATTCCCATATCTTTTGAATATTTTCAAAGTGCCTGATTGTCTATACACATCGGCTGTACAGTTTATTCAGAATGCAGTTAGGGTACTGTTTTCATTTTGCTCTTGGTCTACCTGAATTATTTCAGAGTTTTCAAGTCTAAATTAGGCATAGTTAATTTTCCTTTACCAATATGATAGTATTTTTATTGACGTAGTTTCCTGCAGGGCCTTATTTACTACCAAGGTCTTTGCTTGCTCACAGAYTTACTG
The DNA here is from genome assembly GCF_003343005.1 of Rhea americana. NCBI lineage: Eukaryota > Metazoa > Chordata > Aves > Rheiformes > Rheidae > Rhea > Rhea americana. The sequence continues at coordinate 492,000 of NW_028186956.1, read as the reverse complement.
AAAGCAGAACCTGGTAGACAACATCAAGTAAATATGTCTGATTTAAACAGTTAGGCTGCAATAAGCTAACAATCCTCAACTAAAATTCCAGATAGTTTATTTACAGGAACAGAAAGGCAAGATTATGAACATGGTCTAAAGCTGTATGAAAATACATGACATTTATGAAGTTTCTTTTGAAGGAAACTGTGTTTTCCAGCTACAGGAAAAGTAATAATAATTAAAAAAGAATATGTCTACACTTGTTCTTTTAGAAGTGAGACATCATGTTTCCAGAGTAGTTACTTCGAGGGGCTGTGAAAAAGTAATTAATGAATTTTGAGCACTTCACCCTTTGGGCCCAATTAAATTTTAGTGCTAGTTAATTAGCAGTTAAACTTATTTCAGTTCATTCATCTAGAAAGTGCCTTAAAGAAAAGAAACCAGATCTCAAGATTACAATTACCTCTAGATTACAAAAATAAATAATAATAATAAATAATAATAATAATAAGCAGAGCGAGAGAAAAAAGGGAAGATAAAGTCTCCTTAAGAAAATTATCTTAAAAGCGCATTTTTAAAGGAGAGTGAAAAATAATTGCTCGTTGTGCTAAAGCTACGTTAATCTAATGAACCATGCAGACTCCTGTAGCTTCACAGTGGTAAAAGGATTTAGTATTAATCTGTTTCATTAAAAATTAATGAGGGGTAAATCAGCTGCTACTTAGTGTAATAGAAAATCATGCTAAATACTGTTTGTAAACTACACTGCACTCGATATGGCTGCTTTGATGCAGTGCCAAAAATAACACAAGTAAATTGCCAGATGTTGATGAATGAGTCCTCAACTTTCATTCAGAAAGCAAAAAGGAAAATTTAAACTTGATGCCTGCATTTGCTGAGTATGGTTTACTTTCAGTACAGAGTGAATTTGGTGCCTCCTTGATGGTTGAACTGGATGAGTGTAGGCCCTCGACACTGCCGCGACCTTCAGCCTCTGGAGATCTCTCATTCTAACGAGGTTACAGGAGAAGGCAAATGTTGTACTGGCTGATTTCAGCTCCCTCAGCTCCTCCTCCAACCTATCCTGGAACTTTCCAATCACTGGAGATGCTTGATCTTCCAAAGCAAGGTAGTAAGTTGTTACTCAACACGCTAAATCAAACCTTGTACCTCTTTGCGCTGTGACATCATACCTGCCCAACATACAAAGGCGTCCTCGGAGTCTGTTCCTCTGTTGCAAAAAGTGGCTCCCACACCCAGCCACGTTTCACTCTTCGAACTGCTGCGAAAGACTGATCCGTGCTACTAGTACTTTGTTTCTGCAAGCTTGGAGAGCAAGGCCAAAGCTGAACCAGTGTCAGCAAAAAAGATAGCAAGGTATAATAATTCATGCTGAAACCTCCTTTCAATCAATTTTCATCTGTAGAAGAGAAGAAATAAAAATAAAAATATTTAACAAAGTACCTTTTCTGCCCTCCCTTTTTTATGTATTGATTATATACTAATATAAGGGTTGATTTGCAGGGTAAGGTTAAAACCTCCCATTCCTAAAAGGAAAGAGCTAGAACAAAGTCTGTTTCTCATTAAAATAGAAATTCTTTTAGAGACTCAGTGGCACAGAAGTCAAGTGTTCAACTTTCYTTTATGAATATCCTACACAGGGGCTTTCTATGCAAAAAATGAAAACCATCCTTCAATTAATTCATCTTCCAAATTAAGCTGGGTAATTGTATTGTGTAGCCCAGCAATAATTTGATTGGAATAATTGTATGTTTCTGCTTAGACAGGGCTCATTTTAAGTCTCAGTCACAGAACTGCCTCCAGGGTGAACAACTAGCCTTAGTGGCCTTAATGAGTGACAGCCGAAACAGAAGAGTGCATTTTTTTTTCCAATCTTCTCTTTCTCTCTTACCAAACTCAGTAAAATGCCTGCAAGAATGTGAAAGGAGCTAGTGTGCCATGAAGAAGCAGCAAAAGTGTGCACATCTCTCCTTCCTGGTCAATACAAAACAAGTGCCATGTCCTGTTCTACCACCTGTGACATTCTTGTCTTGAATTAAACAAGGGGTAAATATATTCTGGCAGTGCTAGGGTCCAGAAGCTAGTTTCATTGTCAGAAAGCGTTCTTTCAGAAAACCAAGGCTTTTAGGCTTTTCACAAACTATATGCTATTGATGTCCGCGATTTTTGGCAAAACTAACAAAACTCCCAATTTTAAATAAGGTGCAATGTTTGGTTGAGAATGGCCATGTTTTATGGGGTGAAGYGGAGAATTTTGAAATTCCATACCACACACTCTTTGATTCTTAAAACCTTACTTGAAGAACAACAATTCCTTTGTAGGAACAAAGTCTGGTTTACGAATTTATTCCACATTAGTCATTTTGTACAATACATTGGAAAAAAATATTTGGCTGTATTTATTTTGGGCCTGAAAAATCCGTAAGCTTTTTTACCTATCACRGATAACATATAATTAAGGTAACTGTTAAGATGATGACTGAAATGCTAATTCTATAAAAATATCTTTCCTTATGCAAAGAGAAATATCATATTTGCTTAAAATAATAGAGATGAAACRTATACATATCTTTCCTTCCTTCCAGGAATTATAAATGGTTCTAAATATTATTCTGTTAAAATTTACATACATATTTCTGTTGAAAACAATATAGAGGGGTTCTAATAGCAAAGCATAAAGAGCTGCAGGTCTTAGACTCCTGATTCCAATTTCTTAAGTTTCTATTTTTCAACTTTAAGGCTATGATATTACAAGAGAAGATTTGAATGGGAGTTAGGTACTCTTTTGCTCCAGCTTTATGTGGAAGATTGCTTATCTCCCTAAAGCTACAATAACAATATTTGTGGCATGGAAGACGAGGCCCACAAAGGCTCAGCCTGGGTCTCAAATAAAGCCTAAATGAGTCTTAAAAGGCCTCAAGGTCTTGAAATGTGTCTCTGTACAAAGAGTACATTTCATTCTAAGCATTGCACAGAATCTGCTCTTGAAAATAAGTTTTGTTTTTACTGCAGTACATAGCAAAAGATAGACCACTCAAAAGAAAAGTAGTAGTTCAATAGTCAAAGAGACCTTTCAGGGGAATTGTAAAGAAAATTGTTTCAATCACTATTTAAATGAGGAGCCAGGTGTTCAGCCTGGGCCATAGCAAATGCTGCTGGCTCACCTTTAGGTTGTTTTCCAAGCATTTGTTCTGACGCTGCTTACTTAGTTCAACAAAGTATTCTTGCAGACTAGTATTTCATGTGGACTGGATTGCAAATAGAGAGTCGTTAGCAAATTCATCTGACACGCTCTGTGTGTATATATATCAGTGTAATAAAGGTGTAGAATATTGCTAGACTGCTGTTGCCCACCTTCTGGCGATGCACTCAGCAGTTAGGCATCAATGACGGAGAGCCTAGAAACACCGATTAATATTTGGCCCATTTCAGTGCCATCTCTTCCTAAACTGTACTAATATCTTATGATATATGTATATTCAGGAATCACATCTGTAAAATAGTGGGGGAGGATAAACGTTTTCAGATTTTGAGATGTCACATATTGTATTATTTGTATAAAATGCCTTTTGCTTAAAAATATAGATTTTTAGCAAATTATCATAGAAAAAGTTGTTGTATGTCTCTCTGTTTTCCTCTTTACTACATCAGACATACTCCATTTGCCTTTAATTTCAAGAACCTTCAAAGCATATTTCCTTCCAGCATCTTTCTACCCATTTGGCGTTAAAAACCTGCCTCTAGGCTGTGGTGAGAACATATTGCCATTTTCTATATACCCAATTGTTCAGTTGCAAAACAATCACCTTCCTACTCTTCCCCCAACTGTAATTTAATCTCAGAAGTAACATCCAGAAACTAATATCTTGTCCCCTGATCTATTTCTTATCTTTTTTGGTGTTACCTACTTAAAAAAAATAAATAAATAAATAAAAATAAGGTGATTCTGTGCTGAGAGCACCGACTAGTACTGTCTCATTGTTCAGCTGTACACTTCTGCCTTTCCCTATCCATTAGCTGTCTATTGTTTTATGCTTAATTTGTAAGCTCTTTATAACTGAAATGACCTTGTACTCTCTCTTATAATTATAATATGGAGCAGAAAGGAGGCTTAGTAAAAGCACAGAGCTTTTAGGTGATATAGTAATGTGAACAAATAGATAAATTCTTAGTAGAATAATCTCTCATTAAAAAAGACAAATGTATTTTCAGAGATGAGCAATTGAACTATCACTAATAATTTCCCAAAGGGAATGAGAGAAATTGGGATCATTGTTCTGCTCCTGTCCTAGTCTTCAGAAAGTCCACTTTATGTGTCACTTGCATTGGTTTGCATTGGTTTAATAAAGACTGATACACAGAAAAGAGCAATGAGAATATCAATTTTAGTTGCAATAAGTAGGCTAAATCTTTTAAAGCAATGTCTTCCCTTTATACCTAATGAAAATCATGAATTTCCTATAGGCTMGGTACAGATTTACCTTCCTGGCATAAAGTCACAGAGTATTTTGCTATGTGTGTTCCGGAACTGTCTCCAAATCAAATGCTTTTACTGTTTGAAACAGGAGATTAGTTTTCAGTACCTTATTAGTTTTACATGGCTTTGAATTCCCTTTATTATAACAATAGTTAATTACAAATTATGAAAATAGAATTACTTTATAAAATAATATCTGTTACTGTCTAGCATTGCAAGAATAACAAGAAAAGTAAGTTTAAAAAATACAGCCTCTGGAAAATATTGAAGTAATTTGTGCATTGGGGAGTAGAGGGACTAAGGCTGAACAAGACAAGAACCTTCTAAAATATTTATATATATATATATATATATATATATATATATATATAAATAAGATGGGGATAAATTATGTTGCATATTGGGTGAAGAATAAGAACAAAGTGGCTTAATTTTGTAAAAAAGAAAATAACTTGATTAGAAGTAGGGCCTTCTAATTAGAGGGTAACGAAAGAATGGAATACAGGTAGCAGAGAAAGTCATAGGTACTCCTTTACTAGACACTGTTAAGAATATCCTGTATATGTACTTCATCCTGTTTCACTGCTGGATTTTGAAAAAAGTGACTTCTGAGAAAAATAGCACACTCTGTCTCTGCAAGTCCTGAGCAAAACCAAAAATGTCGGACTGAAATACATTCTTTTCATGAAATTTGGTGTTGGCTTTGCTTATTTTAAAAACATCAAGGAAATAAAAACAAAATAAAAAGTGGAACAATTCATGTGAGCCAATCCAATTCATTAATACCCATTTTCAGTTCTTATGTTTAAGCATAACATGATCTTGTTTCAGTTATAAGTTCTTTGTGTTGGTCTTGCTATGATTGTAATGAAATTTATCTCCCATGTACACAGTTATCTTTAATTTTCACTTTGGAGAATAAAGAAGAAAGATTATTTCTAACCAACACCTACAGATTACTATGTTATAAAAATTTGATAGAAATCTTTATAATTTCAACTCTACATTTGTTTATTGGTAGTTTGTCTTCTATACCACAACTTTTGTCCTACTTGTATTTTATATGGTTAATTACTGATAACCTAGTGTATTATAATGTGTTTACCTCCTTTCCAGAAAACATTGTATTTGAACTCATTCTCACTGTCCACAGTTTAGGCTGCACACAATCTAGCTGACACTTATGCTATATTACATTTATATTTTGCAAGAAATCAATCAAATATAGATCAACTTGTCTAATTAATTATTATTATCTTGATACTTAAAAATATTAAATACTTTTTTTTTTCAAACTATGTGGAATAATGATAAAATCTTTTAGTGTATGCCAAGTAGTAGACTTAATCCTATTCTTGATATTTCTGATGATCACTGAATTTCATAGAGAAGGCAAACAGATAATAATTACTACAGATTTGATATGTTAGAAACCATTACCATTTTCATTGCTTTTGAATTTTGCAGTCAGTGCAAAGGTAAATCTTAGGTAAATCTTCTATTTTTCATGAATTTCACAAATACTATTAAGAGGCAACAGAAAAAGGTGTACTACTTCCTGAGAAATAAATATGGTATAGTTAGCTCTAACTATGCTGGATTCTTCTTCTGGCTCCTCTGATAATTATCTTTTCAGAGTAGAACAGCAAAACATCAATGCTGTARCAGTAATATTTCTTTAGGCTGGTTAAAAGCAATACTGGGAGGAAATATCTAAAAAATTTGCAATGATTTATTTTATTGTTTATACTTCATTTTTTACTAAATTCCACTGTTGGCGTATGTCACGGAAATATAGGGGTTTTTTTGTGTGTGTGTGAATCTGTAAATTTCATAACCTCACTGCTGTAGCTCAGATTACATTTTCTATAATGGTCTTTAGCTTATGTTTATCTGCCTGATTTTTTTTTCTTTATTATTAGTTTAGCGTTTAATAATTTTTTTTTCATCTTAACTATTATTTGTACAGGATCTGAATATTTTAATTTAGTCTCTTTGACTTTCTGGTCTTTTACATACTTTTTTTTTTCCTTTGATAACTTTGGAACGGTATGCCTAAAAAGYGTGCTGAATTCAGCTCTACTATGCCTACCAGAACTAGCATGTAAAATATAGAAATATCTTCAGTCAGTTAATTAGGGCTATATCGACAATAGACTTTCTAGTGTGTTGCATGAATAGCTGATGAAAAGCTATTGCTTAACCTTGAGAAGTGTCTTCTTTAAAGGACAACTTGATGTGACATTTGACCAAATCATATTGACTGGTAGTGCTTATCAACACAGTATGGTTGCATGTGTCTCTACTCATCACCTAGCTCTTCACTTATATAGAGAGCAGTTACTTAGATGTTATGAATGTGGCATAAACTTCACTTAATTCTAATCACCGCATTATTTTCTCCTTTCTGTAAATATGCTATAGGCGTAGGGAAGGCCTTCAAACTATTATACAAAACTGCTAGAGTAATTATGTGACAGTTATACATGGAGAAAATAGCTTTAGATAAATGCATTTATTAGTTGACTAGTGCCTTTAAGTCTGTGGATATAAATCAATGTAGAGCTGATTGACTAGAAATCCTGTCATTCCAATTGTTTTGTAATTGTTTACTGATTATCTTATCAAACAGTATATTAAAGTATATCATCTAACTCCAATGTTTTACTAGAAAGTCTGTGGCAATGTAGAAAAGCACAGATCCCATTTCAGATGACAATAATCAGAGTCTTCAAAGCGTATCAAACAGTTGTCAGTCCATACTAGAGATTCCAGACATCTTTTCAAGTACCAAATTGTGATGTGATATTTAGTTCTCAAAACTATATCTGATATTAAAAAGATATAAGACCTATAGGGAAAAGTAGACTCTATGTTTTAAATGGGAGGAAAAGGGTCAAAACTGAAGTGTGAGATTTCTTCCAGAGACTGGAAAAAACAAGTGGAAAAGTTGATCCTGTTCAACACACAAGCCAAAGGAAATAGTGTAGAGGATAGAGTGCCATATTTTGTATTTTACAACCTCAGCCCACAGTATACCTTTGGCTGTTATCATTTCCTCAGTAGAATTGTATTAATCGCCAAAAGACATGAATAAACCAACATGGAGAAATGCAGTAAACACTTTTCTGAATTAAAACTGATAACCATCGGTGCTCACATAGCTTTCAGAGCTTTGCCGTATCTAACTGGTTGCACTACACCTATTTCATAATGTCTGTAGGCATAAAAGGTGAGACATCCAATCTCTTGTCTTTTTCAGACCTACTCCAGCAGAATTTTTAGAACCAAGCAATTGGTTGCTGATCTGCAGTTTCCTGGATCTTTGAATAAAGTTTCTCATAATTTGAGAAAGGTAAAACTATTATTTCACTTGCTACTATCAATCATATTACATCAAGCTGAAAATGCAGCTTCAACCACTTCAGTGGCTCTGTGGAGAAGGACACTCACATCTTCCAATTACAAATCCTTGGAGATCCTTTAGAAACAGGAAACCTGGCAGAGACTGCTGTACTAGTCTACAAAATCACTGAGGGGAAAGAAAGTGTCAACCACACCACTCTCATCAACAGGATAGAGTTCTGCAGGGAGGGATAAACTTCTGGTAGATGGGACTCCGTGAGATTATTTTATTTCCGTGGCAGTGTCCTTTGGGAAAGTTGGTTCAAACAAGCATTGTATGTGGGTGGAACTAAGAGGATCTGATATTTGTGTGATCTTTCCCTGTAAGTTCTTTTGTTACTGTTTTTCAGCTGGAACCAAGAAAGTATTAAAGTTAAATCTGGAACATCGAAAAGTGATAAAGAAAAACTAAAGGATTCTTTTGGAGTCTACTGAAATTCCCCAAAGGCTCCTGAAGATATCACTAAGTTGTCACACTGGAGTTTCAGCAGAGTCTCTGAACATAATTAATCCTTTAGGATTTCTTCCAGGTAGGTGTGGGAACCGTAGCTTCTCTATGTGTTGTTAACTGAAGAAYTGAAATTATTTGGTTAACTGTTTCATAGACAAAAGACATTGATATCCCTACTGCATTTTATTGCAAAAGAAAAACGAAGTTGGAAAAAAATAAGACAATGTTAGTTTTGCTTGTAACAAGCCATATAATGATATTGCCAATACTGCTGATTTGTAATAGGTTGTTTAAACTTAAATAGAAAAATATTCTAGAATTGAACCTAATTTTGATAATTATGAAAAGGAAGCAAGTATTAAAGATTTTGTGTGTAGATACACCTAAAGTTCCTTTGGATTACACAGTTTTAAACAGTAGATGTTAATACCTGGATCAGAAATTTAATATAGTTGACTCAGCTGTTGGCTGAACAGTGTTTCTAAACACAATAATTGAATGATTGGTTCTTTTTCGTATTCTGCCACAYAATTACATCCTACTTTAGTCCAGATGTTTCCAGGCGAAAAAAGAAATGACATGCCTACCTGAGAGCTAAACATTATGAGAAATTGTGTTCATTTTTGGCACTCATTGAACAGTTTCAGTAATTTTATTTAGACCAAGAAATTAGTTTAGTTAATAGATGCTAAGATGCTAAAAGATTCAGTTATGCCAGTAGCTGTGGTGCACTACACTATTTAAGARTAGGTGAATGCTTAGTTTTAACTGTAGCTTTCCTTAAGTATGACTATTATTTATTTTTAAGATAGTTATAATTACAAAACTCCTGAATAAAAGCATATCTTTTACCATAAATATTTTACCAATTGAAAAGACTAACACACATACACAATAAAAGCAAAAATACTTGCATTCTGGCTTTTTTTTTTTTTTTTTTTTTTTTTTTTTTTTTTTTTTTTGAGAAAAATAGCAAGTCCAATTACAAGATGTTTGATTCACTGGGCAAATCCCACTGGAACATTTTCAACTCCACAGGATATCACTCAGTACTGTACAACCACTTGTCAGCATAATGATGTAAAGGACCACATTCTGTGATTCACACTTGAATCTGTTTGCCAGATGATTTTCAGGAAAGCGCTTCATGAAATACTCCAAAATTCTCTTTAGGATTCCCTTTCTTTTTTTGCTTTCATTCATAATTACTCCGTGCATACATTAAGACTAATAGAACRGCGGCTTCACCTTTACCATCATTTTAAAAAAGATTCAACTTCTCCAAACATTAGACAGCCAATGTTAAAGAATAGTTTCAACTTTTAAATTTGCTTATGTTTTTGTTATATTTGCCTGTTAAATTTATAGTTTTGATTTTGTAGTCAATTCTCCACATATAATGAGATAAACCAGACACATCTTTAAATGATGTCAGCCAGGCTATACAAGTAGTAAACCTGACTGAAATCAGATTTGAGTAGTTGTTGCTTGTTGCTGAGCAAACTTACCAGGAGTTAACAGAGTTTCAAGATACAATTTAGATTCATGAACAGAAAATAGCACTTGCAAGTTTATATGAAAAACAAAAACCCTACTGTTTAGCACCAATCCCTTCTGCTCAGTGCACCAGCACGGTGCATGTCAATTGGAAAATTGCTGAAAGAATGCATCATCCCTCAGAAAGATTGCAAACAACATGAGACAGGAACAAATAGAATCTGCTTGCCTCTTGGTAGGAAAAAAACAAAATGAAGAGTGTTTTCAGAATAGTGATAATTAGAGATTGAACAGGCACACCTGTCAAACTTGCTAAAAAGTTAATACTGTTTTTTAGTTTTTATTCTCTATCTTAGTCCAGTTCTCAGCTGGAGARTCTTCCATTATCTTCCACAATCGAGTAATATCAATTTCTCTCCCACTTAGCCCTCGCTGATCGGAGGCTTACCTCCGTCTTTAGGTCTCCCTCAATTATTCTTTCACTGTTCTGCTCCACCGCTGGGAACACATCTCACCATCTTTCTTCTCTCTTACTATCAATTATGTTAAAAGCTTTTCAYACCTTTACTTACCAAAGATGTATCAATCCAATGAAGTTCTTCTCATTTTCATTCTCAGTTTCATTCAACTTTCTAGAYATTTTTCAGAACTGAGATACTCAGAACTTGATAAGGACACAGTATTAGGCCAGGTAAATGGTATTACATAATTAATTTCATTCATTCATGTCAAAGATCTTCAAACTAGATTTCTTTCCTTTWCTATTTTGTTTAGAGGCGTGCAATAAAATATTCCTGGTATAGTCCAAAAAACATCAGAAGATTTATAAAGTATATGGAGGTTTTCAGSCTTTTTTAGAGGGAGGGGAAAGGAGATTCACAAAACTTTTATTCTGAAAATAGAATGCCTTTTCTAGTTATTGACATCCCCTCCTTTAAAAAGTCTAGACTATAAAACTTTTAAAATCTTTAAAGGGTAGAGTCTGGAGATGAGTAAACTTCTACTCCAAGTGCCTCTGATATTATTAAAAAAAAAAGAATATCCAAAGAACTCAGTTACATCCTATCCAGGACCTTAACTTTAATGCTCTTTGTAGTTAAGTTGCCTCTTGTCCCTATGTATCTCAGAGCTTCACTTTTGTCCATTACATGTATGAAAGGACTATGTAGTTTTCCATAAAATGGAGTCCCACTTTCCTCTATCAGCTTGTTAGATGRTTGGGACATGAAATATACCTATACTTGTAAAATCAGGGGAAAAATATCATTGATGCTTCCATTATCATTCAACATAGTTCAGTTGTTACCTATAATTGAATATCTTGGGATGTTCTTATAAATTATAGATTCCCTTTTGCCTAAAAACCCATTAATCAGAAAGTCAGGAACATCATTATTATTTACACTGAAAGTTACCTTTCTAAAATTCATTGTTCCGACTGGACTGTGTTGTTGGTGATTTTTGCGCTATATTATATCTGGATTGGAAATAGCCACTCTTTGAAAAGTTCTTAGCTCTGCTTTGTACWCCTGCATCTACTTCTGGTAAAATGCTGCCTTCCATTAGCACATTTATCTTATGTCCTTAAATTCTGTTCAATCTTCAAATGAAAAGTTGCAAAAAAGAGGTGAGASTAGCAGACAATTAGATTCAAATTTCAATATTACCAAAGACTTCAAATATGGTCCCCAAAATATGTTTAATATTATTAAGATTACTTAATAGTTATGGTCTAATGCTCTTTGTAGAAAAGGATTGTCTTCTTACAGCTATTCTTGAAGATGGGAAATATTTTGTTATTTCTCCTTGTTTTTTATTCTATTTCTTCAACCTCTCATTCATTCCTTCCCTTTTGCACCAAATTTTAGCTTGCTTAGTAAAACAAAATTCTCCCTCTTCTTCTGCCTAGCCAAATTCTCCCTTCTCACTCATGAAGGCACAGAAGCTCCCTCTCCACTTTTTGTCATTCATTTAAAACCTGTTTGTCTGTTTAGACTTAAGACTGGCTATCTACCTGTTCACCAGTTAGTCCTGTCTCCACGATGGTAACTCATCTGCAATAATAGATTATTGCAATTTTATCCAAGTTATTATTTTTTAAAAAAACTCTCCATCTTGATGTGTTGTTATTGCCTCTTTAATCTGTCTGTCACTTCTCTTTTTAATGGTATCTTTCAGTCATACATCTTTGTACAGATTTTTTTTTTTTGATATTTTACTTCACAGAATGTTATTGTAAAAAGTAAATGGTTCCGCATTCTATTGTTGAGCCAGAGTCCCCATGAGTCATTCAGAGGGTAATTTTGCCTATTTCAATAGTAACTATAACTTTGTAGCCGTAGCTTTTATGTTTCAAACTGAGCAGATATCCTCAGTCCCTTAYGTATTACCAGAGCATTAAAACGCTTAATCAAACTCAACATTTTTAAACTTCATTACCTTCTTTTTCTGACACCCCAAAATCTTCTCAAGCTGTAAAGCAAGCAGAGAGAGATAGAAACAGGAGTTCCTACTAAAAAAAAAAAAAAATCCTGGCTAGCATGAGCCAGAACACGAGGTTTAATATAGTAGGAATCATAATGAGTAGTAAGTGACATGAAAAAACGAGCGACTAGAAGATCTTGGCTTTTAGAATACAAAAGTAAGATAACGGTAATTTGACTTTCTCGATGTGATTGACAAAGAGGCTAAACGCTGGGTCAGACCTGGCCTAGAAAGGAAAGCAGTAGAGTGGCAGGCCAGCAGCAGTTTTGTCCCTGAGATTGGTTCACAGGATGAATTACCTCGTTGCTTGTGCACCTTGTTGTAGAGCAGGGCTACACGAACCATCAATCAGCTCTACTGAATTTTTCAATTTTCTTCTCAGCTTTAAAAGTCAGTTAGTTAAAATGTGAAGGTATATCCAATTTAGCTCAATTGAAGTTATTCAGAAATATTACTACTAATGTGATTTTTGTCCTTTTAACAGTAGTCTGTAGGAACTRCAGGAGTTTAGTGCAAGAGCACCATGTCTGGTAAAAAGTAGCAAAAMACTCTATATTAAGTATTCTCCCAGTTACTTCAAAAGAATATTAAAATCAGTGAAGGCTGGTGTCAGTGCAGTGGCATTAGTGCAGTTCATTGCACGATCAAAAAAAGTTTCTACTGAGTAAAGGAAGTAAGAGAAGAGATTAAGGAAATTTACTATGATCAGACCTTCCGAAGGAAGCGATACAACACCACTACCAAAAGAAATTTTGCAGCTAAAAGAGGAGCAGAAAATATGGATAACACAAGTAATTCCAGAACATTTCAAAGATCCATGAAGTAATGTGTTGAAAAGCAGGTGACAGAAAGTTTAGGAGTGGAACAATGGAAAGAACATGAGGCTTTAGCAAATCGTAAGCTTATCCACAGATGCTGTATGATTGAATAGCTAACAACTCCTTTTTTTTTCAATAATACCACAAAATGTATAATAGCAAAATATCAATTTCTTGAATAAATAAAGAATAAAAGTAGCAAGATAAAGGAAATAAAAAGGGATTAAATAAAACTTGAAAGTATATTACCAATAAAATTGATTTTCTGTAGCTGACTTCTTTATTTGTATTTATTTTCCTAAATAGAAGCAGTTAAATAATATTATTATCGAAGCATGCTGGTCTTTGCAGACCTGCTTGTAAAAATTAGACCAACATGGTATTCAGTAGGCAAAATATGAACAGGAGTATTTCTGTCACGAGCATTTCAGTCAATTTTATTTCCATCTATATTAGTAAGTTTTATATGTCACTGTAACTTCAGCTAGCAACTCATGGAGAAGAGCAGTGGAAAAAAAGCATGGATCCTATCTCCCTTCCCTCAATCCTTTAAATAGTATATATGTGAGAGCAACAGGACTATTTATGCTGGGAAGTAATATTTTAAGAAAATCTCWGAATAGAACAGTAAATATGAGTAACACTTCAAATGAAAAATCCTGTGTTTGGAGATAGGCAAAAACTTTCATAGGAAGTCAAATATAATTTCTAAATGTGGTTATTACAGATATTAATTGGTAGAAAATCTATTCATAACAATTAAAGTCAAGTTGAAAGTGCTCTGAAACAGCTTAATGTCACTGTGATTTGGGAAAGTCTGTCTGGTTTTTGCTTCTGGTTTTGAAGATATGCCTCCATGAACATTGCTGTCYATTCAACACAGTGATGGGTGTGGACTTTATACGATGGCTTGGATGGAGTTAAAGTGCTTCCAACTGAGACCAGATTGTAGGAGGCAGTTACGTAATTCTATACTATCCATTAGTATTCCCTGGGCTGATTAAAATGATAGTCATAACCCTCTACGTGGATATATACATATGTATATATATATGCATGTATGTATGTATATATGTATGTGTGTTTGTGTGTGTGTGTGTATATAAATTTTTTGGACAAACTGATGCAGATGACTTTCTGTAATTCTTTCARAGTTCATCCCTTCACCATGGTTTATGAAAATTTGCAGTGAAGAAGGCCTGTTTTAAAGTCCTTTGATTTGAATGGCTCCTTTTCAATACACATCTTGGCCTTAGATTTGGCCACCAATGTGTCTGCATTGGAGTCATTTTCATTCCTCATTTAGCCTTCCTCAAACCTGATAGTATTCTCTGGTTTTTGCACAGCTGGGTGAATACCTTCAGTGCATTTAGACATATGCTCATGCATGAGCCCTCAAAGATGCAATGGCTGACTAAATCAGGTTGTTTAAAACTGCCCACGAAAAAAGTTTGTACAACAGAGATTATCGAAATAGGATTCTATGGATATCTTTCTCCTTTAAAGCTAATTTCTTCTGCATAATTCTCTTTCTTTTAGGAGTCTCTCAGGGTTTCTGACTATTTAATTCATTACAAGCCAGCTGAACTGGGCAGTCCGTAAAGTTGCCATAGTAACTGGTTGGACAAAGACTTAATTCACCAGTTYATATAAGCCAGAACTCATATCCTGCAGACAGTAATGGTTTTAAATTATTTATGTCCAGAAAGTCCACTGCTAATGGATTATATATATATTTAATAAATAGGTGTCAATTCCTTAATAGTGAAAAATGGGCTCGATTGCCCCATGCCGTTTCAAAGGTAGTTGTGTGACAGTAAGCCAGTCAAAAAGTCAAGGGGAATGAAAAGGGACAAGAAACCATGGTTTGGTAACAGTAGTGCTTTCCAGGTCAAGACAGGTTAGGCATTATGTTATTTATGGATGGTTTATTTTGAAGAAGTATCCTTAAATGGTTTCTTAAGCTCCATTAAAATAGCRTAGATTCACAGTAACAGAGGACAGTGCACTTTTGCAATACAGTGAAAACAACTGGCCTGTAGTCTATTGTCATTTTTTCCATGTTCATGCATATAAATTTTAGGGATGCTGCTCAGATAACAGGTTGTGGAGCAAGACTATGAAAAGTCTCTTAAAGTATGTCTTATAAATCATATCATTATGTCACAGTGTGATTTATTAAGGGGTACTGCATTCTATTGCATTAAAACAAGAGTGTGACATAGACACCTGTTACACTAGGTAGTATCAAGATGGGATATGTCAAAACTAAATAATAATAAAAAAGATATATTTACTGAGTTCAGAAAAGACTCAGCTTCTCAACTTCTTGATCTCAATCTGAAAATCTTTTACTGTAAATTGAATTGAGATCACCCACTAACAGATTACAGACATTTTTCTCAGTCCGCTTGATTTTACCCTCTTTCCCCTTACTTTCTGCCTTATGCAACATTTAGCAATTGGACAGATTAGAATCATCAGCCAGGCCTGCTGTACCATAACTTTCTTAAATAACACTAGTAAATATAGATATCATAAACATCTTGTTGGAACTTTGCATTAGTAAATGGATAGAAAAGATCTTTTAATCATTGCCTCAACCTATAACTTCAACATCTTACAGAACCAATGCTATATAATTTAATTCCCTAGATTAATGAATTCTGCAGTTCTTTTTCATGAGATTCCTGAGTACATCAGTTATTCATTTTAATCCTGCAAGTGTGAAATGAACAGCCCAGATGGGAATTGCAACTACAGCTTTATTTTATTTTATGTTGCTTTATTTCATTCTTTTTGTACATTTTAATTCTAGTGCCATCTTTCAGCAAGGTGTTGAACCTGAAAATTTTCCCTGCACATTTAATTCAAGAGCAGATTGATACCTATATTTCTCCCTGGGTGGAATTCCACTGCTCATCATGCTTTTAGATTTTATTGCTAGATTTACATTTCTTGTCATGCTGGCTATCTTCTACAGTTCCCTGTGGTTTGGGTCCTATTATAGATTCTTGCACAGTTCTTGTAAATAGGTGATAAATGGGATATGAGAGAACAGGATGCTGAAATCTATTCAGAAAAATAAAAAGAAGATGAGAGCTGAAGTGAAAGAAAACAGGGAAGGGTCAGATACAACACCAGCCTAAATTTCAATTTTTGTCCTAACAATAAATAATTGATTGTTTGTTTCTTTTTGCCAATTAGGTAATTTTGCCAATTTAGGTAAATTCTACTTTGACTAGGAAGTTTCCATAATTGGTACAGGATAACATAGGCAGCTACTTTAATGATAGGTTGACTCTCATCTCCCTTCAATACACTACTATACTTCTATATCCTGCCTATACAGCACATTTTTGATTTTTCAGATGTCCATTTTTTTGAAAGTGCTTTCACTAGAAGAAGTCTTATAATTCAGCAATTCTAAAATAAAATTAATTTATATATATTTTGTTTGTTTGCGTGTTCATTTTCTCAAAGGTTGTTAAAGTCTATATGACCTTTTGTGTGAGTGTGTGTGCCTATTATGCTTTGAACAGCAAGGGTTAATTTTAAAGAAAGTATTCTGTCTTTTTGAAAAAAGTATCTGTTTTTTGAAGAAAGTATTGGTCTTCTAGAAGTTCAGAGTTAAAAAACAGCTCTGAAATCAGTGTCCCAGTCTCCAGAAATATTTATAACTGCTTTCACGAAGGACATCATAAACCACTGCAATGAACGGAAGCACATTTTCATATGCAAAGTATTTACAAAATACAAAGATGTTCTCAGTTACTATGTACTGAAACTTCATTCAGTGCATCACAATTCCACTACTACCTTGTTAAAAAAAGCTGAGCAGAAAATATTCAAATGACTGCTGAAAATTAGTGTAGCGAGATAGCCTGAACTTACTCCATGTTCTTACAGTTTTCCTACAAAAAAATGGATGTACAAAAAAGCACTAAAAATATTTTAGTCTTGAGTTTTTCAGTTGTTGCCAACTTTCAGCCATGAAGGTAAATTCTGCACATTTATCCTCTCATTCTACTTTAAATTACTTTTGTGACCTCCTCAGCCTTAACTGAAGTACGATTCAAAATGTATGTTGTTGATATTATTATACTATCTAATATAAATACTATACTAATATAAATATTATTATATTATACTGGGGGTACTATTTCACCCCCAGAGTTGTGCAGTAACAAAGTATAAAAGCAAGGACAGTATATTGGAGCAGTATTATGGTGTCTTAAGAAAGTCACAGAAATCACACGCTCTGGGAAGAGGTCAGAATGGTTGTCTAAGAAAGAGTGCTTGGATAGTAGCATGAGGAAAAAAAAAAACACTGGGTAGAAAGTATAACTTTCCCAATAAATAAATATAAGGTTTAAAACTTTCTTAGGTAAACAAGAAAATAAACAATACATACAGAGTAACTAAGTCTACTGTGTTAACTTTACACATTGATGAAAGAGAAATAATGTCAAGAGAAATTAGGTAAAATTAAAACAAATATATGAACTATTTACATGCTTTCTCTGAAAGAAAAGAGATAAAATGCCAACAGGGAATAGGTAAATGATCTTATGTCTTCTGAATTTGACTTTCAGGATGTCTTACTATTTTCTGCTTGATATACAGCAAGTTTTACAGAATACATACAATAATATTTAAAATGAATAAATGGAACAGAACTGTTGCTTAAAATTGCAATTAGCTTAAAAGAAGAATACCTTGAACAGCTCTGAGTTGTTTGAAGGTTGAAAAATTCCAAGCTGGTCAAATTCTCTGAAACGTCTAGTATTATCTTCCTCTGATGAACAGAGGATAATACAAATTTTGAATAAGCGATGTCTCATAGAGGAACAATTGGTTCATACTCACAGCAGAAGAGGGTATATTTAACTGCAGATCTTATCAATAGATGTTTTTCATATATTGATGTCAAACCAGATGCTGAACTATTTGAAGCAAGAATCAAATAGAGACCAAGCAGGCTTTGTGAAAAGGCAATCTTAAAACAAAATATGATCTATTATCAAGATTATGGCAATCCAATCTATTTGGATTTACAGTACCATCTCTGTGGAAACAGGACCTGATCCAGTAAACAGGTCACATAATTCATCTGTAATGAAAGTATTTCACTCTGAAGAGCTCTTTCTCTCACCAGAAAATTGTTTTACATTAAAAAATTCTGTGTTTTTTGCCCTAACTGGCATATGAATTGTAAGCAGGCCTCTTTTCACCCCCTCAAATTTCTACCTTACTCTTCTGCAATCCTCTTAAAGATCTAGTTTATTTATTTATTTATTTATTTAATTATTCTCGCCAGTAGTACCATGACAGTTTAGACTGACTTTTCCTTCTCTATCACTGTCGCATTTATTGCCTGTAGTCAACTCTCTTGCTGTTTGAACCTATTAATTGAGAATTTGTATTTATGAATTGAGCAAACAACAGAAACCTCCTCCCCCCTTTTTCCTTCCCTTCCCTTCCTTTCCTTTCCCTTCCCTTCCCATTTTTTCCTTTTTTCTCCCCTTTTTTTCCTCTTTTTTTCTTTCTTTTTCCCCCCCTTTTTTTTCCCCTTTTTGCCAGGTTGCTTTGCACTTTTGTCAGTATAATAGAAGAGAAGGTTCTAAGGCAGAAACAGCACGATAGTGAAGGAGAGTGGCTGGGATGCTTACAGCATGTTTAYGGCCTCAGCTCCTTACTAAAGATGGTGCTGTTTCTGTTCAAGGCTAGGGTTAATGTCTTCAGGTCATGGGCTTCTCCAAGCATAGTGTTTGGATTGTTCATTATCCTAGCACAGAGTCTAAGAACTACTAGAAATCTCCTTACATCTAAATACAAGTGCTCACCTTTTAGAATGTGAGGATAATATTTCAAACATAAAAATAATGTGTAGGTTGGAACTATATACCTTCGATTGCTTGTTTTTCTATGTAGAAAGCAGACATGAAAAGAACTGCAAGGAAATTAATATTTCAAGCTAATGTCTTTTGACAGGCTTTAGCACAATATTCTAATTGATATCTAAGTATCACGGAGATTGGCTCTGTATGATATCCAGTATAAGATAGAAGGTACATGGAGTCTAACCACTTGATATCAAGCACAGTTGATAATCAAAATTTTCCTGACCTGTTTATTCCTTATAGAAAGAGGTCTTTGACTGGTTTGAGTTTAATGAAGTGAGTTAAACTTTATAGACTTTGCCAAAGATTATCAGCAAATGGTTATTCTGGTAAGATTCCCCTACCATCAACACAACTCATAGCAAGGATCCAAGATGTTAAGTATCACCATTTTGCTTTCTTTATCATAGATCTAGAAATGACAGAGTTGGCATACTATGAATATTAGAAGTACTAACTAACTAAATATATACATATGTATACACAGTTACTGCATTTTTTTTTTTAAGTATTTCAGAAGTTCAAAATGTAAAATTATTTCTCAGGCTAGAAATTATGGTTTTTTAGCACACTATTAATAGAGTATAATATCACTATACATTCAGGCTTTAAACTTGCAAAAAATCCCCCATCTCACCAAATTACATTTGTAAATTAAGTAATTAAATGCAATCTGAATGATCAAGCAATCAAATTTGTTTTTTTTAAATACACTCCTAATCAAGTCTTTAAGTATATTTAAAAAACAAAAATTATGAATAGTGGTAAACACTATCTCTGTGCAAATTATTGATATACGTCTATAGCTAGCTCACTTATAGGGAAGGCCTGAACTTCTAAAGAAACTACTGTTGAGGTTGTCCTCTAAAGGTCTTTAAGTCATAACTTCAGTGCAGGCCCCTTTAATTTAGCTTCTCTTCTTTATCAAATTGTTTCCATGGCATTTTGTTACCACAGCTTAAAAATACATTGGCATTTTTCATGTATGAAGACCAGACTATTCAGCTTTTTATTTTTTTTTTCAAAACTTGGAAAGACTTGTGTTCTTTAAATTCATTTTCTTTTTTCTTTTTCTTTTTTTTTTTTTTTTTTTTTTTTTTTTCCCCCCTTTCCCTTGAAATAGGCGTGGGAATATGTATAACTTTCACCTAACACTAATTTTGAGCCAAATCTGCTAACTTAGTGAAGCAATACCGTGCACCACTGAGCAGCCCGTGATTAACCAAACCTCCCGTAATCTCTCAGCCGGTCGGCGGCAGCCCGCACGCTCGGGCTGCGCGGCGTGACTGCAGCAGGGCCGGGCGAGCTGCTGGTTATCCCACTCCCCCAGCTGCGGGGGGACGCAAGCCGCCAGGGGCTGCTGAGGCTGTCACCTACGGTTCTCCCTTGCCGCAAGCAATCAATGCGTCTGACTGGCAAATACCGTGCGTCGCCTTTTCCGCAGGCGAACTCGCCGCCGCTTGACGGACCTYGAGCCTTTTGCACCTATTAAGGAAGGAAATAATAACGTTGTCCTCCTCTCTCTCTAGGGTTTTCTGTATGCTACCTCTACCTGTGTCCTAAATGAATCAAGAAATCAATTTGCAGCCTCTCTGCCTCAGTTAAATCAAACTTATTCACAGTTTCTGCTGAGTAAAAAATAACCAGCGCTTCTCCACAGGTAGCCACTGCCACTTTGACAAGATATATCAGACCCTCAGCTAAACTTACTGTGACCAAAATGTTTCATTTTATTTTTTAGCTTTATTTATCCCAATAATATTACCTTTTACTAGTAAAATTTGTATGAATTAATTCTACTCGTAGAATCAGTATCTAATAACCAYAGCTTTTAAATGAGGTGGAGAAATTAATTTTGTTATAGGAAGAGCAAAACATAATAAGAATTAAAGATGCTTTTGTTTGACAAATTGTGACTGGAAGATGAAAGATTACAGTGTTTGTTACAGACTCATCGATGTTATAGGCCTGCTAATAACCTAAGAGGTCATCTATATTATTTCCATGCCTGTAAATGATTATTGCTTATGACATGATTAGTGGGTTTTTATTGTTTGTTTTTCTTTTTTTTTTCTTTTCTTTTCTTTTTTTTTTTTTTAATAATACAAAGCCTGAGGCTCCCATGTTTTCTTAGGGTTTGATTTATTATTTAAAACAGCAAAAGTTAGAAATCTAGTGTAACACACCTACATAGGCCCCCCTCAACAGTCAATAGAAAGAGACAGGCATCTGTGTTTTATTCTATTTTAAGAAAGATAACTAAGCAGTCTAAATTACCCTCTTTTTTTTCCCCCCTCTACAGAAGATCTTGATAATTAACCCGAACAAATAATTTTTCTGTTAGATATGTGCAATCASGTCAGATGAACTTAATTCTGTATGTTACAATCATCTTCACAGAAATATCCAATTTCTGAGCAAGGATTTTTTTTGTTTTTGTTTTTTTTTCACTTCTGAATTCATGTTAGGAGTATAGCGCTCAGTTCCTGTCTCATATTTTGCACTTTAGGTAAAGTTGGATGATTTCAGTTAAAGTCAATTAGACTAGAATAAACATAATTTATATTTCATCTGAAATRACATTTGGAACTCTGTAAAATTGTAGAATGGTGACACTGAAACATAAAATAAGTACTTTCTATAARCAATTTTGTTTGTAGRTAATGTCCCTCTTGCATRTATTTGGTATAACRGTACCAAAGGAATGGGTATCTTTTCACATTTTCCAGTGTGTATATATATAAAATATAAAATAAATTTATTCCAGAAATCTTTTCTCATGTATTTTGAAACCCTACCTTATCATAGATTATCAGAATATTTTCCCTCCAAAGGATTAGAATCATTTATGGTTAGTATGATTATTATCGTACTAATAGTGTCACACCACTACAATATCTTACTATAATCTTACCATTACACATACATCATAGATACTATTTCATAGTATAAAAATAAAATAAAAATGTTTCTTTTGGTTATAAAAAAGGAAAACTAAGACTTCTACATTTCCACACGTTATAAATTTCTGTGCTTTTATCACACATATATTAAAAYTCACATTTTTCAGGCTTCACAAGTGAATACAATACTCTAGTAAGCTGCTTTTCAATCATTTAGTGATAACCAGTCCCTCCTGCAATAGGTTTCTCTACTTGAGCATGTAAAAGGCTCATCTTCCCCCCATCCCCTTTCAGGTGTAATGAGCATTGTTCTAGCATAACTAGTATTAAAATTTACAATTCTTCTAAACACAAAAGTTGCAAATTCCTAGAAATCTCAAGTTGTTTTCTGTAAAATGCTACCAAAATTATACCMCTGGAGTTTAGCTTCATATATCCTCTTGAAAAAGTACGTATTTTTTCTCTTTCTCACTTTTATGAATAGTAACACTCCAAGTATAGTCTATCACTTTTATGATGCAATACTTGTCCGGTGTAGCCTTATTTTCTTTAGAAGTTAAATGGACTGACTTAGGTTATAGTAACTCAGACTTATGCAGTGTTGCTCTACTTGGAAATCAGCTATTATTTTGGAAAAGCTACCTAGCAGAAAACAGAACAGAAGAGCAAGGATTTATGACAACTTACCAATTACTCATCACTCTGAATTATTTACCTTTCCAGTTTCTGTTCTATATGTGAAAAACATTATTATAAATTTATATTTCAGGGCTTATCTGAATGCTTCATACAGGCAGCAAACCCATACTTACAGACAGTGTATTTGGGTAATATCTATTGCTCTTGCTTTGCTGTAGGTAGTCAGCGTAAGTTTGTTATTCAGTCCATACACTTCGCATTCTCCCAACATATGCAGTATGCTTACAGAGATTTAGGAGAATAYATGGAGAGGCCCTGAGATTTTTTTGTATAAAAAGGTGTTGCTAATTGGAAATCARTTTGTTAACATTGGMTTATTAGGAGCAGGTAGATATGCCYGTGGGTAATTTTGATGATTGAAATTGAATTTAAATGATTGAATCGAATTAACTTGTCCTGKTGAGAGCAGATATTTCAGCATCTGCCCTGGAGTAAACACCTGAGAGTAACAGACCCCCCTCCCCCCATTGCATTCAGCTTGCAGAACCACCACGTTAACTATAGACACTGCAGGGATATGGGGGGAGAGACTGCAGGGATACCTGTAGAGTACCCCTGACCTACCGGGGGGAGGACCACGAGAGAGCCCTGGAGAGACCCCCGGGGCTCCACGGGCCCTATGCCCTGACTGTGCACCCCGCGGCTGCAACAGCTGTGCCAACCTGCCCACATCCTCTCCTGGACCTTGCCATTGCTCCTGCCAGAGCGAAATGGGAGTCATGTCATTCAAACAATTTGCATGTAGTTGTGATTAAAATGTTTTGGTAACTGAGTCCATTTAGTCCCCATGGTCCAACTGGTCTTAAACAATGACAGTCCTTGTGTCTAGATTCTGTTTTCCCTTAATCCTTAAGTGGGAGAAAAGCTTTTCATAAGAGCATCACTTATTAAAAAAAAAAAAAAAAAAAAAAAAAGCTGAGTGTCTGACGTGTTAGAGTAGAATAATATCATATGTGAGGCACCAGAAAATGGGTCTAATTTTTTAACATTAGCACACTTTTGAAAAGGTGCATATGAAAAGTTGAGCAATCCGCACAGTTTATCTTTATGTGACATTTCCAAATGCTATTTGTATATTTCAYGGGTCAGCCTTTTATGAAAATAGCTGTGTACTCCAGCTATCTAATGATCTGGCATTTGAAACCAATTCAATTTATATGTTAAATCTGATGTTATGGGAAAACCAATACGCTTACCACATTTTTGTTACGTAAGGCTGGTTGTCGTCTTAATTTGTCTGGAGATGTCTTTTTATTTTCCAAGGGCACATTGTGGGATATAAAGTAACATAAATCACTCTAGCTCATCTACCATTGGGAATTACTGTTACGGGTAAATTTTGGCCTAGCCAATATATATCACAGTGATACATAAAAAGAGCATCAGCCATGCCCTTTATCATCTCCGACAGCTATCTGCATCTCATGGAGAAAAAGAGTGAGAGATCAGTCCTTGGAAGATGGACAGGCAGTAACTGAAACTAGCACTGCTTTTCCAAACTGCTGGCAAAAGCAAGGGTTTTAGTCCACGTCATGTTAGCACACATACTTTTCTTCCTCCATTCTCTCCCTGAAATTTTYTATGCACTCTGAGGGATGTCAGGAAGATTGGGAACTGTGTTGTGAATTGACCTATGTGTAGAGCTCACTTTCCGAGGCAGCACGACTGSTTGGTACCTCATCCGGGATCCAGGTATTTTACCCTATATCCATACTCTATAATTTGGTTCCTTTGACAGYCCCTTTAACAGCACCTTTCCTCTTAAAGAAAGTGCCAAAATGGAAATAGTGTCATTTTGTAAAAAGAAGGGAATGGTAAAAAATCAGGGCTTCAACTGACACCATTTCCTRTCTCCGTTAAGCAAAGTAGGATTGTGTGAGGAGACTGTAGCTATTTCCATTACTTCTGATATTGTGGGGAAAAGATAATGATTTTCACAAGCTTGGAAGACATTCTRTGGCTGAAGCTATCTAATATCATCAAAATAGTTACAGAAAACTTCATCTTTCAGCATTCAAAAGCAAACTGTCTCATTTTGTAGTTTTATGGGTAAAAATCCTAGTTTCTCATAACATTTTTTAAAGATAACTCTGTTACCATTGAGGTCACTGTCTAGTAATTTCAGTAAGGAAGGACCCAAATTAACTTTAAATAAACACATATAAGAATGATTTTTTAGAAAGTCAGAGTTAGGTAAACCCCATTAAATTTAATTGGAATCCTGTCCCTTTTCCTTTTTATGCCTCTTTCTCAACAAATTAAATTCTGATTTAATTATCGAGTTACTCTGTTGTAGTTCTCTATGCTCGAAAAATGTAATTTCACCACCAAGGCCTGAATAAAGGCTTCCACAATGATGAAGAATTCTTGGGCAATGTGGCCTCTTTTTATGTTCTTTATCTGAAGGAAAGAAAGAGAAGGAATTTGCACTGTACAGAGTTAATTTCCTATTTTGTATCAAMTCCATGCCATGAATAATGCCTAAAAAACAGTTATGACTTCTTCTAGTCTTGTCCATCTTCTCACAAATACATACAAATAAGCACTAGAAAGCTTCTGTAGCAGTTTGCACATTGATAAACCTCATGACAATATACAACAGAACATGACTCTCTGTATAGGTGTGTGTGTTTATATTACTTTGCAATAGARCTTCCCCAAATATGCAGAGAATATTTAGAATATTTTGGATTATATAAATCATAACATGATGCTAAGTCATGATTTTCTCTGCTTTATTTATACAATTTCTTAATTCACTTATGGAAACTGTCAGAGTTCTTCCAGTCATTCAGAAATCAGAGATTAAAGGTTTAACAGAGATTCACATCTCATGTTTCTGATGTTCTCATGTAAGTTTGGTCACCATGAATAAARCTCCCAGGAAGTGGGTTCTGCTCAATTGTGACCACATTCAGTGAACAATGCTCCATTTAGAAAGTAATATATGATATAGTTCTTTTTAATAYCTTCTGATAAATTTTAATTCTGATATGTGGTTTAACAATTTCAAATAGCTAAAGAGACAATAAGTAAATGAAATTTCCTGTGTAGAATCTTYTTATTTATTTATTTTTTGACCGTTTTTGCAAGATGGCYTTTACATATAAGGATATCCTACTTAGACTTACAAACTGTGGGACRTGAAAAATATAACATATTGCAATGTGAATTGTTCCTATCATCAATTATTCTACATGTCCTATTCACCATTCTGAAAAGTTTCTCTGCAGAGAAAGCACTGTGTATGYGATGAAGAAAAGAGACTAACTGTAGTCTGCTTTCCATTTGCCAAGCATTATCCCTTTTAACACCTTTTATTTAAAAAGAATGCAGCAATTGGCTACACCATAAGAGTGCTGACAATGAATAGCCACAAATGTTCTTTATGCTGTATGTGAATGAGGGCAGGATATTTCAAATTGCTATTCGTGTTTAATGTAATTGCAAAAATAGAATGTTAAACATAAAATTGCCAAGAAGAATGAAACATCAAGAAGAACTTTGAATTTCTATTTCAAACTCATGTTATTTATCACTTAAATATGTGTAAAATACTGGAAAAGAGTTGATTTTGTGGAGAGAATTTATCCTAAATAGATCTAAATCACAATAAATTCTTCAAGCCAGTGCTCAGTCACACTGAATTCAATTATTCTTTTATTTCTAGTTTACAATTTACTCTCGTAGGATAGGTTTTGGCTTCCAATATGTCATAATATCATGTAAAAAGTAAAAAAGGAAAATCTTAAAATGGCAAAAATAAACACAGCTTACACTTTCTCTGATGGTTAGTTAGTGTTTCTTAAGTTGTAACATCTGTCACACATAAGTTGGAAAATACCAATAGTGCCAATGTGAAAAAGAATGGCCATGTGAAAAAGAATTAACATTGTATCAGAATATAGATATCTTACGTGCCTCCATGCAGATAATCTTAGCAATTTTATTTCATRCATTGCCATATTTTCAGTTGCATTATTATATCTGACACACAAGAATAATCTTTTATTGAAGTTTTTTTCCCCCCCTCAGTTGAATATTTTTATGCCGTTTATCTGAATGATTCCCATGCTATTGTCTCAAAAAGAGAAGGACATAAAAATTAAATCAATAGCTTTTGGTTGAGAGATTCTCATTTAACCTCACCTTGCATATATAAGATCTCCACTATGTCTGTGAAAAGGCCTAAGAGCAATGTCTTTTGCAAATACTGTTAGCAATTACACTTGTTAGCATTTCCTTAGAATAGGAATTCCTTTTCTGCTACAGGCCATTTGAATGCAAAGAAGAGACCTGGATCTGTGCATCCAAAGCCTGCTTGTGCTCCCAGTTCTGCCCCATGAGGTCTTGCTCACCGTACTYGGTCCTCATTAGCTTCCTCTCTAAAGCACACGTACCTACCTTGCCTGCTTAACAGGACCTGACAAAACTACTTCCACAATACTCAGGGCTGCTGTAGTCAGGACAGCAGACTACAGCCCGTAGTCTCCGGCCCCTAAAATAGTTCATCTTCGGAAACAWGTATTTTGTGGGCTGAACAGGCTGAAGGGAGGGATAAGGAAGACATTTCCTTATATCTTTCTTCCATTTAGTGTCATGTAGGTGCAAGAGCTTTTAGGAACGTAATTAAAATATTGGGAAAATTAAAGGATAATTATGGAACTTGTTTTACAGCCTGTGGTAGAAATCAAAACTTTTAGTGACTGCAATGTGAGTAAAATGAGACTAATGTTTTTTCAGCTGTAACAGAATTAACACTGTAATTCTGGATTACCTTTTGTATTGTTAGAGCTGTTCACAAAACTTATTTTCAGTTAAACTGATTCTAAGAAATAGTCAAATCTTCCTGATTAGAGTTAATCAAGAAACTTCCAGGAGTATTTATAGTCAACCTGATACAAAGGCTAAAAAATGAAAATTTCAGCCCAAAGAGCTACAATGAAAAGTAACAGGTAGCCTAAACCATAGACATCATTAAAAATCTACCTATACGCCATATCACATACTCTCTTATTATTTTGTTTTCAAGATATACTGATATTGGATAATATTTCTCTCTGTGGTTAGAAATATTTAATCATTTCTGAAACAGAGATAAAACATTTTTAATTTGCTGTAAGATATTTTACATTATAGCAGGTCTGAATATAAAATTTTCATTAGAACTTTAAAAATTATCTAATATTAGGTCAAAATAGTTACRCTTTGGTTCTAAACATGTGCTGCTTTCTGTAGATTTCTAATTTTTTCTTCAAGTTTAAGTTATTTTTCTCAGAGTATATAGAGGGCAAAGTCATCTTTCTTACCATCCTTTACTTAAAAATGATTCTAGTAATGGATTTTCAGTGTCTGCTTGTAGTTATTCTGATACATTTTTTAGTCAACGAAGAAGTCTGAACTCCAGACATAACCTTTTATCCATTTTATGTAAATGCTTGGTCCAGCACTTCTTACAAAGACCTACTGACTGTTGAAACATATCAATATAATTTTTACAATTGAGTCCACAGAAATATACATACATATATATATGTATATACATATATGTGTATATATATATATATGTACACACACTCAGGTATGAATTATAAATAGTGTATCTAGAATGCATTTATGACAACTGAATTTAAATTACTATATATTGTAAAATAATGATATAGTCCAAAAGCCATATTATTCCTGGTGGTTTCATACCAAGATGATTCAAAGAACTGAAGAAATTGATGGACATTTTGTATTTTAATGACTTGTCAACAGTTCTTAAATGTCTTTGGCTATATTCTAGGGTTTTAATCTCAAAATATTCTAAATGGAGAGTTTGAATATGAAAAATAAACTGTAGTTGTACCCGCTAGTAGCAAGTACAAAGAATAAACATGCAAAAAATATTTTGATAGTATACTGTACTATTGTTTGAACATCTTGCTCATTAACTATTTGCTATTTTATGCTTGTTATCGAATAAAAACAAAGCTTTCTTTTCTTTTTTTTTTTCTTTTTTGATGATGTGAAGGACAATTCATTTGCCAGATGTGGGATTTTAAACTGAAATGGGAACAGAAGTGTGCATGTAAAGCTAAGACAAAAAAAGAAAAGAAAAAAAGAAAAAAGCTTATTACTGCAGTAGAACACAGAATACAAAGTCAAGGAACATTTCTAAGTGTTTCTATAAGACAGCAGGTGACTTTCTAGTCATCTTGATGTCAGCCTCAGAAAAAAAGCAAGTTTCATCTGGTGAATCCAGCTTAGAAAGTTAGATTTCTACAGCTGTGGAAGTTAGATTCTGAGGAAACAACAAAAGTAGTTTTGTCTCTCTAGAGATTTTGGGTAGCTTCTAGTTTTGTCATTGCCTTTCTTGGAATTTAGACTAGCGACAACTAGCTACATATTTTAAATTTCATTGGTGAAGATAATGAAGAGAAAAGATCAAGATCTTACCTGTGTAACCCCAGGACCTTCAAGGTTTAAAGAAATGGATAGCTTAAAATTCACATTAAACATCCAATGAAGAGAAATAAGCAGTTCTTTACTTCACAGATCCTTAGAAAGCTTTAGGAGTTACAGCTTCCTGCTGGAGTAAGTCACTTCTGCTTTTAGTTTTGAAAACTCACAGTACGACACTGCTTACTGCATGCTATTTTGGGTGCCCTGAGTGGAAAAAAAAAAAAAAAGAAAAAAAAAGAAAACTATGAACACAGGCACTTTTGTGCAAAACCTCATAAGGCCTCTCTGATGTTCATTCAGAGTTCAGAATTAAAATGCAGAAGGCTCTAGCAAGCAAAATACAAGCTGATTTTCTTTTTCCTTGTGGAAAAATAAAGTACTCCCTGGCAAGTAACCAAGGTGGTAAGAAGGTAATTCATCTTGTGTGAGAGTATTTTGCAAGTGAAAGGGACATGCCCTATGCTTAGAGATTAGTCAGGGAAACAAGTGATCAATTTAGAGTTGTCACAAAAGTTAGTAAAAGAAGAGAGTTTCTATAGTTGTCTTTTTTTCCCTTCCTTTAACTAGATTGTTCTTTTTTAAATCAACTAAATAAGTTAATTATGTAATCTTCAGAAAAGAAAAAAAAATGAAAACTCCCCTCAAAATCTTGTGTAAAAATCATGCAACATGTTATAATATTTTCATAGAAATTARGTTTCATATTAAGTCAATTTAGGAATTTTGACTAGTAATACAAATATTGATTAGAAAGAAATTAARGTTCTTTGGAACATGTTTAAGAACTATAGATAACAGTAATACTTCTGCAATGATTATGGTTGGCTTACATTTGTGGTCTGATAACTTAGTTCTTAGAGTTACACAAGTATTAAATTCACCCCCCCCAAAAAAAAAAGGCTTAAATGTTAAAACAACAAACATTATGGTTTTTTATGCTTAAGTATTTTGTTAATGATAAAGTAGAAAAATGATTTACTAAGTAGTTTTATATTTTCACTTTATGAAATTGGCAGCTTAGGGAGTAAATATGCTTTCAACCAACAGACTCTTGAAATTTCCTGCTTTAAATAGAAAATGTTGACTTCCTCAGAAAAGTGACCTGTTCCTCTTTTTTCCTCCTCATCTAGTGAAGAATATTTAGTAACTATTCTTAGGTGGAAGATGAGAACTTCTTGTCCGTACTTTTTTTCATGTACTTTTAACGTATTTTTTTTCTGCAAAGGAAGGAAAATAAATTCTGACTACCTCTGCAGATCTTATTCAGACATTCAGAATCTCGTGAACAGAACACAAAAGATGCTAGGTGAGGATACGTGCTTCTTCAGCATATCTAATATTATAAAAAACACCACTAAATAATGTAGTGAGGTCAGAGAACAACAGCTGTATAGAACAGTCTATAAAGGTTGGAGCTCTGATTTATACATACATGAGTTCTGGTATAATAATGTACATATTTTTAGTAATATTTCTTATTTATTTATTTTTAAAGCAAATATCTAAAACTAAATGACAAAACTCCAGATTTATGTCTAGTGCTCTTAATTAAAGCACTTTAGTCCATGATGCACATGACCATGAAATATCATGTTTTCTCCTTATAAAACTTGATGTTTGATTTGAGTGAGGGAATCGCCATAATATAAGATCACATTTTCCTATCTTCTGCACTTTTTATCAAGCATCTCATTTTTAGAAGCAGGAATGTTTAGGAATAGCTGTAATTTAGTAAGAATAGTGGTACCTTACATTTGGTTCACAGTCTGACATCAGCTCTGTACTGGTGCAGTATAGCTTCTGGAGGATGAAAAATAAAAAAAAAAAAAAAAAAAAAAAAAAAAAAAANAAAAAAAAAAAAAAAGGAAAAGAAAAAAGAAAGAAAGAAAGAAAGAAGAAAGGAAGGGACTCTTAAGATTTGTGGAAACAGAAGCATGACTAGAATTCAATGTATTGATATTTACCTCCTGGAAATCATATTTCTTATTGACTGTACTGACTTTCTTGAAATCCAGAAGAGGTTATATTTCATTCTCAAGGTCAGAATTAACTAGATATACATGAAAGAAAGGAATAACAGTACTGTTGGTAGTTGGTAAAGAAGATATACACATTTACTGAGAATGCTGAGTCTTGTCACGGGATGTACTTTATGTAGGATATGTCATGTGAATGGAACAGAAATAAGCAGTAGGAGGCAAATCAAAAAGGTAAGTTTCTTAGAAATATTTTTTGAAAAACAGATGAGATGAACTGGCTAGCAAATGAGGGAATTTTAACAGGAGGTAGATAGTGTGCAGCAATAAGAGAAAGTCTGCACCTTAAAAAAAAGAAGCTAGATATGAACGTGGATTCTCAAAATTATGACAAAATATTTCTTAGCTGAGGAGAAAGCACATTATCTAGCGTGTTATCAATATAGGTATGAAACCTTTTGTTAGATTCTTTGAATCTAAGAAACRTGGTCTTCTTCGTGCCTTTCAGGTCTATCTATGGATAATCAATGTGGAGGATGGCCCYTTGGATACTAATATAGATGGAAATTAATCTAAATCTAAATGTAAGTTTATACACAAAAAAACCACACTGGGAAGATATTATTAGCAAAGGAGTGCATATCCAGTAGTGTTCTCCCGTAATGAATAATTTCTACTTCTCTTTGTCCAGGCACATTTTAATTACCAGCAGCCTTTTTTGATATTAACATTCAAAGGAAATAATTTGCACTGTCACATATTGAGGAAAATAATTACCCTGTTAGCTCTTTACTGATCTCACAGACCATGTTATTTCCTGCAGAGAGAGATCTCAGCAATACGGTAGCTTTCAGCAGCCACTGTCACCTTGACTGTTGTCACAGCTTCCCTCCAAGGTGTGTTAAAAGCTTAACATCATCTTGCTCCACAGGGGAGGTCTGTTGCTTGCTGACAGCAGGATTAGTAGTGCAATCAAGATGAATGGGCAAAAAAGGATATGACAATCTTTACTCATCACCTGAGCAAATCCTCACTGAAGATTTTGAAAAGCTGATGAGCTTTATTTTACCTAAATAAATAAATAAGCTGTCATATAGACATTGGGAGTTGTGAGAGAATGTTCAGAATTCAAACCAAACTGTTCTTTTTTTTTAAAACAAACAAACAAACAAACAAACAAACAAAAAAAACCTAATGTGATTAAAAATAGGGATTTTATCCATTCAAAATATTTAGTTAGTTTAAATTAGCTGACTGCTTGGACGTAAGGTAATAAAAATGAGGAAAAAATGTAGGATTAAAATGTCTATACAGGTTTGAGGTTTGATTACCCATTGGTCAATTGTAAAATGATGTCTACTCACGTCTTTTAGTGTTGAATTTCTATTTATAATCAGATTGTATATAATGAGAATGTATAATAAGATTAAGYAGTTGTGTTTTGTATGTTTATGTGTATGTGCTCGTATTCTTGCCATAATGACTTGAAGGAAGACAGTCCTAGGCATTTGGTAGGGTTAATTATCCTTTTTAAGACAATCTATTCCATTTCTCACCAACTCAAAAATAAAGTAACATAGGAAACCCAAGACATTGTTTATTTTTAAACAAAATAAGGTACTTATAAGGAAAAGAAGAAGAAGAAGAAAGAAGAAAAAATTTGAAATTATAGGAGTAGAAAAGGGTCAGTTCTTATTCAGGGAGATGAATGTATCCTCATCTTTGAGTTTGCTTACTTAAGAGGCAAAGATCACTTCCACTGATATCAGATTTCACTCTCTTAGGGTCCATTCAGTAGGACTACAGGTAAAGGTGAAGACAGGAAGCTTTAAATGGTTCTTTCTTGAATAATTTTTGATTATCGGGAGAATTCAACTGATACAGATAGATCCCCCGACAAGGTCAATTCTTTTTATTTATTTATTTATTTATTTATGTTGTAGAAAACTCTTGGAAAACCAGAAAAGAAGACAAGCTCTGATAAGGAAAGAGAGAGAGAAAAAAATACTTCTTTTCCCACTGCATCATTTATTTGCTGTTTAATCATGCTTCTCCTATGTCTGAGGCCTGTAATACCCAAAATATATGTCTAAAGGAATTTCAGTGTCTAGCTTTCAGTTTTATGCAATGGAGGGAGAATTTCTATAATAAGGCAGAGAATAGAAAATAGACTTTACATCCAAAGCAAAACTAGATTTTTTTTTTCTTTGAATGCATTTGTTTCTGGAAGAAGGTGAAAACAAAGGCATAAATTACATATATATTAGTTTACAGAGAATAAGAGGTAGCAGTTTTATCTAAAAAACTTAAGTAATTATTTTTTAAAAAAGAAAACACTTAGCTAACAAACCTTCATACTTTGGAAAAAGTTCAGTGAAACTAGTCAAAAGTCTGCCAAATTCTATAGCAGTACTCTATACAAAAGCAGCATCTTAACATATGCTAAGAGTTAGCTCCTGCRCTAGGTTTTGCATAGGAATTCGTTGTTTCTGTGAACTAAAATTGTGGATGTTATTTATATCTTTCTTTGGCCTCTATTTAACCTGCAGCTTATGATATTGTTGTTTCACATGCAGCTTATGATATTTAATGGTATATTATAACAGAGAAGATTTGTTCTTTGATATATTTTTATAAACGGCATTTGCAATTTTCAAGTAATAACTGATAAGCTTTGCAAATAATATCATAGAAAAAAAATAGATTATTCAAATACTGTTCTGATATCAATGTAAGTTGAATTTATTAAGAGTACAATAAATAGATGCATAGATGAATAAACAAGTAAATAAAAAGTCAGGAAGAGGCACAGAACTGAAGGCTTCAAGGGCAACAATGCCCCCAGATTGCCCATGCCAAATCATGCCTGTTTTATTTGGAGTGGACATTGGTAATTTGCGTCAAGCCCAGCAGAAAAATTATTCCAGGCTACGTGGAGCCTGCGCAACTCTATAAAAAGTCAGGTGTGAAGAAGGTTCTCTGTAAATAGCAGCAGTGGAGAATGAACAAAAGCAATTAGAGCACACATGATATTTTTGTCTTTTCCAAGGAGTGGATAGTGAGTTTGTGGGGGTTTTAGGTTTTTGGATTATTGATACTAGACCTTTTCCTTTTATGTGGATTTTATGAGGATTCAGATGTGAGGCTTCCCAGATCAAGTCAGGTAATTCCACTTCAAGAAGACACAGCTCTGAGGGGAGCCAAGTGGAACCAGGAAAGAAAGGAGAAGCAGGGTTTCAGGAGGTGCATAGACTGAAATTAAACATGTTTTTTACACTCTAGAACAATGTCCTGTAGCTATACAGTATATTATGCCAAATTATGTTTCATTAAATGAACGATTTTTTTTTTCACTTTTTCTCTGGTAATATCACTGGAACTAAAATTCAGTTTCCATAAATATGCATTACAAACCACAGTTTTTGGAACAGAAACCAGAAACTATAAATGAGTTTGCAATCATTGTATATAAACACAAAATATACATACATTTAATTTACAATACTAGTGAGAATGCCTTCTCAAGGAAATGTTTGTAAACAGTTTCAAAATCTCCTTACTTGTTTGCATCATATTTGTTTGTTTTAAGATTTACTGGCAACTTCAGTGTTTGCATACTTTTTTTCGCTATATGATTCTGTGCTTTCTGTGTTATGATTTTTTTTTTCTGTATGGAAAAAGAAGTCAATGAATCACAGCAAAACATAATTACTTAGAATAAGCATCTACTTAGTAATACATGTGAAAAGTCAGTGGAAATGGTGCATAGCATTAGTAAAAGAGTCTGAATATCATAGCATAATCRTGCCTTTCCAAAGGTGAAATCTTCTCCTCTTCCTCCTTGTTCTCCTCCTTCCCCTTCTTTTCTCTTTCCCYTTTTCTCCTTYTCCTCTTCCCCATTTCTGTTTCCTTTTCCTTTTGTTTTCCCCTTTCTCTTCCCTTTCCCCTCTCCTTTCCCTTCCCTTTCTCTGTTACAGTAGAATATACCATGTTTGGAAAATAATGTATAGGCACCGCRTTATTCTCTCCCCTTTATACTCCTGTCAGAAGACAAAACCAATAGGAGCGAACATACAACAAGAAAACCTTCAGAGTGATTYCCTGTAGGAATGGAGCTCCCATATAGTTATACAGCGTTTAGACTGAACCAAAATAGAGATGTGGTCCCAACTCTGCCTTAGCCTGAGGTCTCATATTAGTGATCACACCATAAGAGGAGAATTAATTCAGCTGATCTCTGTAATGGTTCATGGTTTCTCACCATTCTCCTGCAGAGGCTGGCAGCTACTAGTACATGCAGATTAGACTGACAGTCATAATTCAGTCATGAATTATCATAAAATGTGGTGAAGAGTAACAAGCAATGACTCATCAGCCCAGTGTTCTGTTCCATTGCTGTGTTTGTAGTATAAGAATTGGTGTAGAGTTTATGTGGCTAGGTCAGCCCAAGTTGGAAAACACATTTATGCACACAATTCAGTGACACAAAATAGCCCTGTTGGGTAAGCTCAACAAACTAAATGAAATATTTTGTTTTCAGAAATGTCAAAGTGTTTCTTTTTTGTTTTAATTGAACCCTGTGAAATTTCCATTCTAAAATGAAATGAAATTAAAAAAACCAAAACAAAATAAATAAAATAAAATGAAAGATTCCCTGTCTGAAGAATTTCCAAATGTCAGCCTTTCATTCCGCATCCCACCAGCACAGCCTAAATGATAATCCTGAAACTGACAGCTTGGAAGACAATTGTGAAGGGAAAAGCCTTTGAGATGAGCTTGTGGATGAGGAAAAGATCCAATTCTTATCCCTGCTGCCCAGCAGAGCTGCAGGGGAATAAGAAATCAGGAGGCCAATATTCTTTCATGTCAAAGAATACTAAGAAGTTGGCCCAGGAAGAGTGTCCTAGAGCTACGCTGCATGAACCCTTCATCTCTATGTTTTTGGGTATGCAGGTACAGGATACAGAAAGGCTTTTTTTTTTTTTTTTCCATATTCTCTGATTTTCTAGAATGAAAAGTCTGGACATTATTTCAGTTACATTCTGAGAAAAGGTCTTTCACTCTGCAAATAGGAAATTAAACAACTTTGTTTTGTATGCTCATCTTGACTTCTCTTTCTCTGGAAATCCTTCTCTCTTTTTATTTATTGCTCTAATTCAGGACAGATTAATTTGTTGTTCTTGTTGCATTTGTTTTTCCACTGAGATTCAAAAGTAATATCTTGAAAAGAGGAAGTTAATACAGAATTTACTGTTCCATTTTGGGGATAAAAATTTCTCAGTTGTCAAAATATTAACATGAAATTATTTTATATTCTATTCTTCATTTATTTAAAATAAGTAGATTCTTTTATTCCACAAATGTTATTKCTAATGAAGTAATAATTTAATTTAGTTGTTGTTACAAGAATGAAAACAATACAGTAATATTTTTTTGCTCTTAATCCTAACTTTTTTGTTTTGTTTTTATCTAAAGAGTATATGTTTGCTTGCAGTAAATTTCTACCTAATATAAACCAAAASAATTACTGTTTTAGTGGAATAAATTAAAAAAGAAAGATTAGGTTTAAAGTATTTCCCCCTCCAAAAAACAAACAAACAAACAAAATGAATTACTTCAGAAGAAATAATTCACTCTATCTTCTAGAAAATACAAGTTTACAGTGTGATTTATTTTTCTGTATTTGTCACTGYAGTATTCATACTGAGCTACTCTTAATAGCTGTATACAAATATAAATATTAACATTGTATTAATTTCATGCCATAGTCTTCAGATTCCTGTCATTAAAACTAGTTTGAATTTTCGCTAAAATCTATGGAAAACCTAAAGCAACTACTGTGGGTGTGTTAAGCATCAGAATCCTACATTACAGGCTGTGTTCATAAATAATATCAAATTTTATAGCTTCTTGAAATATGCTGACATACTTATTATAAAAGAGTTAACATGGCAGTATCTCCCACAGATTTACAGCTGATGCAACAYAAGTTCATCCTACCTTTAAAAGTCAAAGACAGATCAGATAGCAGTGAATAACTGCTGCTTGTAAAACATTGCAA
Source organism: Rhea americana (assembly GCF_003343005.1). Lineage (NCBI taxonomy): Eukaryota > Metazoa > Chordata > Aves > Rheiformes > Rheidae > Rhea > Rhea americana. The sequence continues at coordinate 454,876 of NW_028186956.1, read as the reverse complement.
ATTGACCTGCGAGCAGGATGGGCAGATGTAAACCTAGCTGGCGTCACTGACTGCTGTGTAGCCTATGCCAATTAGACTAGCTGAAGATCTTGACATGAGTGTTCATGTAACAGCCCCGAAAYGCATTGACCTCTACGAGTCAGAGCCACGGTCAACTGACAAACAAGACCCGGCCTAATACAATCAGAAGAGAAAAAATAGCCTAGTTGCACTGAGATATTTTATAATAAAATAAAAGCATTTGTAGAGGCTTTTCCTTTTAGCACCATCAGCTATTTATGAATTTTATCTTTTGGTGCCATGCAYGTAAGATGCTTGCGTGGAGTTATTTTTTGTGAATGTGTGTTGATAAAGGGCTCTACCTMGAAGGGAGAGAGGAAGGCTGATACTAGCATGTCAAAAGGACAATGAAAATACAGTACAAATAGACAATAAAAGATTTTAAAATTTTTGTTTATTTGTTTATTTGCTAATTTTTAACAAAAGTTAGACTAAACAGGAAAGCTGCATAAAGGCAGAGAAGTGATCTTGTGAGAGAAAATTTAAGAGTATTTAGGAGACTTTCTGCCATCAGTGGAGAATATAAAAGAAGCAAAAGACAAAAAAGAAGCATGGAAAAACAGCTAGATCTCCTCTCCATATTATGCAGAAATCTAGCCAAAAATAAATATGCGATATATACAGTAAGTAAGCTGGGGAGAGAGGGTCRGGAGAGACTGACAGTACTAAATTAAGAACAGCCAATTCATCTTTCCAAGAATAAACCAGATGGAGAAACTGTGACAGCATCAGCCTGGATGCTAGCCAGACAGAGGACCAGCTCTTCTGGCATTTAGGGGAAGGGGAGCGCGACCTAGGAGCAGCACAGCAAGGTCTCAATCAGACGAAGAATTAAGTCGCCCAGAAGCAAGGTCAGTCATGCCTTGAGTGCTGGCCAGCTCTCCACCAGCCAGATGGAGAACAACGCGCACAGCCGTCAGGCCACCCCATTCGGAAGTCAGCCTGCCTTGGTGCAAACAGCAAGGCTGTGGGATTTCAAGCAGGGAAGGAAGCTGGTATGAAAAGAAACTGTCATTGCCGTTAGATGACTCTACTCTTTCRAAAGAGCTGGGGGATTCAGGGAGCTAAATCCAGCAAGGATGCAAAAGAGGCACTTAAGTCTATTGCTTAGTACAAAAGCCTGAAGCTCTACTTTGTCTTTTTGACCTTGATCAAATTCCTTGCCTCCTGAAGTGCCAAATAAGTGTAATAGTATTCACTCAATTTGCCCAGTGTTTTTGAAAATCAGTAGCAAAATTTATTATGGGCCTGGTCACAAATCTGATTGTTCCTTCAGAACTTCAAAGTAACATATATATTATTGTTGCTAACAGACTAATTAAAATGTTTCATCTTTATTTCACAAGAAAAAATTGAAATGCTTTTTAATTTTCACTCRAGATAAAGAGTCTGACATAGCTTTCATTAGTATAGTACTGTAATTTATTGGTATTACTGTAATACTGATCTGAGAGAGCAGTATTAGGCTTAAATTGTAACTCCAAAATTGTGCATTTTCCCATTATGCAAAACTCTTCTCTTTTTTCTCTGTTTGCTTATATGTGAATATTTTATAAGCTGTAAAGGTTAAATCTTGCCCTGAAGATTCACATTGCCATTGCTTTCCTTCAACAGGAATGTCATGCCTGTATCCGAATGAAGATTTGAAAGCAGTGTTTACACCATTAGACAGTGCAATGCAAATATGCCTGAACTAGAAGAGGCCTGAGGTAATAAATCTATAAACTGAGATCCAGAARTGATATACATACACATACACAAACACRTACATACATATAGCTTCTTTAATGGGCAATAGTGCACCAGAAAGCAGGGGTWTTTAGCTTAGGCACACTTCCGAGCTTATGTGATTTGTATATATCTTGATAGAACTGATCTAGGTTGCAGTAAAATAACAGACTTTGGAATAGTGATAAGTATAGCCATTTATCTCATCTGCTGTCGAGTGCTGTATGTGTTTGCAAGCTAAATGTGTGCTGGTAAGCGGGGCCCCCTGGGTGCTGTGCAGGCACTGCAGTGATGCAGGCTACCCAATCGGAATATGAGAAATCACTGAATTCGGTAAAAAAGAGGAATGTCAGGGCCAACTCAATAAAAAGTGTGACCACAGCTATATAGTTCTACATGACGCTGTATGGACTTGCCAGCTTGATTTCTTCTAGCACTGATATCTCCATTTTACCACCCCTATAGAACCATAGTTTCCCAGATTCTTACATCCAAATACTGCTTCAGATCTTTGCTACCATCAGCCTGGATTGTAGGTTGTGGACAAAGTAGCATTTAAAGATTTACAGCTCAATCTTTTAAATTATGTTGTAGTAAAAGAACTGAAATGGCTTATAACTATCTAAATTCTGCCTTACAAATGCACCTCAGGCATTCTCTGACCCAGAGAGAATAATCTCTGCAGAGTTCCTGCATGGTATTCATTAAAAAAAAAATCTACTATGTGAGTCTATCAAGACAATCGGTTAATCAGTGTACTATTTGTCAATGACCTATTGGTTGTCTTTGGACAAATTTGTCCCTCTGTGATTTATTAAATTAATTTTAAGCATATTTCTTGTCAGAAAGCGACCTACTCTTGCAATCTGGATCCAACAAATTGTTAACATGAATGTGTATGAACTTAAATGTTTTAGAACTTCAGATTCTTTGTTCATTAAATAAGTTAATGCTTGCGCTCTGTCATGAATTATTTTAGAATTTGAAGTGAAAAAATATTAAATGTTTGTGAGCAGTTATTCATATGGCTTTATTCAGTCCTTTGAGCAAAATTAAAAAAATATATATTTTTCATATGTAATATGGATAAGAGAAGAAAAAAAGAGAATGTTCCCCTCTCATTTCTGTTAAAAGAGTCAAGATGAAAACTTAAGATATTAATAGATTCAGTTTTGTAATTTCTTGCTAGGTTAAAGTATATATTTTGCATATTCAAAATAATAATAATGATATTCTTGATTGATTTAATAAACTTTAATCTGCTTGTTACAGATAATACACTAAGTTCTTCACAGTACTTCACAAACAATTTTTATCATGTCACCTGATTGAAGTAAAAATTGTTTTTTCCCCTGGTTCACAAAACTTTCCTGAATGTACTGAATGTACGCTAACAACATCCAAATATTTCTTCTTTAACATATTAACTACATTCAGCTAGTAGTCTAATAATGATATTTCCAGTGAAAGTTAGATGATTTTGTCCATAAAGTTGGACAGCTTGGATAAATGTCCAAAGATTTCTGGTAAAAACACACACATTAATTTCTCACAATAAATTTACCTCATTAATCAGCTACATTGGATATGTAAAGTATCATATGCCAGCCAGGCTATTTGTAAGAGGTCAACTTCAGTAAAAGCAACAACAAAATACAGAGAATAATATGCTAATATTCATTGACCAAGATATTAATGGTTTCTCATTTTGTATTTTTTTAACATCATATAATACTAATTTTGCATATTACCTTTATAGATTAGTACTCTACTTATTTCAGTTTAAAATTTTACAGTCATCCTGAAAATAAGCAATTTATGAGGGAATGTAGAATAATTCAAAATATAATTCATAATTATTAAAATTAATATTTCATATTACAATAATAATACTCATTCTCTAGAGGTTACCAACATGACATTTTATTTTCATTCTTATTTGACCTTCTGCCCGTTTTACTTCTAAGCCTGATGAATTGACACAAACCAATTCACTTTTTAATGCTGTGTCTTTACCACTTGATTTATTTCATATGGATATAAACTACTAGAAAAAGATATGTACTCCTGATGTAATTCTGGAAAAATTAGGGGCACTGCTCAAGAAATAAATTCATTCTAATGTGCTGCTCCACCAGGTTAATGAAATTAATTTTTCGTATTATGTACACTCATACCTAGGAGACTCCAATGAACAGCAGTTTTATTGTGTTAGGCACCGTATATTTAAAGAAGGTAGTAAGTTCCTGTATCCAAAAAAGTATGTAATCTAAACATTTCAGTGAAAAATGAAAAGTGCTCCTGCTTAAAAGATTGTCTAATATTAATTGAAATATTGATTCATGTTCAATATCTGATCTGTTCTTTTTAAGTAAAATCAAAAAGATGCCAGAAAATGGATTCTTTTACCAGTAACAGTAAAAAAAGCTCACAAAAATTTTTATGTTCAGATTAGATTACTTCTAGTGCAATGGACTCATCATCTGTGAATTGTCCAGCACCTCTGGGTCTGTGAAGGTRGAGATTTTACAAGAACACACTACTGCATAACATTTTGAATATTCTGCTCGGTAACTTTAGCAGATCAGAATCCGAAGAAAAGAAAAAAAAAGAAGAAAAAGAAAAAGGGTATAGGAGCTACTCTTCAACACCTGTGTAATAAGTCAATCAGAACCTAGGTAATTAGTARTACATAAGTAGTAATAAGAATTGTGTAGTAAGTGATTATAGGATAATATAACTCCCACTTTTTTTCCGAACCATCACGATAAAGGTTTCTCCAACCTTTAAAGTGAGTTTGAGAAATAGATATATCAACAATCACAAAAAGGAGAAACATGAAGCTGACTTGAACTTTACAAGGCTCTGTAAAAGTGAAGGGCTCTGTCAAGGGCACAAGGACTGGCTGTGATGCACTTCTTGAAGAAACAGAGAGCAGATATATGTAAAACAGATATTTCCAAATTCTATTATGTGCAAAGCTTCACACAGGACAACATGATAAGGACAACATGATAAGACGGTATAACTACTTATTTCTTATTTCTCAAAGCTTGAAAGGAAGTTGATAATACAAGCAAACAGAAGAAATACTATTTATTCCACCATTTTTTTTCCAGGGTGAGATTAATAATAATCTGTTATAAACTAATAAGCAATTGTACAAAAAAAAGAAACAAAATCAACTACCTAGTAAAATATGATAAAAAATATGTTAACATTGAAGTGGATTGCTGAAAACAGACAATTATTTTTAAATATGACATCAAATTAAGGAACAGTTGGTATTTAAAATGAACAGATGCTAGAGATCATTATTCTAACCACTGGCAATATTGTATCTTATAATAACCAATATATTAACACAAAATGGTGTGGGAGAAAAGGAAACWCATTGTGAAATTAAGGGCAAAAATCTGCCTTTGATTAACGTTCATTGGGATATTTAAAATGCAGTATATACCTTAAAGGGTTTAACGGGCAAAGTCATGCATTTCTCAATACAAGAGAAAGTGAGCATCAGCACAATTTGAGTAGAAAAGAAGCCTGTGCGCATAAATCAATAAGAAAGTTCACCAAACTCTCTGAATAAAGAGTTACGAACTGCGAGAGTGAAACCTGATTATTTAGTGCTAAGTGGGAAAGAGCAGATCACTCTGCAACAGAGCAGATGACAAACAKCATTATTGTGAACATCAATATCAACATGTAAGTCATACACACGTTTGAACAGTGCAAAGGTAATACTCCCCAAAGAGAGGTGTTACAGTCTGCTGCTGGCCAAACACGGAAAAGAGCTACATTTACTGTGATCTCTTGTAAATATACTGTTTCAGATTCAATGAGCCATTCAATGGAGATGTCAAAAGAAGGATGCGAACCTACACCAGTAAGTGTCTGGCTCATAGAACAGAAACAGAGGGAAATTACTTGCCAGAAAATACATAAACTAAAAAAATCTCCAGAAGGTTTTCAGAAAAAACTGCTTAAATACAGGATGTGATCTGGCCTCAATGATTCAGTGGTAGATACAAGTCATTATATGTATGTATGTACATAYGTATATATACGTTTTTATTTATTTATTTATTCCTTTGCATTAACAGCTACAGAAGCTGTAATTCTACACGACTTTTGAAAAAGAACTTCTGAGAATGACCTGCCTTTACTCTCCCCCACTTTTTGTTTTACTTCCCATTGGTTTACAAAGACATTATCTTTAGAGAGTCTAGCTCTTTTTTGCTGATGGTAGTACAACAGTAATTTAAACACACAAATTCAGAAGACATATAAATAAAAGGCCTGAGATTGCAAATTTCAAAACTATAGGCTACTGTCTGGGACAAGATGTATCAATGAAAATCAGAATAAAGGCCTCTYAGTTTACAGGAGTGCAAGGTTTTGATCCGCTGTTTGAACTTGATTTGGTAGTCTCATGCTTGTGCTTTAATATTACAATTTAATATGCTTATATTTTACTTGTCACTTTTCTCCTTTCTAATAAAGAAATTGATTCTGTAAAGATAAAGGAGACAGGAGGGGAATGACTTACATAATGTAATTCATACAAAGTACTGTAAGTGACTCATTTAGATATAGTTTTGATGTATGGGCTAAATTAAGACTTTAAATAGTGCAATACATCTTTTAATGCGAAAGAAAGAGCATAGATGTGACTCAATTAATGAGTGGAAAATATAAAAGACATTCTGGAAAAGCTATAAATTGCTTACTAAAATAAACCAGCAAAATTAATAGATAATGACTCTTGTAGCACACTGTCATGTCCTCTTAGCCACAACATCCGTCAGAAAAAAAATGTGCTTACACCCAGTTATTTAACTTATTGAAGCTGCATGGGTGAGCACTCTGATGAGGATAACTGTAAGTCCTTTAAATTGCCAGCACAGAGGTAAATCAGAACTTTGGATAAAAATTGTTACTCCTTCCAGTCCCACGTATTCATGCTCAGMTCCCTCCTTCTGAAGTAGCAAAGAGACATTTACCCAAAATGCTCTTGACTGCTCGGTGCGAAGGGATGGTTTCTCCCGCTAGGAGCACTGCCTGCCTCTCCCGTTCCTCTTTCTGCAGGAGGCAATTGCACCCTGCAGGAGGATGGTGAAAGGCTCTCAGCGGAGGGGAATGATCAGGCCTCTGCAATTCAGAAAATACTAGTGTGACAACTTTTTCCCTCAGGGCCTGGAAGGAGGGTCTCAAGGCAGTAGAATATATAACTGTGCATTTAACCACAGAATAATTAAGACAACAGAAGGTTTTGTTCTGTTCCTATAATTGATAAAGCTACTGCATATTATCACCTTGTGAGAGTAAATAATTCACTTCAGGCCCCAGCAATTTATTTGCYGCTTAAGGAGGAAAAACTGATGATATATTGTGATTATTTATACTATGATTGTGAATCAGGACTTTAGCACTATCGTCCCAAAGCGCTATACAGTTCTGCTTTACACMATACAAAAGCTACCATCTCTTCTTTTGTTAGTGAACTGTCATTTTAGTTCAAAAAACAACAGATTTTTTGATATAGACAGGTAAGTATAATGTAAAATGTGAAGCTTATTTCTTCAATTGTTCTTTGTTTTTGATCTGATATAATTTTCTTTTTCTTGCAATATTTTAATTTCTTCTTAAGCAATCTAGCTAAACYTACATCTAAGGCACTATCACCCTTAGCAAGGTCTCAGATTTAAATGATTTTTTTTAATGTGATTTCAATCCAAACAGTATTTCTAAACTGTATTTCTAGTCTTTTTTTTTTCTTTCTTACTCCCTGTAATACAGATAGTCCCTTTTTATTATCATTTTATACATCATTCCCCATAATACTGTCTGAAGTTGCTGTAATGTTTTCATTCATTGTCTACAGAGTAGCTTCTCTCTGTCTTCCAATATTTCCAACTTTTTTCCCTTTGAATTATTTTTCTATTTATCTTTGACACACTGCTGAAAATGGTCATATACTGTAAAAAAAAAAAAAAAGAAGAAGAGGGAAAGAAAGAAAAAGAGAGAGAGAGGGAGAAGGCATAAAGTGCATCAATAGAAGTAAAACAGAGCAAATATTCTCTACTTTCAGTCTGCATATTATGATCCAAAGAGACCTTAGTCTGAAACTCAACAGCACAGGTGATTTTCTAGAGAGAGAGGAGGTCCCTACTGAAAATAAAATTATGGGCTATGGACTTCAGTAAGCACCCAGTTGCAACCAGCATTGATATCTTTCTTCAGAACAATTCTGATTTGATGAATCCCTATCTTTTTACTAGATTTCTCTTAAGTGGAAATGTCTGGATCATTTCAAGACATTTTATACTCATTATTACTCAGCTACAGAGTTTTCCTATTGTTTTAAAATGACAATATTTTTCTTTTTTTGGGGGGGAGGGGGAGGTGAAGGTGAGAGAACTACTTCCAGAGAAATATTAGAGCTAGTTTACAGCTTTAGGGACAAAAGTGACAAATTTAAAAGCTGTTCTGACATTTAAGCCTTCAGAAACATGGGTAAATGGGCATCTAAATGTGTATATACTGTTTCTGTGTRCTATAGGTATCTATGTTTTTGATTTTTTTTTTTAACCTGTTCCCCTTCTCCTAGAAGCAAGATTGGGAAATCTAGTCATTTAGGTATATTTGATTTCTTATATCTGCACACATTTGCAGGCAGGCCTGAACCTTTCTATATGTAGTTTATCATAACCTGTTCCATCATGCTACCATGCTTTAGCCACCTTGTTTGAAAATTRTATACTTAAAGAAAAGATGTGTTTGTATTTTTTGGGAACTTCATGTAAGATGAATATTATCATTCAAACAGTCTCAGGGGAAAACAATACAATAATTTATATCTGAGTTGAGAATGAGGCAAAATATGATTAAGAGCAAGTATTGTATTCACACTCTTGAATGTAGACAAGTAAGCTATTTTAAAGGAAATTACAAATTTATCAGGAACAGTAACATTTCAGAAAAATTAATAAATATAAGAATGTTGCATCTGCTCAATATTAAACCATCTAGGTAAGAAGAGTATATTATTATAGGCAGGACAGACTTCTCAATTATAGGTAGGAAATTCCTATATGATGGATGGTTCATCCTATAGGACATTTAAAAAGACCTATCCAGCTATTGCAGTGTTTAATAAAGAACAGTTAATCATGATAGGACAGTATATTCCAGTACATAACTTTTAMACATTTTTAATATACTAAAATCTGCTAAGAATGTAGAAGAAAGGGTATGGTCCATGATCATAATGGACAGGAGAAAAAATAATGGAGCTCATTCTAAGCAAGAAAGTGCAAGGACAGATAATAGAAAAAAAATATTTTCTAAGAGTGAGAACAGTTAACTGCTATTTCTTGGCTATAAATAAGAAACATTGGGATAGGGGTGTTTTGAATAGGAGTTTACAATGTGATGTATCAAGAAAAGGTTTGCAGATGATAGAGAGMTAGATGAAGAATAGAAGTTATGTAACATCCATTTGGCTTTTAGATCAGAACATTTGTCAACAATGTTTTAAGTTCTGCTGATTGTATCTTTGAGCAAAGCGATGATATAATGACACGTTAAGAAACATCACAGTCTTATTTCCTATGATTCCAAGGTTCTAGGATATGAAGTTAACTTAACATCCTGTCTTTTTAATATCAGAAGGTTGCCAGGATAATTTGTTTCAAAAGTCAGCTTTCCAAATTTAATAAATTAGCTGACCTTTGTACTATTGCCCATCACTTACAGATTGATCTATACTGAACAGATGTAGATTTTGTCAGTCTTCAATGGCTTTTGAAYCCACTGAATGAAACATGGAAGCATCATTTTCTATATCATTATCTCACTATCACTTTCTGAATTCTTTTAAATCTTTAAATCTCTGGTCTCAGAATGTTCTCTGTTCCTATTCTTACCTCTTTGTAAGGAGTACATCGACATCGGATAGACTAGCATCAAAACTACTAGGGATGGTGATTTTGACTTGTTTGTGTCACCATAGCAGCTGGATCTCATTTGAAAATCAGGCCTGTTACTGAATTGATCATAAAATCTGTAAAAAGTGTAATGCTTGCTGTCCTTTCTAGATCATGACAAGGGCCTGGGAGGGGGGACTTCAACAATTTTATTTACATCAAATTTTCATCTTYGAAAATCAATTAAACAGAGTAGTTTTTCTTCAATCAAAAAAGTTACTTCATTTCTGGATTARGATTATTTTAAGAACATTCTTGAGATTTATATCATTGATGAGTTAGAAATTACAGTTTTAGGAACTTGTCAGTGAATGTGCCATTCTCTCCTACACAGAATTATCTATGTCAAATCAACCAGACAAAAGAATAAGCTGGCAAAGGTGTTTCACATATTCACATAAATACATATATTTTTAAATTAAATATTTYAAATATTTAAAATATTTTAAATTAAATATGCCAGAGTGTGAGGCTTATTTGTAATATGAGGATTTATCCACTTTAAATAAAAGACCTTGCATAACTCCCCCCCTCTTTTTTTTTTTTTTTTTTTTTCTCAAAGATAAATTGCCTAGTGCCACTTATGGAATATCCTACTGTGAATGCTTTACATCAACAAAAGTTACTGTCATAGGTACCTGAGTAAATTTTTGCTTCACATTGGATTATTATTTATTTCAGCCGTGCAGATATATGACTCCTCTACAACRTATTTTCATTAAGATTTAATAGGTTATTCTTAATGAGTTAGTTTTTTTTTTCTCTCTCTCTCTTCGCAGTTTTTTATTCCTGTAGCAGTAATTGTTATAGATAAAATCATGTTTTTAAAATTAGTGTACCTCAGTGGCTTTTTTAGTGAAGAGTGTGTTTCTGAACTGTTAGTAGAGTACACCCTATTTTTCATGCAGTACTATAATAAGAGGCAACATGACAGTCTGGGAGGAAGAACCTTGAAGTGGAAGTCACCTGTGTAGAAATGAAAAATTGAGGGAAAGAATTGAGTGACCTTGCCCTGTCATGTGGGACCATACTCCTAGATCAATGGCCAATTCTAGCACGACACAGGCACTTGCCTTAGTGACCTCGACTTGTGTTGCTGGTGAGTGTCAATTAGTACAGCAGAGAATGAAAAGAGAGGTGGACTGGTGATAAATAGAAAAGAATAACAGGGAGAAGAAAGGAAGAGAGTTTTTACAGGAATTTTATAGAAATATTCAAACAGTAAGAATCCTAGAAGAAGCAGTGGTGGCCCAGCAAATGTCATATTTGCTGGGCGGGAGAGGGGATAATTKTATTTATTTTACTTTTGTTTCATTAAGTTTGGGTCTCATACTGAAAACAATATTTCATAGTTATATATGGCATTCCAYGCTTTTTGAATTGTAATAATAAGAATGATTCTCATGAGAGAATAATTTAATTCAGTGCTTACATGTTTCTAACACGGAAAGCAAAGAAATAACGTAGTAATGCATTGTGATGCAGTGCAATGAAAAGGAACCTGGCTCTTTGTGACTGACGACCATATCAGATACAAGACAAAGAGGCCAAACAATTTTATTCTGGGGTTCAGTGGACTACGTTTCTTTTGAACTCCAATATTGTCAAGGAGAGGAGTGAGCTATTTGCTTTGTTCTTGTCTCTCTCATTGTCTAATCAATCAGCTGGGCTTTTTGATCTAGAACAGAACCCCTGTAGCTGATGTACTTTTTATCTACACATACCATTTTAAACCCAAAATGGTAACTAAAGATCAACTCAGTTCATGAATATTTAATTGCTTTTTTCTGTGTTAATTGAAAACAATCAGAAAATCATTTATCTGTGAAGTACTCTCTGGTGGCAAAATATGTTCCAAAGACAATAGTTGTAAAATAAACTGCATATTTTTTCTGTAATAGGGGATTTTCCTATATCTATCTAGTTTTGTGTGAAATCCCACAGAGTAAATAAGTAGATGTTGACAATCTCTGTTAAGACTTATTTTAGTGTCCAAGACTGAAGTTCTACTCTTAGTATCTTAAAACTTTCTTTATATTCAGTCCTCTTTAATTTCTTGATTTTAACACTCTTGAACATGATGCACAAAAGGAATATTTTATGCCAACAGAAAGAAAGACTTCTAATTTGAACACTGTATACTGAACAAAATACCTATCTGTGTAATTCTACTAGCTGAATATATTCATAAAGTCCTTTATATCCTTGTTGGTTTTCTGAAAAAAGTACCATTGTGAGTAACGGTTACATATGCTAGTTCTAAAATACACTTACTGCTTTTTTTTTTTTTTAATATCTCTAACTGTCAGTTCTTGTTCCCTCTAGTAGTTATGTTTTCTTTTTCTGCACACTCAGCAAATATAGGCAGTCCCATATACCACTGGAGGAATATGTCCGCTGCTGAGCAGTATGTCTCTGCCCTAGAGGGTGCTGAATAGTGCGTCTTAGCCAGCTAAAAAGATAGAAAAAAAAATATATATATATATAAAAAAATATATATATATATACACATGCTGTCACTGGGTTGCCAAGGATACTTTCTGCTCGAGTAGACAAAAGTTTTGAATATATTTTTTCCTATTTTACTTTTAATGACTGTTATTCTGTTCTTCTGTATCCTGGTCTGTATTTTGTGGTGAAGCTGTAGACATATGTAAGTTTTATAAAAATAAAATATTATCAAGACCTTGGAAAATTATAGACATACACACAAGTAAGCATACAGCCGTGCAGGTACACGTGCACATCTATTTGCATCTAAAACTGATACTCCTCAGCCTCATTACTTCCTACAAACAGAAACTTAGATTTAGTTGAACATGCCAAAGATTGGTTAACCAAAAATATGGTTTAAAAGCTAGGATATGTGAATCATATGGAAGCTGACTGACTCTATCACGAATGTGGACTGTTATCGATACAAGCAGGCATCTGGTTGTATTCACTTTGATTTACTCTGGTGAGTTTTTTTTAGAGATATAAACCTGTTTTGCCAAGACAAATGGAGTGGTAAATAATATAAACTAAATGCTCATTGCATGAGAAAAGGCATGGTGTCAGGGATCTGGCTGGAGTAAAAACTCCAGAAGGTATGGCTTTCATGTCTCCTAAAAGCTAGACTCCGTGGACTGAAGGAAAAATAAAAGTCCTTCTGGATAAAAAGAAACAGCAGCAACAGTGCAGGGGTGGGGGCGGGGGGAGAGGGACGGCCCTGCCGAGGCCGAGATCCATCCCTCCCCAGAAAGCAGCCCAGCACACAGTGGCAGATGTCACCCAGACGGGGACCGTGGCAAGCCGCCACCTCCGCTCCGTTTGGGACTTCTTTCACAAGAGTCAAGCGGCTTTTTCCACTCTATTCAGCATGCTTGTGAGTGCCTGATTTGTTCAAAAGACAAAAAAGGGCAAGAGCTCCAGAATTCAATAGAAGGTCAGAACGGCAATCTTTTTTTGCCRGTTCGGGCTTCCTTTTATGCTGTGACATCTGGCGCCATTACCAGAACAAATTGGAGCAATTCAAGCCACCAGCAGGGGAAAGAAAGTTTTCTGTTTTTTTCTTTTTTTGTTGTTGTTGCAGAGCTACAAATTTGAGAACAGGAAATTCTCCTGACAACTCAGCATAGCAATAGATTTGCTACACTAGTTTTACAAATTCATACTGCAACAAATGTAATCAGTGATTAAGTTAAAGATGTCCATCCTTCAGTACAGCCCGTACAAAAGGAAGAGGAGACATAATTACACTGACGAGTTTGCACTTCATTTTCAGCCTGTTACAGCATGAAGCACTAACAGTTCCAAGCAGTCRCACTGTGGGATACGTAGAACGGCTCCCCTTCCCCCATTTGGCATTTTAATATGTGCAGCTAATGTAATTGCATTTTATTCTGTATTCTAGTAAATAATAAAATGTATTTTACTCATAGATATGAATGAATACTCCTAAGACTATTTGGAACATGAAACTAGCTACTGATACTAAATATTTTTCAATATACGATTTTTTAAAAATATATTATAAATTCATATTCTCCATTTACTCTTCTACTTAAATAMATATAATCAAATTCTTTCTACTGCCTGGAAACAGGAAAGTTGTACAGTTAATACATCTTTCAGGTACATTAGCTGGAGGCAAAAGCAAGTCTTAAACAAGTAATCCATGCTTGTTAGTGGGACTCTGTTCGGCAGCAAACAATTTATTGTGTCATATTGGATTGAATATTACTTTCAGGAAACTTTTACTGCTTTTATTGTTAAAATATTACTTCTACAAGAATTCAATTTCCATTTTGATCAAATAAACTTAATTTACAAAATATATCTTGCCGTGATATTTCATTCAAGTGGAAAAATTGGGTTCTGATAAGATTGAGCAAAATTKTATATATAGTACCAAGATCTMTACTCCATTAATTAAAAAATATAATTTTCTTAAAACTTCAGACTTTATGATGCTCTCTGTTAACTCAGTATTTGCATAAACCTCAGTTTCAGTTTCAAACTCTATTCTGAGAAGCATCTCTGACACCTTGCTATTGTGTTGATGGCCTTCAGATGATGGCTTTGACTTGTAGTACCATGTGCTCTTCAAATCCATTGCAAGTTTTCTCACAAATTGCAGATTTTTTGACTGATGGTATCACTATTATACAGTTATAGTGGTCTCTTTGTGCTATATATATTTATAGAGTAAAATTAAGCCCTGGAAAATAGAACTTTAAAAATATCACTGGTACTTTCTAACTTAGATGAGTCATTTGTTCGTGCTTTGATATGTAAGAACTACATTCAGAGCAGACTGAGCAGGACTGAAGGATTTAAAATTAAGCTATAGTAACACTTTAAGATTAATCCATCACTAACCATACAGTGACAGCCCTAACCCTACCAATAATAACAGCTTCTATATTTTTTGCTTTCTTTTATACCCTCAATGGCAATTTTTAATTTTACAGAATTGTGATCTCATGAAAATAACAAGTATTGCTGACTTAGTTCAAAAGGGYATGGTGCAAGGTTTTTACCCTGCTGTGTATCAGTTCTCATCTGCCAGAGTTTTCTCATTACATCATCTGCAAGCAGACAAGATCCTGCTTTGCCAACACAACCCTTCATACTCAAGGACATCAGTCATCAAACAGATCAACAGCATTTTAAAAAGCTATTGGGAAACTGGAAAATGCTTCCTGAATAACTAGCCTTACAGAAAAATGTCTTTCACTGCTATTTATCCTGAAGATTTTAAACAGCCCTTTAAGTTGGAGATCTTGCAATAGGAAAATTATTACTTGCATAACTTGGAAGCTGAATYTTTGTTACTAGTTTTGTTTGTTTTTATGGCTTTCAACACAACCACTAAAACAGTAAATTCAGACTTCTGTTAGAATTTTACTGTAAATCCACTCACTTCATAGCAGAATTTTAGGTACTAATCCATTAGACTCATAAAGTTTAAATGTGAGACTCATTTAACAGTGATTGCATTACTTTCTATGTCATCAAAACAATAGCAGTGAAGATAAATTGAGACATCTATTACTAAATATAATATACTATGAATGGCAGGGTAATACACTACCAGCAGAAGTCAGGCTGAGGCTAAGCTTGCTAATACAGAGATCGAAACTAAACCAATCTGAACATAATCTATTTATCTGATGAAACAGGACATACTACTAGAACTAATTTACATTATTTGCATGTGTGGCTACATTTGGCCCATGCTAACCTATAAGATAAGCATGATGGACCTTCTGAATTATCAGCAAAAAAATATATATATATATTTTAATTCAGCATTTGGCAATGTTGTGCTGATATCAGCAAAAGTCTACGAGTATTTTTTATTCAGTATTTGGACAACGTTAAGTATGATGAGTTAATGTATTTTAAAAGGCTGGAGGGTTGGGCAGAGAAGAACCTCCTGAGGTTCAACAYGGGCAAGTGCAGGGTCCTGCATCTAGGGAAAAATAACCCTAGGCAGAAATGCACCAGGACAAGCTGGGGGCYGACCTGCTGGAGAGCAGCTCTGCAGAGAAGGACCTGGGAATGCTGCTGGATGACAAGTTGACCATGAGCCAGCAATGTGCCCTTGTGGCCAAGAAAGCCAGTGGTCTCCTGGGGTGCATTAGGAAGAGTGTTGCCAGCAGGTSGAGGGAGGTGATCCTGCCCCTCTACTCAGCCCTGGGGAGGCCTCTTCTCAAGTACTGCGTCCAGTTCTGGCCTCCCCAGTACAAGAGAGACATGGAGCTACTGGGGAGAGTCCAGCATAGGGCTACAAGGATGATGAGAGGGCTGGAGCACCTGCCCTATGAGGAACGGCTGCAAGAGCTGGGCCTCTTCAGCCTGGGGAAGAGAAGACTGAGGGGGGATCTTATCCATGTGTACAAGTACCTGAAGGGAGGGTGTCAAGGGGACAGGGACAAACTCTTTTCAGTTGTCCTGTGTGACAGGACAAGAGGCAATAGGCAGAAATTGAAGCACAGGAAGTTCTGCCTGAACATGAGGGGGAATTTCTTCCCTGTGAGAGTGACRGAGCACTGGACCAGGTTGCCCAGCGAGGTTGTGGAGTCTCCTTCTCTGGAGATCTTCAAGGCCTGCCTGGATGCAATCCTGCCTAACATGCTCTAGGTGACCCTGCTTGAGCAGGGATGTTGGACTASATGATCTCCAGAGGTCCCTTCCAACCTTACCGATTCTATGAATATATCTTCAGGCTATATAAAACAGAGCTTGTATCAGGCTGTATCTAAGCTTGTTTGTAATAACCAGACATCTTAATTTCAAATTAAAAGTAAATACTACATCATCTGATTTTCAGTTCCATCTAAGACAAGGCATCTGATCATAGTGAAGGTGATGATATATCCATTTATTAACACGTACCTTTCACCTTTTTTGGAAGTACTCATGTAATCTCAATTTAGGATCAGTGTTAGTAACTGTTCTGTGCTTTAAATTATGGACCGCCAGGGAGGGAGAGCTATAAGAGAAATGGATTTCACAGAGCATATTTTTGCCTAGAGGCATTTATTTAGAGGAAATATTTATTTCAGAAACAATATTCCTCATCTTTATTGTTTCATTGCAATCTACAGTTTCCCGGAAATAATTAATGTCAGTGAGTCCTGAGGAGATGAACAAAATTATCTAGGGTCTTTATTATGATAAATTGTTTCATGACATTTGACAATGACAACTTCCTTAGATAAATGAGTGTTTTAGAATACTTGTTTTGTGTATTATTTTGCTCTACAAATGCCATTCATTTTCCTACAAAGACACTTATCACTTCTTGAATATGCTGACAGAATGTGAATCATATTCAAGAACTTTTCTGTTCAAAATGTACACCAACTAAGATACCACTTTATTAAGAATTTTCAACTAGCCTTCCTCCTAGGTTAGTTATACCTTTTAACTAGCCTTTAAAAAAGATGTCTTTTAAATGCTCTGTAATTAATGTTAACTGATTTGATTAGGGCAGAGGAAGACTTTCAGACATGACCAATGTCATAACACACTTTTCTCCAGAGGTGAAGGAAATGACCTTTTAAAAGTGATGGTACTTTCTACTCTTTATTTTTATTGTATCACACCTCCAGATSTCAGGAACCAAGCTGAACCTCAGGACCTGGAGCACAGTAACCGCGACTTATGCCAAAATGACCTAACCATCATTATCAAAACTAAAATTACTATCTAGAGTAGTTATTACAATTCATAAAGCACAATGACAGCTCAACAGTTGAAACACACTCTGGTGCTAAATCCAGGAATTGAAAGAACTAGGTTTAATTTATTATAATAAAATCTTTTGAATGGATTTTGCCATTGATCTACTACCCATCCTAACTCCGTACCACAGAGTTTACTGAGATACAGRATGACGTGACATTTGCAGATATAAAATTACTATCCTTATTATTATTCCTTTCTAAAGGTGGATAYCTGCCAGTTCTTATTGCCATTATATTCTTGGAGTACATAGGTTCTCTCAGATAAAAGCAAAGCTATGTGTTCTTTCCCAAAGACTGAACTTGCTTTTGCAGATAGAAATGCTTTTCTTTGAAAATGCTTTCTTCTTCTTCTTCTTCTTCTTCTTCTTTTCCTAACTAGAATGGACAGTCAGAGTCATTGCGCAGGTAAAGGTAAAAGTTTGTAGAAAGTCAAAGCAGCACATCTGGGATCAGCTGTGCAGTTACAGGTCACCGTTCCAAGCATGGGAGTTCATGTAGAAGTTACTCTCCTCTCACCCTCATAACTAGAACAGTCAAGCCTTCTCTTCTCCAGTGCGTTGGGAACCCACCTGTCTGAATAGCAGGATTTTCTACTGRTTTGTTGTAGAAAATGACAATAACTGTTAAGAAGCTGACTTTCACATAGAAAAAAGAGAAGTCTGTAATTCATTGTTCTGTATGTGAAAAGTAACAGTTATACACTGTCCTCATAACAGTAGTCTGGCACAAAATCAGCCTATTTTTTCTATAGGCAAACAGCCAAACATTTTATGCAATCTAACAATAGCAAATGATTTCACAGGCATAGGATCTGCTCTGAGCTCACCCAGAAGCTTGAAGTCATTCACGCAACCTCTCTGTTCCACTCAGTCCTTTCTCCCTTGTGCCCTTCACTGACATCCAGAACACAAAACCATCTTGACTAAATTTGATATTTATATGAAGCTCTCCCTTGCCTGCAATGTTTTTATTTTTGACTGATTTTTTTCATGTACACAGTTAAAGCTCAGTATCAAAAATTGAAATTCTGAGATGTGAGATAATCAACATACCTTTCATCTGCCAAATGGGATTAGAAATAGGATATATTTTTTTTTCAAAGTGGCAAGTTAATTTTCTATGTTCAAGGACATACTACTTGTGAATGTGATTTAGGCTTTGGATTTTAGGAGAATATAGTGGAGGTGTTAAGTGCCATATTGAAAATCACTGAAACTATAGCTATCACCTGACACTACACAAACATGCAAGCAATGGCAAGTCCCACAGAGAACTGCTAATACTTCTCATTGACCTGTGGGATCAGTAGGGTTACTGAAACATATTGCTTACTCTAAGAAAAGTAATATGATAACTAGAATTTCCCAGCTGTTAAAGCACTAACTGAGGCACTTTGAATTAAAATARGATAGCTGCTGCAAACTGCCTCCACGTGTGTCACTTAGTCCTTTCACCAGTTCCCGACACTCCAAGGAGCTGCACAGTGCCTGGCTGGAGTCACGGCTCGAGGGGACCCTTCATCGGTTTCTTTGGGAACTAGACAAATGCTCCCAGCCAGCTATTTGTCATACTTAATGGCTGTAGACCTCTAGAGTAAAAGGAGACTCCTTTTCTATCATGAGCCTTTGCAAGTATATTTACCTGTTTGGATATTGTGTTTCAGTAGTGGAGATGCAAAACACAACACAGGTCTTACGCAGGTGATGGTGAAACGAAAATTTCAAATGCTTAAAAAAAGGGAAGTGTAAACCTTTTCATGACTGGCTATCGCATCCAAGGGAAACTTTTTCTTCAAAGATGCACATGTTACTGGTGGGTGATGGTGATGTGGAGGGTAATTGTTGTTTTGCCAKTTTTTTTAAGTTCATGTTCAAGTGAGCCTGGACATATCAAAGTATGACCATTTCCTCTCTTTAGTTTTAAGTGTACATGAAGTCAATTCCTATTTGTTCTCACATCAGCTATCTGACATGTCTTTGTCAAGAAACRTTTCTCATTTCAGCGGGATAGTAGTGTCCCTTTTAGGGGATAAAGTGAGTCTTCCAGAAGAATTCTGTTTTTAGAAGATTGTAATAATWTTTCACAGATATTATTTTCTTCACAATTTAGTTTCTTTGTATAAAGTAATGAACTGTGCCATAGCATGTCATATCTAAATCATTTCTTACTGGTTTTCTGAGGAAAAAAAAAAAGATTAAAACTATGACTAGGCATCCTAAATGCATTTCTAATCTAGTTCTGAGAACAATTTTAACAAATGGGTATGCTTTATTGCCTCAGATTTTTAGAACTAACCTTTAAGGCTTAGTTAGGCATTTTGTGTATGCCCATTTGACTTTTTCCTTGTTTTTCTGTCTTCTCCACTCCTAACTTTTCTGTAGTTTCATTTCAGCAAGAAGACCTTAATTTTAAGGGGYGGGAATTGTTGGGTGAACTGGTGATAACAACTTGTTTTGCTTCCCACAAGTTTCCCTGTATTTTGAAATATTCTAGCATGGTGTTTGCATGTTCATATTAGCTTTTGCACAGTACTACTCTACTAGTTCAATAACACTTATGATATAATTCACCATATTTTCAATAATAGATGCTGTTTCCTCCCTCTCTATAAAACAGGTCATGTTAGCCCTTTGCAATTACCGTGAAACAGAAAAGTTGTATTTTTCAAGTATTTCTTGGTCTGAAGATCATGAACTTAGAACATTTAATTATGTTTTGGGATGTGATGCTCCAATCTCGTTACTCATATTGAGCACTATCGGGAAGGATCAGTGATAAGCATACAGAGTGATAGCTCCAGTTGTGGCAATTAGCCGTAGGGATTGCAAAGCATTCCTGAAAAATGTGTAGAGACCTGTAGCGTGTCACAAAGGGAGTAAGATTAGATTCCAAGGAAAGTGCAAAGGAAGGAATAAATGTGGATGTTTCTTTTTACACCTGTATGATTGACATGGTGAAAAAAAAAACAACTAATACATCTATGTGTTTTAATTCTGTTTAAGAACAGCTCATGAATTTGATTTGAACACATTTTATCTGAAAGTTTTGCTCAATTTAGGTTAAATTCTCAGCTGTGGGTATGATAAAATTGGCACAGGTAAGGAAAACAAAGTATGTCATACATCTAATTGAGCACCCTTGCTTGARCTGTGGGACTGCTGTGAAGTTTAACAGACCAAAGTCTGTTAAAATCCCATATGCCATGAGTTTTCTTATGTTACATGGGGATATGTTCTGTCCCTGCCTGAGAAGCATAATATCTGAGCTTCCATTAGAGATTCTGATAATCCTTTTGGCATCAAAGTGCCCAGACCCATTAAGGCCTTGGAAAGAAGGTATACCTTCCCCAGATATTTCCAGGAGCCTTAGCTGAAGATGAAATTCTTCCAGCTTTACATCTTATAATTTCAAGAATACATGGAAGATATGAATATCATACATACAGGCACTTGACTYGGAAGCAAGTTACTGCAAGAAATATACGAAAAATAACAGACAAAAATAATAAACAGTTAAACAAATTTCCCTGTCTTAGTAATCTCATTCCTCCAAAGTGCTCTGGGATACTTCTGGAAACATACTATAAAGTATCCTCTGCATTTCAAGGGTTCTTTAAAATCAAGTATTTTTCTACTTGTACCCTTTATCTTACRTTGACTGGTCCTATAATTAAATAAGAAAACCTTCTACCGCCTCTCTACATCAAGACCAYCATTTCCCAAACACATGAAATCTATCACTTTCCTTTCCTTTTTCTTCATAAAGCTTTCTCTGTGGTTTGTTGAATTTGGCCTGTCTTATATTGTTTTTCCAATAGTATATGCTTTTGCTGTCTGTGTCTTATAAATTTTCACCACTTAAGTTCCAGCCCCCCAGAAGATAATATCCCTTTGAAATACTGTAATGATCCCTCCGAGAGCAAACCGACTCCTAAGGGCATCACCATTGCCTGATGAGAACACAGAAGTGCTGAGCTCCTTCATTCCTGGCCCAARAGAGATTTGTTTCAGCTCATCTCTGCCAAGAGTCAGTTCCAGATTTACTGAAATAKTCTATGATAGGACAGTTAAAAAAAGAATGAATTGAACTGTATCGGACCTCAAAAGCTGTGCTGGCATATTGTTTGATTTATTGATTATTGTTTGATTGTTTGCTGTGAAAGTCTGAAGTTTCAAACATTAAACACGTCATCTTCTTAACTGTTTGGGCTTCACAATATTTCAACTGCCCRTCATTATTGCTTCAAAACTTTTCCTCCTGGCATATCTCATTCCGGTCCATTCAAACTAAGAATTACGCAGCTAGGTTTATTTGGTATAATATACTTTCTGCTTAAAAGAAAATCCACTATCYGAAAGAAGAAAATTTGTGCTAGAAATCAGTCTCATATTTAAACTAACAAGAATTAAATGCTGAAATTATATAATCAGTGTCCTGTTGAACTCTGTCTCTGGAAGTCTTTAAATTAAGATGAAGATCCTTTCTAAAGGAAATGTTATAACTCCACCAGGTACTATGTATGCTTACATACTGCAATAATAAGTTATAATGTAAAGACTTAAGCTAGATCTAAGAATTATAGGGGAAATCTGTCACCTTTACAGTTCAAAAGGTTAGATTAAGTGACCAAAATTTTGATCTCAGGGATGGAAATTGATTATAAAATAAGGGTTTTTTAACCTGGTCAGTATTTCCTTGRATGAGAGCTTAAAAAGAGAGTGAAAAAGGGGTCCTCTACACAATACAAAGAAACCTTTATTTGGAGAGAATCCTGGCTGCTGCTCAGATTGGACTCAAAACGGCTTTACAGCAATAGTGAATAACTGTAATACTGAGATATCATTACTGAAAGTATAGTGTAGTGTATTATGTGTAAGAAGGAACATTAAAAATTCATCCAGCTTCTTTCTACTACTGATTTTAAGCTTGTTACTTTTTTTTTTAGTTGCATAAATTCATTTTAGTCTTGCTTGACTTCCATAAGTATCTTTTTTTAAGCTGCTGAGTACTTATTTCTTCCTTCAGGAAGGCATCCCAGTCTTCTTTTCTTTTTCATCTTTTGTGTGTATGTGTGTGTGTGTGTGTTTGTATGTGTGTACACAACAGAGGTCTCCGCAAGAGTAATTCACCRTGAAATTCTGGGTTATACTGTAAAGAGCTTTTTCCTTGTCCTTTTTAAAGTAGAACTTTATGCAGAAGAAAATACACTCAGAAGAAAAAAAATCAAAGCTGTACTCAGTTCCCCAATCCTCAGTTTTCATGTTCATTTTGGGGATGTTGAAGGAACCTGTAAATCTTTTCTCTATACAAAGGTACCCCAAAGGAGGGATTCAAAACTCTCATTCAACCACATCAAATCTCCTAGGAACCCAAACATACCTAAAATTGAGGAAAGCAATTGTTAAAGTAAAATYTACCTTTCAGGAAAGTCAAAGAAAAATGATGAGATATGTATGATCCACATACTAAGTATAATGAGTCCTTAGAGAACAAGATAGTACAAGATAGATCAGTGTCACAAATGTTAAAGAAATCTTGTTTTAGAAAGTGGAATGTAGTTGATTTGAAATCCAGTTCTTGATTCTGAGATTATTGTCTGTTGTTCAGCTGCTTACACTTCAACAAGAAATCAAAATACTGCAGCTCAATAGTGCAACACAGTGTATTGTGATAATATTGTAGACTCCTGTGCTTTAAAACATACAAGATATTCCTATGCTGAATTAGTATTATTATCAAGATTAAACAAGCAAAATGGCAAAGTGAGAGAGCAGCAGCAGAAATTGTTATGTTGTCAAAGGAGAATGTAAGTCTGTTTCTTACAATACTAATTTATTTCATATGCAGGATTTAGAATTTACTTAGGAATCTTTTTGTCACATCATCCATCACAGACTGGCATTAGAGAGATGGAAGATACRAAAATTAAAAACCTGCTTGTTACTGTAAACTAAAGAGTATGAACAAAATCCATCAAAGACACACAGATGGAAGATAAACGAGTGTTAGCTAGAGCCAAGTGATCTGTGCTGATTTTCTTTTAAACATTTATTAAAATTCTCCAGATGTAGATTTACTTTCTTTTGCTCAGTATTTATCATTATTTCTTTCACCATGGACTGGAAACTGCAAACACTTTGATAAATTAATTATAAAGGTCTGTAATTTTGCTCTTGCTTTTATAAATACATCTACAACTTTGCTGAAGTGCTGTTTTTCAACTTCTTATCAGTTAAAATCCTTGAWGAATTACCATAGATGCATCCTATACCAGCTATTAAGGAAGATGCTCTTTTTTTGATGAGTCATAAGATCAGGTATCTGTCATTAGTGGAGGGGGACCTGCACAAGGGACCTGATACAAAGATAACTACTGCTGGAAAAAAAAAATATTTTCATTGATTCAGTAGTCTTTAGATCAAGCTAGAGATGAACTCCTGTGTATCTTCAAACTATAAATATCTGAGCTTTTACTTACAAATAAATATAGAAATTTACTTGTTAATGAGTAGTCTGAATGCTGTTAGATTTCCAAATGAGGCCRTACCCTCATATTATGCACTATCAAAGTATATACCAGAATCACCTTTCTTTATAGATAAAACTGCAAGATGTAACATTTATGATAGCTATACTACTGGACCTTAGACAGCAAGTGCAAGGAAGTAGCAAGAATTTAAAGAATGTGCTCTGTACAGAATGCATAGTAGGAAACTTCTAACAAAGGAAACTCAAGTGTGTATAAAACAAAACTTCAAAAGAGCTTGATAAAAGGCAAGTCCAGTTGCTTCACTGGGGTAATTGCATCAACAAAGCTAAAGGGAATGGAGGGCACCTGTGTGGCCACAGGGGAAAGAATAAAGAAATGTTCCTGAGGAACTTCAAAACTAAGGCAGAAACATGTAAAGGAGGAAACTCAGGAGATTTGGGAAGGGTGAGATGAAGTCAAAGAGCGTGTCTCAAACTTATCACATACGAATCTAAATGGATGACAGGGGGCCTATATGAAAACAAAAATTAAGAAAAATCCCAGAAATGATATTCATTGTACTCTAGTGCAATGTGATGTGCTTATTGGAGTARGGGTGGGGAGGTGGGGATTTAAAAGATTTAGAATTAGGTTTAAATCAGCTGAAAAACGATCTCTTTATCAGTATATGGAACATATTGAACTTGCTTCTCAGTGCAAAGAAGTGGTCAGAGAAGTTAATACTTTTTTCTTCTCTTTTATGAGAGGATAGAGAATAATATGAGAAAGTTTATCAGTGTAAGTTGACCCTCATTTTCAGTACAAGGCGTATTTGTCACAACATTGTTCCAATTTTGTGTCAGCAAAGCTCCATTAAAATCCTGCACTGTCGTAGTGTTCAGATAGTCAACTGCATTACATTTTGTTTGCAGGAAAGAGGTCATCTCCCAGCAAAAGTGCATTGGTCGCTGGCATAGCATTCCCTGTGAAAGACTCCTACCTCTGCAATTCTCAGTTCTGCAAGGTCAGAAATAATCCCAGTTGCTCAGCTTCTTAATGCACTATAAAATATGTGGGAAACATCAAAATCCCTGTTTCTGCACAGGATCCTGGAGCTACGCTAGAATGAATTTTCAAATATTAACCCCATTTAACTTCATTCATATAATTTAGAAGTCAGAAGACTTAAGTTCTTAGTATATTAAGTGTYGAATCACCCTCTGGCAAATCTCTAATATATGTCAAGATCCATTTTCAGGCACCTAAGCCAGATGTATAAAGTTAGGTCTTTTTGTGGTATTGACACGTCGGATTTCTATGTCACTCTTCCCAGACTCTCATAGCTACAGTAACCCAACTCCTAAAGATGCAGTTATACAAGAAGCTGAGATCGCTTAATAGTTTGTTACCTTGAAAAGGGTGATATTCTCCTTTCCCATCTCAGCTACTTCCATGCTATTGACTGTACTGCCCATTGCAGCCTTTAGTGAATTCTGGCACTGTCCACGTTGAACTCATTAAATCCGGCATAAAACTAACTGACAAGGAAAGTAACTTTCTGTGGTTACATTGAGTGGAATGGGTTTATCAGGACCTTTCTTTCATAGACTCTGAGGCACATTTGATCTCAAGACATGCATCACAGCTGATACAAAAGATAAGGTGGGATTGCACAGCTAGGAGATAGGGTTAGAAGTGGAAGGGAGGAGGTGGGCAGGGGAGAGGGAAGACRAGGGGAGGAAGAAGAGGGAAATATCTACTTGCAGCAGTACAGAGTTTTAGGCTGTATCAACTGAGTCATTGAGCTACACTGAGATTAACTCTTTTCGATGTCATATCCAATGACTCTGTCTTCCCTCACTTTCCATTTTTAATATGGGCTCATGCTGGTTCTATAACTACACAAATAACTCATTTGATCTGCTTTTTAAGTTCCTATTTCCCAATTTTAAAACACTTACCTAGCAACAGAACAAAATCTAAATTATCTTTGTGTTTAACTATTAATTCCAAAWAATACCATTTAACAACAAATACCTCCACCGCCTCCTAAAAGTAATGTTATTTGTTAGTTTTCATGAAAATTAAGTTTTACTTTATTTATGCTACTGGATTTAGAGGAACTACATTGCAGTAATAAATTTAACCCAAATAAACTGATATAGTTAGAAGCTGTAGTGAATATGTTAATTTAAAAATAAAATAGAAAAGAAAAATTTCTTCTGCTTTTTCAACCTAACCATGATTCCCTTCTCTGTGAAAGGTTTATTTGGTTCATTTCCCCTGGAATTCTGAAAACTAACTAGAGAAAAGTACTGAAGGCCTGTCTTTACRTACATGTAAACTCAGGCTTTGATTTCCATTTTGATCTTTACTTTATGTATATTGATAGGTGGAGACCTCTCACTAGAGTTAACGAACACCTTAAATTTGGGCTGGCTGGCCTATCAGAGGTTCTAACTCAAACTGGGGAGRTCAACTGTCCTGTGCTCCTATCTCAGTCTCCGTATGGAGAGTAATTTTGCAAAGATTTTGTAGAGTGATCGCTTTCATTCTAGTGAAACTAGCTTGAGAGAAGTTATTAGCTTGAGTGTGCAAAACTTAAGTTAACATCACCATGAAGACAAGCAAAGAGTTTAGACAAGAGACAAATCTTGAGATTGCTCCAARTTGTACCAGCTGCTGCGGACCTCAAATGAGCATTGCAATATCTAATGATCACGAAATCTACCAGAATCTAGACCTATGTCAAACTCTAAGGAAATTTGTATTTCTGAATGTATTTAATTCTCAGTCTCTTTGATGAAGTTCCCAATGAATGCAAGCTCCAGCTGTGGCTTTTTTGATGGGAAACTTGCTTCCCACAAAGTGAACTCTCATAAACATCACAATAATTTTACATATGCTACAGGATAGACATCAGACTTCAAAAAATGTTAGTGTATCTTGGATCAATGAACTACAGATTAAAATCACTCCACRTATTAGAGCTAAGTGAGTAACAAATTTTCTGTCAATCAATCAAAAATAAGTTAAAAACATGTTAGCAAATTTACAATGTGAATTATTTTGCAAATATCTTTCAAGAAACCAAGAAACGAGTCTCTGATATAATATACACTTACTAACCTTTTTTCTATCACATCTTTTTATTGCATTAAGTTGAAGGATACCCATGGGGATAACTGATAAAATATTTTCCTTCTCTGAGATATTGTTATGAATATATGATGAAAATATAAAATGTGCCTACCTGACTAAAGACCATTCTTCAAATTTCAAGAGGTGAGTCCAAATCTAGTTTTCCAGCTTATGAAAGGAACCGATATATGTTGGTGTCAGATTTGAAATCTGAAGAACATTTTCTGGCATTAAGGGTCTAGGAGTAAATAGAAAATTGGAGTGTGTCTCATATAAAAGGTAATAAAACCACAGAACAAGATACAAGGAAATGAGAATAAAGGAAAGGGTATAAATGAGTTCTAGAGATTCCTAGGATACAATTGTTTCTCAACAAGGAAGAGATTGATGGATATGATGAAAAGGTGAGAAGTTGAATTGTGGGAATAAGATAAACCTAGAAAAAAAAGTACACATGCTGAGCTTCTTGGCCACTTTATATTTCAAAAGTGTCTCATGTTCACTAACCTGTGATAGAATTCTTTATCAGTTTGATTTGATCTTACTGCAGGGTGCACTGTGGCAGACTTTTGCCAGAGCTGCCCATTGCTTCAATGAGAGATGTTAGCTAAAAAGTGCAATGCTGTCTTTAATTATTTCTCTTGAAATGTGGTGCCCTATTGTGTGTATTGGGTATTATTTTTAAATAAGAATCAAGCCTTCAAGAAACCCACATGAGGCCAAGTTTAACTCAAGCAGTCCTAGGTTTTTGTACGCTATTTTAGGAGGACATTTTCTCTTTTTCAAGATGTTTAATGTGGCTTAATTTTCATTTTGGCATTCCAGATGTCCAGGATTTAGCATCTATTACATCTTTGTTCAACTCATATCACTATAAACACTGCACTGCGTATAAACAGTATTGCATAGTCTATTTTCACCATCCATTTTTATTTTTTAATTGTAACAACTATTGTTTGAAGGCAAGCTTGTAGATTTGATATTAGACCAATCAGCTGTCAATTTGGCCTTATAAATAAATAAATAAATAAATAAATAAATAAATGATAAAAACCAATACCAAATCCTTTTTGCTCCCCATTACAAATGGTGAGTGGTGGAAGCATACACATTGTTTGCTCTTTCTCTTTTCATTTCCTTTCCTTTTTTAAAAGGCAGCAAGCATGGTTCCTCTGTCTTTCAGTAGGCTCCCAATACTTTAGCTAGGCACTCTCAACGCCAGTAAAAGCCAAAGAAGAACAAAACTTGCATGTCAAACTACAAAATTAAAAATCTTAATATGTAATTCTGAAAAGTATAGCCTTATTTTTTTCATTTTTGAAATATTCTTTGCTTCTTAACCCACTGCTAAACACTCTAACCGCAATTTTTCCAGTCTTTTTCAGCTGGAACAGCATCACGCCTCTAAAAGCATCACTTATGTCTAATTATATAGAATGTATTTTGTCTAGTTTCAATCRATATATTTTTTTCTATTCATAAACTCTTAAGCTTAGAGAGGGAAATGTTCCTTTCAGGCTGGACTGAAGCTCGGTGGCTGTGATCCGGCAAAGCATTTAAGATTAGTTTATCTTTAAACATAATCCCATTGAAGTTAACGGTATGAGACTATACTTAAATTTAAGCTCATGTTTGAGTGCTTTACTGGATCACAGCCAGATTATCCTATACCTTACAGGGTTGAACTCCCTCTCTTTGACACTGGCCTAAGGCAAGAAACACAGAGATGAGTGAATACGCGTGCTTTGGAGTAAAGAGGTTAAATACAGTATTATTCTCAGGTTTACTTCATATTCCATCTACTAAAAGACATTCTCTTGTTTCTTAAAACTCTCACCAGTTGCACTGAAAGTGCAAACATTACAATTCCAAATCAATCTAGCCTAGTCTGTCACTATTCTTTCCTTTCTGATCATCCTGAATTTTATAACTCTGGAGACTCAGGTGTTCTGAATAAAGATAATTTGCTAACATACATTTAAATCCCTGCAATGCTCTGCTAACAAAGGCTGATGTAATACACAACAGATTCAATAGATATCCAGTGCAGGTATTCATTTTAAATGAAAGTACATTTTACAGTTTGGGCTAAGATAAGCCATTTGGGTCTGAGTGAATATCAAGTGCTTCAGGCAGTTACAGATAAATGAATGCTTCTGGTACCTGA
Organism: Rhea americana; assembly: GCF_003343005.1. Lineage (NCBI taxonomy): Eukaryota > Metazoa > Chordata > Aves > Rheiformes > Rheidae > Rhea > Rhea americana. Next base: position 425,581 of record NW_028186956.1, on the reverse strand, counting down.
ATAAGCTTGTTTAAAGCTAGCTGGAATAGTGAGTCCCATTTTCTCCATGTTGTATGGACATATTCTGAACCTTTTCAGATCAAAAACATATAATTCACTATAGAAACAATTGAGGTCGGTTTTATATAGAACTGATTTAACTAAGGACATTCAAATAACCCCTGACTGTGGAGGCATATTATTGACTTGATGTGATGTTTAGTATGCAGAATATTCATAACTGTAAGAGTTAGGAATCAAATTTAATTCAATTAGATAAATTGAAATTGAAAACTGCTCACAGTTCTTTCAAAATCCACTGTTGTCTTTCTCTTATTTTCTAATGTGTGTCAAAAGCTCCCAGTGCACTATCTTCATCAGGCACAACTATAACATCTATAAAAGAAATAAAATTATCACTACAAATAACATTTTTATTGGCTATATCACAGAATATTTAAAGGTAATCACAAGTCATTCTGATGTGAGTAAGACTGGCTGTAAATGCAGGTTCATTTGAAAGGTGTTTTTTTTTCCTCCTTTTTCTTTATTTTTTCCCTTAAGTATTCCTATCAAATTTAAAGGCCATATTCTTTATCTAAATATCAGCCAACGAGACTTGTTATCTGCATAGACTAAAGCTACATTCCAATTATTATTTACTTGATTATAAAGCCTGGTTTGATGGGATACAATCACTTTTCTGTTCTCAGTTGCCCACTGAGTGATGACATTACTCAGAATTCCATTTAGATGATGCAAATGACCTAATCGGTTTGTCTTCTGCCATGGCAATAGCTGAACAGAAATGTCAAAGCAAACTTAGTAAACAAAATCTCCCTTTTATGTAACTGGAATTATGTTATGGTAAGCCTAGTAAGATTAGTTAAGTTTTACTTTTTTCATTTACATGACATACATGACATACACATCCATACTCATATGTATTCACATAACATACATTTTATATAACGACATTTCAGGATTTCTATTTTAGACAAGCGGAAATGAAAATCAACAACGACAAAACAGCAAAAGACATTAAATTAAAATCATAGTACAGTTATTTTATTTAGATTTCTACAATAACCTATGCCTTTATTCAAARTTTGAACAAAATTTTCAACTAAGTAAATATTCTCCCACTACTTTTTCAATTGCTAATCACATTTATTCTATTTTCTTTTTATCTTTATAAAAAGTTTAAGTCAAGTGATCTATAAATTAGTATTAAGATAATATTAGTGGAAATAACAATAAGCTGTTAGCTTATGGGGCACCATAAAAGCTTATGGTTATTTGTATTGCATATTGAGATTATGCACACACCCACTCACATATACACACAATTACAGACCTGCACTCTTGGAAAAAAAAAAGAAAGAAACAAAACTCCCTTACAATCTAACCATTACTTCATATAACACAATGAGAGTGCTGTTCTTTGGCTACGCAGTATGTGTTCCAAGCCAATAAAGGACATCTTTTAGGTTTTGGTGGTTTGCGAGGCCTGCTAGGTACCTTGGAAAAGATATTCATTTCTACTAAATCTAAACCATTTAAGTCTTCTATGCTTTTTCTAGATCTGTCACATTACTTCTGTAGGGTTTGGGTAAATTAAGAATGAACTGGCAAGGTTTGATACATATCAGAAAGGGGAATATGCAACCTTTTCACAAAGAAAGACACTTAATACCAAAATGTGATTTTTACCAAGGTTAAATTCAGTACTAGAAGTTATCAGAGTTAAATATAACAAATCCTATCCGTTAAGATTCACTGTTATTATGCATAAAAGGTCAAAAATCGTGTCTAACTTTGTTATGATATTGTTTAAGCAAGGAGAGATATGGTCACACAAGGCCTCTAGACTACGTTTCTATATACAGTACTGTCGTTTCTCTTTTGCAGCATGCAAACAGGATTATAGCCTGGGAAGAAAGGAAGAAGGAGCACGCTGCRTTTCTAGTGTTTTGGTGGACTTATAGCAAATGCCTGAGAAGTATGTTTGGTTTAAGTAAATATTTATATAATTCTGCTTCTGAGAGTGTTATCATTAATACTTTAATTGAATTCTCAAGAAGAATTTATTTGTGTAGATATAATAAAATATTTTTTTTGTAAATATAGTAAATTATGCAAAGGAAATASCAGAATTTAATTTACTGACTTCTCCTGTTGCAAACTGTCCTACAATGTCCCAAATCTGTTATTGCATAGCAGAATGATAACCACAGATGAACTTAACGAAAACTAGTCTTAGCTGAGATCTTTTTTCTATTTAATTTCATTGTGTTATCCTTCACTTTAATAAGTAGGTTACGCAAGAATAGAATATGGTTTGCAGTAAATAAGAATTTTGTGTAAATATTTACTTAGGAAATTGCTAACACGAATTTAATACTTTAAAATCTTTTATASCTTTGATAGATTTTCATATCTCCTTTACAATGTTCTGGTATACTATATCTGTATTTATATATGTRTAAATTTTATTACAAAAACAAAATCAAAACAAATAAACCAGAAAACCCAATATATACTTAGATTTCCATAATAGGCCCTTGTTTTCAAGTCCACTAAAAGAAAAAAGAAACACCTCTCCAATCTGTTTTAACTCTCGGCATGAATGCTTTTCAATTTGTGGGTCATTGGCCTGGTTGACTGGAAAGACAATAGCTTTTTTTTTTTTTTTTTTTTTTTCTGATGTCTCATATTAATCCATTACTAGGAAAATATATTGACGGTTCAGATTTGTATACATAGGCTTGAGATTGAACTCTACTGATGGTAATGTTTTGCGTAATGCTAATGCATAAGATGTCCATAAATGTGTTTGTAGGCTCAGTTGTACAATTTGTGTGTACTGCAATATACTAAAGCTTCCAGACAGATAAGCTTTACAGTGGTGTAACTGAGTCATCCTATACTTTAACAAATTGATGAAGGGGAATGTGACTTTCTTTTTATATTCCTGAAGGGAGCAAAGAATGAATAGTTGTAGGAAGTATATATCTCTTAAGCAAGTAAATGGAGTAATTTAACTGAAAGACTAAGCACATCTAGGCAGACAGTGTGAGGAAGGCTGCTGTTGTGAAAAAGGGAAAAAAAACAGCTAAATTTGCTTTATGGGGGTGGTAACATCAGATTTAGGCCATGAGAAAAACAGACATTAGACTACAAATTACGTAATTTTTGTTCATTCTGAGATGCATAATTTCATATCATAGTCCAATAGGAAGACAAAAAACCCAATGATCCCCACCCCTTAGCAGTATAGGAATATCTCTAGAAACATGTTTTGCAGGGGCATTAAAGGGTTTACCCACTGTTGTTGTTTAATTCCATAGTCATAATTCTCTTTATAACATCATAATAAATTATTGTAGCAAGATTGATCAAAGCAGAACTACCTTGGCTCTAGAATAATTCCAAGGTCTAGAATGAATTATAATATAACTAATATGAGGAAAAAAAGAATATATTATCTTCTGATTGTTAAGATTATTTTTCTAATTACCACCTCTGTTCAATTTTTACCTACCTGATCTTGAGTTTAAATCAAATCTAATGATAGTAATCATGCAAAGCATAAAATGATTTGTAGTATTTTTCTGTGTTTTTCTTGTAAAGATGAAATGACAAATTAATAAAATTTATGGCAATAAATAGGAAAATGATATTTAAATAATTTACTCACTATTTTTAATTCTAATTTATAAACCATAAAAATTTTTTTCCCTGTTCCACACCTATCCTGAATTATATGAGGATAAATGCAACCATATATATAACATGTGTACATATATATATATATATATATATATATAAAGAAAAACTTGATACTCTTTAAAATATTTGATCTGTTCAATTAATACTTTATTTTAATAACTTAAATCCTATTTTTCCCTAAAATCAAATAAATTCCCAAATTGAAACTCATTTTAAGCAAATAAACTGGAATATGTTAAAACAGATTACATTAATAATATAAAAGGAGTTTTTTTTCTTCCTATTTAAAATGCAGATGTTTATGAATATATATATTTTCTCATCTACTYGCACTGCTTTCAATAAAACTATCCTCCCCCAAAAAAAGAATCGTTAAAAAATTCCCATTTAATTGTCACTAGCAGTCTTATAAATTGGAACATTTACTTACTTTTGAAGAAAGGCATTTTAAGATCAACAGTAAACAGGTAAACTAAGAGAATTTTGAAGGCTTTGGAATCTGTGTATTCTGACAATTGCTGATGGCTATTATTTTTGATGAGATGTATCAAAAAAGTTTGTACTAATGAAAGTGTAAAACGTCTTCAGTAAGTCCTGGGTCAATCTCAGAGAGCCATACTTTAATACTCACTCAGCACTGTTTACTGCAGAACCTAAGAATAGAGTTSACAAGATCTATGATTTCCTTTATAAACTCCTTTTCTTGCTGAGAACAGAGCAGACCCTAGTACAAGCTATAGCAGCCTTTTTGATTACTGCTTTCACACTCTGATTTTCCTGAAACGGTTATGTAGGTTCTATTCAAATATTTGTCGTATTGCAGTCAGTGCAGACATATAATACTTATGTTTCACCATACATAGGATCTGATGCATAGGTAAAACTCAGTATCCTTCAGCTTCCAGATCTTACAAAAGCTACTGAATTTTGCAGCCAGGGTTTGAAGATGTATTCAAAATCAGGTTTTGAAAAATAGAGGGAGCCAAGACTCATAATTGAAAGATAATGACTGAGGCACTCATCTGTGAAGCGTATGTGTGTTTTCAATTAGTTGCAAATGTTCTTTACACTGTTGAGCATATGAGACAGGTTAGTTTGGAAAACCTGCACATCCTTTCAAACAGAGAGAGTCTTCAGGACAACATGGACTGTTTGAAACTGGAGAAATACGTGAAAAGATAAAAGTGAGAGGAGAAAAACTAGGAATATGCTAGCTGCTATGATGCAGTAACAGTAAGGTACAATGAACCACAGATTGCTTCCAGTTATCAATTCCATCCTTTAAACATGCACAGCACTTTCTCAAGCATATAGGACAACTACATGTAACGTGCTTTTGATTATCTTTTCCTAATGCCCTAAATAGATAGTCACACAATTGATAATGTTATTTCTCATCACACTCCAATTATATAAATTTTATCATTTTCTATATCTATATGACCCATTCTTTTACATGGTGAAGTTAGAGTTGTGCTACTATTAAGACTAACATTCTCTCTATTGAAAATGAGCAACCCAAGAAAGTMAAAAAAAAGCTCTAAAGTGCAGAGGGAAGGAAGTCAGATATGCAAGTAAAAACGAAATGCCATACCTGCTATCTTTGTAAAATCAGCTGTTTCCTGCTGTCATGAAGTTGCTGTTGGATTCCTTTTGTATGTGAGTCTGTGTCTCAGCATTCACTCATTGTGTGCATCATTTTCCACTATCAACACTGGGAACTAAACTAGCATCTGTGGGATATGTAGTGTGTTTTGGATGAAAGCTCTCCCTGTTACCTTTAACAATGCCTGTTGTTCTGTGTATCTATTGTTCTGCACTGGCCTTTGGTAATTAGAAACAACATTCTCAGCTGCAGTGGGAAAGGGTTTTGAATAAATATTGGACAGACAGTGACAATGCTTTCTATACTTTTTGAAGCCATTTTTTTTGAATTTTAAACTATGAGCAACATATAAAGTTTTAACATTCTTTTCTTATAGTGTCTAAATTAGGAATCTGCTCATAAAGTCTTACCTCCTAATTTTAGTAGCTGACTGAAGGTATATCTAAGCCCAGACTTAAGATCTCAGACCTGAAGAGCTTCCACTAGTTGTACCCACATTGCAGATAAATGTGTCTGATGATATCAATTTCATCCACAATACACTTAGGTAAAAACAAATTTTTCATTCAGAAGCTATTTACATGGCTTCATATCCCACAATGGCAACTCCTTCTGGCACAGACTATCCTATCTGCATCATTCAATCTTCAGAGATGTTGGGCATAAAGAAACTTTCTGATCCATAGAGGGGTCTGAGTCAACTCTCATCTTGCTATCCAAGCAAGCTGTCTGTTGCCGCTGTTACAACTAGATTCAACAGCTAGAAAAATAGCTGAGGTCAGGAGCAGCCTACAAGGAGATTGCCTCAGGATCTCTGTTTTCTCTGTTCTGGAGTCACATGTTTTAGAAGCTAAAAAACCAGTAATTTATCAATTTCTGTTCCTTTACACTGGGAGTTTCTGCAGCCRTCCTGGATGGGGAACTGCCAATACACATTTTGGCAGATGGGATCACAGAGGTACTGTGTTCCCTTAGGTTCTCAGTGGTAGTCTTGGAAGACAGAGACCAACACTCAGTGATAGGATCACATTGCTCTTCAATTATGCCTACTTACTTGAATGATTTGAGTCTCAAAATGAAAATCAAGCTAGAGTGGCAGTAGAAACACTGTACTGAAACACCCTAGCTTGGATTTCCACTGATTTACTTTTCTGAGGAACCTGCCCCTTCTCATTGACACTGTGGAACTTAATATCATCCTCATTAATGACTAGTACCTGATATAGCAGTTGCATTTATACTTGTACAAAGACATTTTCATTACAGAAGAATCAATCAATAACTGATACTAGACTCTCTATGTGATTTTTAAAATTTGAAATTTTATGATGACTCTCAATAACAATTCTCGTAGGTCCAGGAAAATTAGTCTTTTTTTCCATTTGTTTGTTACTAGTTCCTTTGTAATATTTCATTATGTCAACAAAATATTTGCTACAACTTGCTCTTATGAGCTGAATTTCTTGTTGACTAAGTGGAGTGAGGAAGCCTTGTGATTATTATTTGCATGATTAAATGAGATGGATAGCTAAAAAATTTGATAAATAGATAGGGATTTATAGAGGGAGAGGGGGAACCATTCCTAAAATTAGATGCTTACAATCATACTATGTTCCAGTGCATTAACAATTTTAAATCTAGTTGTGAGGATGGCAGTATCATTTTTAGAAGTACCTTTATTATTTCTAAGTAATGTTGGCATTCTGATGCTGATCTTTGCAGAGTAAAATAACTTCTCTGACTTAATCTGCTAATGGGTATTGATATTAGTGGATAAAATAGAGACACTCAAGTTTCCAATGCATTTTTAGGCATTGATGTAGTTCATAATAGATATGAATATTGTTTTTTGTGTTTTCTAACATAAATTCATTCCAGTGCTTCAATATCCAACAGCTATTCAGACTAGAAAATTTTACTGCATTATTTTCCAAATGAAATAGACATTTAATGTATATTAGGTATTAGTTTATAAATGTTTGTTGTTCCATAAGATTCATCTATTAAAAAGAAAAGGTTATATTAAGTAGAATTCTGTTTTCAGTGAAGAATGATCATTTACTTCCGGCTGTTCCTTCATGTGTTTATGTGCTTTTAGAAGTTTTACAATGATGCAGATACTGAGAGTATCTACTGAAGTTATTTTGATATCTGCATTTGGAAAATGTAAAGAACATGTCCTATAGTTAGGATCAAGTTCAGTCTATATGCAAGTTTGGTCTATATGCAAGTTTGGTCTATAAGAGCATTCACCATATAATACCAGTCTTTTGAAAAGAGTATTTATATATATGTATAAAAAACCTTTTTGAGACATGATAATTACAACACTTGTCTATCCAACTTTTTTTTTTTTTTGATAATAGATTGACTTATGGATTTTATTCTGTCTAGTGAAGATTCAAATTTCAGTTTATTTTAAAAAAATCTTGCCTTTGGCTATGCTTCGTAAAGAATCTGGAATCTAGATTCACTGTCTGAGAAAATTGTCTCAGATAGTTTTCTGGGAAGAAGGTTATACTTCTTGGAGGTTATACTTCTTTTCTAATGACTGTCAGAGATGAGTGCCATCTTTTAATGGTTCTAACATGCAGGTTTTCTTTCCTTTATACTTTAATTTGTGCATACACATGAGCTAGACATTCTTGAAATTTATATTATACAGCAGTCACTGTTTATTAAGCATTTTTCCATTGGTATTATTAATCAATATCTCCAAAATATGTTTATATAATGATAACTAAAACATTACAGCAGTCATGGCTAGGACTAGCACTGGAATGAGGGATGCTCTTACACATGGCAAGAAACGTAGCCTCCAGAAGTCTGCAGAGGAAGTGGACAGTAAGTATTCATTCTGTTCTAAACATAAAGTAATGTGTACAAATTAAGTGTGTCATGTTTTTTTTTTTTTTTCAGATGAAACCCTGGGGAGAACTTTTTTCTAGTTTTACTTTTTGAATTTAAAAATGCTCCTTTTATCCTCTTGTTTATTATCCCGTAGGCTAAGATCAGTTACCTCTGTTTTGCTCCCAATTTTTCCCATCCAGTAGTAGAGAGGTGATCAGAAATTTCAGAAAATGGTTGTAAAGCTATAATGTTATAGCGAATATAAATTAATATAAATTAAGAGCAAGAAGGAGGACCCAGGCAACTATAGGCCAGTCAGAYTCACCTCCATCCTTGGAAAGGTTATAGAACAGCTCATTCTGAACGTCATCTCCAGGCATATGGAGGAGAAGAAGGTGGATCAGGAGTACCCAGCAAGGATTCACCAAGGGGAAATCCTGCTTAATCAACCCGATAGCCTTCTAGGATGAAATGACTTCCTGGGTAGATGAGGGCAGAGCAGTGGACGTTGTGTACCTTGACTTCAGCAAGGCTTTTGACACTGTCTCCCATAACATCCTCCTAGAGAAGCTCAGGAAGTGTGGGTTRGAYGASTGGACAGTGAKGTGGCTTGAGAACTGGCTGAAAGGCAGAGCTCAGAGGGTTGTCGTCAGTGGCGTGGAGTCTAGCTGGAAGCCTGCTGCTCATGGTGTCCCCCAGGGCTCAGTACTGGGTCCCATCCTGTTCAACTTCTTCCTCAATGACCTGAAAGAGGGGACAGAGTGCCTCCTCAACAAGTTTGCTGATGATCCCAAGCTGGGAGGAGTGGCTGATACACCTGAGGGCTGTGCTGCCCTTCAGAGAGATCTGGACAGGCTGGAGCRCTGTGTGGAGAGGAACCTCCTGAGGTTCAACAAGGGCAAGTGCAGGTCCTGCATCTAGGGAAAAATAACATAGGCAGAAATGCACCAGGACAAGCTGGGGGCTGACCTGCTGAAGAGCAGCTCTGCAGAGAAGGACCTGGGAGTGCTGCTGGATGACAAGTTGACCATGAGCCAGCAATGTGCCCTTGTGGCCAAGAAAGCCAATGGTCTCCTGGGGTGCATTAGGAAGAGTGTTGCCATCAGGTCGAGGCAGGTGATCCTGCCTCTCTACTCAGCCCTCGAGAGGCCTTGTCTTGAGTACTATGTCCAGTTCTGGGCTCCCCAGTACAAGAGAGACATGGAGCTACTGGRGAGAGTCCAGCATAGGGCTACAAGGATGATGAGAGGGCTGCAGCACCTGCCCTATGAGGAATGGCTGTGAGAGCTGGGCCCCTTCAGCCTGGGGAAGAGAAGACTGAGGGGGGATCTTATCAACGTGTACAAGTACCTGAAGGGAGGGTGTGACTTAAGGGGACAGGGACAAACTCTTTTCAGTTGTCCCATGTGACAGGACAAGAGGCAATGGGCACAAACTGAACCACAGGAAGTTCCACCTGAACGTGAGGGGGAATTTCTTCCCTGTGAGAGTGACGGAGCACTGGACCAGGTTGCCCAGAGAGGTTGTGGAGTCTCCTTCTGTGGAGATCTTCAAGGCCTGCCTGGATGCAACCCTGYCTAMCATGCTSTAGGTGACYCTGCTGAGCAGGGGGGTTGGACTAGATGATCTCCAGAGGTCCCTTCCAACCTTACTGATTCTGTGATACTGTGATTCTATGACAAGGTAGGGAGATGGTGTGGTGTATAGGGAGCAAATAAACACAAAACAGACTGTGTTTTGGTGTTCAAGTTACATGGGCTCTGCTAGATACGCTAATCAGACCTACGCTTTTACTGCTCAAATTGTAAACGGGGGGTGTAGGACATATTTGTTCACTTATACTAATCTTCAGTCACTGAGTATTTTGTAGAGACTACATGGACAGCAACATTTATTTTTTCAGATTAATTTATGTGTACTTTCTTTCTTAAGTCGAGTCTTCTGCACTGTTTAAATTTATAAAGTTGCATATTGAGGTCTTTTTTTCTCTTTTCTTTTCTTTTCTTTTCTTTTCTTTTCTTTTCTTTTCTTTTCTTTTCTTTTCTTTTCTCTTCTCTTCTCTTCTCTTCTCTTCTCTTCTCTTTTCTTTTCTCTCTTCTCTTCTCTTCTCTTCTCTTCTCTTCTCTTCTCTTCTCTTCTCTTCTCTTCTCTTCTCTTCTCT
>NW_028186956.1:403867-415198 GCF_003343005.1 Rhea americana | reverse complement strand
TTCTCTTCTCTTCTCTTCTCTTCTCTTCTCTTCTCTTCTCTTCTCTTCTCTTCTCTTCTCTTCTCTTCTCTTCTCTTCTCTTCTCTTCTCTTCCCAGAAATAACAGATTCATTTCAGATTCTTAATGTATTAAAGTCTATTGCTCTGGAGGAGTGTAAGTGGTAAGAGGCAAACGCTAAAGGTTTTAACTGGAGAGCTCCCTTGTGCTTCTTTAAGTGAAATGTCAGTTCCAGGGATTGAATATAGGTCGCTGTGGTAAAACAGAAATGCTGGTAGAGAATAAGAAGGTTATCCATAGCTAGTGATCTAAATCACAGTTAACTCAAATATCTATCAGTAGTTTTTAAAAATCATCATCTTGTTACCCACCATCTTCCCAGTTTTTTGCTAGGATGGATACTGCGGCTGTCTCCGTGGCAGCCAATACGAAAAAAAGATGGCTTGTTAGACTTCTTTACTGACAATGAGCAAACATGCACACAAAAGCACAAGTCGTTTTTATCCCCTGCCCTGTCCCAAAGAGGCTGTCAGGTGAGGTTCTGATCACTGAAGCTACAGTCTTTTGGGAGGCTGGATGTCGACTTGAATACTTTATTATTTTTTTATGATCTTCAAAGTTAAATTATTACTTTGGCTGCTTGTGGCTTTAAATTTACCCTGCCAGGTGAAGGATCTTGCTTGCTTTCTTGCYTGCTTGCTTGTTCAAACCCAAAACTGGTCTGTGAAGTATTCAGAAAAAAAGAGCAAGTGCAACCTTAGCAATACCGAGACATTTCCCTCATTTATTTCTTTAATACAGACATCAATGTCCTTGTCACGGTTTTGTTGCTATGCATAAAGAGCAAAACTGGTTTTTGTTTGTTTTCCAGGCTGATTTACTTTTATTCTAGATTGGGGATAAAGCAAACAAACAAACAAAAACCTCCAGCAAAGAGGAACTGCAACATACTGCTTCTGAACTGAAACACTAAATAGGGTTTGTTGCAGCAGGGAATATTCTGCATTGAAAGGTGCAGTGAGCACTGAATACCTGTTTTCTTGTGCCAATTATGGACATATCACTCCTTGTTTTTCCAGTCCTGTTTACTTTCCTCAAGTGTGTCTATGAGGTACTGAGTCTTCTATTTTATAAAGCACATTGTATGTGAAGCCTGCTACTGCAGCCCATTTAATAAGATAACAAAAAAGGGAACTGCCAGTAACTTATACTCCTCATAGCTGAGGCTGACTCATATCTTGAGAGTAATTATGATTTTATTTTGAGTAGACTATAAGCTCTCTGTCTTCTCACTGGATATAATGGCTGCTGGCCTTTTGTTCTCCTTTTATTTATTTATTTATTTATTTTTACTATTTATCCTTGAGAAAATCCAGGATGCTCAGCTTCTCCTGCCACACTGGACTTCCTTAGAAAGAGAAGGTTTTGGAAACTCCTACCTTAAATTTCTCACGGACTTTTGCTTTTAACTTGTTCTTTTTCAGTTTTGTCACCAAATGACTCCTCTGATAATCCTTAAAATTCATGGAAATGTTCATGTAGCAATCTTGCCAAGTTCTGACAGAGTTCTGATTTTTTTCTGTGTCTTTTTTTTATTCATTTTTCAGTAAGTTTTGAAATCACTTGTTATTCTCTATGCATGAGTAGCAAATAAGTTAAAATAGCTAGGCTTCTGCAGCATCTGCGTTTGTCCATATGAGCTTGTATATGAAATCAACATTTTAAAAGTTTCTTGCTCTTCCTGTAATGATTAATGAGATGTACTGTTTGACAGTTGCAGATAGGTTTACTTGTATACTTAAAATTCAGAGCTAGTTTTATTGCAGTGCTGTTTACACAGTAAATAATTTTAAAAGGTTTTCATATTTTTTTCTCCTTCCTAGCTTGTCCCAAATTTAAAAAGCCATTTTAAATCCACTGCCTTTAAAAGCCTTTAAATCCACCACAACCAGAGCTGGAGTGAAAATTAAACTTATATTTAATTTTATTTTAGCTTATTTAATAAATACTTTATCTTAGAACTTCCAGACATCCATTTACTACATAGAGTTTTTAAGTTAAAACTGAAAATTTCCCTTTCAGAAAAATACAATAGAAATTTCAATGTGAGGGCTCAAGATTCTATTTTATGCACATTTTATGTGACAAATAATACTGATTTTGGAAAATTTAAATCAACATTTGACTTTATTTTAAATAATGGTAATATTGTACATGTAATACTAATGGTCAGGACTACAAAGGCTGTGAGACATTTCCTTGATTTCACTGTTTTAAAATTTTCAGGTATGATCCTCCCATGCTAAGTGACGGATACTTAAATATTCATTTACATTTATAAATATATTAAACCATAAACATATTAAAGAAAACAAAATCTCTACCCTGGCCACAGTCTTAGAATGTTTCAAGGCTGATGTATTACCTTGATGTAACCAAATGGATTGGTGTTAGACAAAAATTACTTCATGGCTAGCCCTGGTCTTCCAAAACAATTAAATAACACAGCTTTTGAGGAAGGAGCAGCTAACCTATAGATCCCTTATTGTATTGGGAAGGATTCCATTTGAGAAATCTTTTTGCCTTCATTTTACAAAATTCCTTACCTCTAGGTAACAGTTAAACTAYGTATGTATGTATGTATGTATGTATGCTTTAAATCAACTTCCACTTCATTCTTCTATCTCAGCAGTTCTTTTTAACTTTCTCACAGCTTGGATATCAATAACTGTTCAATGCCTAAGGTTCTTGGTAGACTTCTGTTTTTCTTAATGGGCCTCCAGTAAGTAGCACATTCTTAAAAACTGCCCAAAGAAATTACATAACCCTCTGGATTAAGATCTAGAAACTAAAATCTTTCCTTCCTATTCCTATTGTGGGGAATTCAATCCACTACCAAAAGTCCAAGAGAGATGTAAGGGGAACTGAGGAAATGTCCTCTTGCTTTCATGAAATTTAATGCAATATGCAAAGAGCACCAGACTTATTGCTTGTATGAAAACCATGTCAGAGCTGCTTGAAAAAGCAGATATTAAAGTCCAGACTTCATTCTGATCTAGAYACCTGTCAATCACTCTGAAACTGTGACTTTTTGGTATGACTTTACTAAGTCTATCCATGACAATATTTGAAACCAATTACAAAATTCTCTATTGGTTCCTATTCCATAAGCCTGCATGTATTGAAAAGTCTTCTTTATAATATAATAATATACTGCTCACTTGACCTGGACTTAAAATTTCTGCAAGAGATGAAGATATGATCACTGTAAAATATACATTTCTAAAGCTTTCATTAGTCATTCTTTTTATTTATTTATTTTCAGATTGGAGATTTTATCTGAAATAAAATTATTTTGCTTTAGATTATCTTATTTCAAAGACCAGTGATGAACCATTGACAACTCTAAGCAATATTTTTGATGCTGCTTTTGAATTTCACTATTTTAAAAAGTTTATTACTTTTTATGTTTAGACTTTCTTATTTTGTAACACAGATTTGACTGAGGATGTGTCTTCTTGAGAAGTGATAGAAAGCTGGTGTGATGAAAATCCCTGAATGAGCTTTCTGTTATGTAATGAAAAAAAAAGAAAAAGATCTCCAATGTATCTTAAACTTCTGTAGAATCTTTATATGTAAGTACAAAGAGCATGATTCTGAATTTACAATTCCTTTGTATGGAAAATTCAGTAAACAGTGAGTTCAGAGAAAGTAGCCATAGCATATTGTGCTATGTTGTGCTGTTACGTAGCTACAGCACAGATTTTGTTCTGTTGAATTTAATTAGTTTTTTGCCCTTCTTTTTGTCTTTTCCTTTGCTTGATGTTAACTTAACCACAATTTCACTAACCCTTATTACTACTGAGATAATGTGATACTCACTTTTTTCTTTTCTCTTTCTCCTTCTCTTTCACCTTCTCTTTTTCACCTCTTCCCTTCCCTTCCCTTCCCTTCCCTTCCCTTCCCTTCCCTTCCCTTCCCTTCTTTCTCCTTGCCTTGCCTTGCCTTGCCTTTCTTCTTTCCTGGACACAACTTAGAGCAGTGGAAGACACAGACATATAAGCAAGACTGTCTGGTCCACAGCTGCTGCTATTCTTGTTTATAGATAACGCTGCCAAGCTGACTAGAAACCCCAGCTGTGTATGCAGGTTCCACTAGACTGAACAATGTCTAAATGCGCTTAAAAAGATGCTCACATTATAAAAACATAGTGTAAAACACGTGACAATTTTTACAGTTAATGTGATATTCTTCATGTTGGCCTGCTGTACAGTCCATATCTACCTGTAACTATCTACCTATAATCCTACATAGTCTGCTTGAAAACGATCTCCCTGCTGCAGAATCTTCCTGGTTAACAGAAATATCATCCTCACATTTTAAAGATTTGGAAGAATTGAATCATTTCCCTGAATGATAATTGCTGAGAAAGAGGCAGAAATAGAACTTAACTGCCAGGTCCCTTACACTGTAACTTAAATTATTAGGCTACAGGCAATATATTTGTAGCTAAAAATTGTTAGTTGGGGAGAAAAGAAAAGTTTTTTTTTTTCTTGTTTTCAAGGTGATACAACTAAACGAAGATATATTCTCCTGACTTTTTTGTTTCTGTCCCCATTATAGGACAGAAGGCTGCATGCATGGAGTGGAAGTCGATGCACAGCTGAGGTAAAATGTCTGCAGTGTGTGTTAGAGACTTTTTGCCCTTCAGTCTCAAATTTTTAAAAAATATAGAATATCTTGCAGAAATGGTATTCTATTTTCTTTAATTATGTTTTTTATTCTAGTTTACATATGCTATCACTTCATGTTTATCTCCCAAATTATAAGTGTTATAAGCCACTAAAAAGTTTAATTGCTCACAGTAAATTATCTGTGTTGTCCTATTAATATTTGCTAATATTTCCAGAAAGATTTCTGGAAATATAGACTTTAGGAGTCACAAGCTTTTTCATAGCAGTAGTTTAACTTTCTATGCTGTGCAGCTTGTTGCAGATTTCCTTTCTTTCCCTGAGCTTCCTAAACTTTAGGTCTGTGTTCTTTAAATGAGAAATGCCTCATTTTTTCAGTATTGCTCAGACATTGGTTCAGCACCTAAGCCTCAACAGAGAAGTATGAAAGAAAGCAAATTTATTTTCAGTTCTGAGTGACCTTATTTTCTGATCAGTCTATTTCGTGACAGACAGCAAATAAGGTTGATATCATTTCCTCTAAAAGAACTGATAATTCTTACTTTCTGTACAACTAGTTGAGGATGCATACACAGATAAAGCCCAATTTTGAAAGCAAGCGTTTAAAAGAAARCATTGTGTTTTGCTTTTTATGAATCATTTGCCTAACTGTACTTTTTTTCTCTGCATTAACATTTGTAAAAAAAAATAGTCCTCACTAATTCTCTTAGTGAAAGAACAAGCTGATTACTTCTTCTGCTGTAGTTTATTTCTCTTGGGGGAAGTGGAGTATATATGCATTTTCTGTGCTGCAGAGCAGATTTTCTGGTCTCGTGTGGGCTTCCCTGCTTACGAAAATAGATTGTGTTTTGATTTTGTTTTATATTATTATTATTCCTGAGTCCATCCTTATTTTTTAGTGTTATTATTGTCTTCATCTGCAATTCTCAAGCAATGGTAGATTGCTTTTCTGGGTTAGATAACATAATCAAATAGATCAGTGTCTTAAGGAATTCTATCATCTCAAAAATTACTTCTGTTTGAAAATGTTGTGTTTGCTATCATTATAATTTACAAGAAGCAGACCATATTTCTATAAAAGAAAGAGAGTAGACAATAATTTTTTTCAGTATGTTTATTCTGTGCATTTCATAGCACTTTTCTGTAGTCAGTTTCAGTTTCCCACTTCATATATTAGTCATATTTCCTTGCTTATCTGACTCCTTCTTACTGGAAGAAGTATTATTTTAGTTGGAAATTATTACTGAAAAATCACAAAAACACAAAGAGAAATTAACTAGCACATGCAACACCCCAAATCATACATATATACATATATATATATACACACACACACACACACACACACACACTCACCTAGAGAGAGAGAGAGATATATATATATATATRTGTGTGTGTGTGTGTGTCTGTGTGTGTGTATACACATATATATATATTTATCTAGGTGAGTTTCAGTTTTACAGTGCCTTATTAGGGAAGAAAGTTTTCGGAGTTTTCAGTGGCAATAATTTTTTTCTTATTTCCTATGTTCATTAATATTTTTTTCAGACTATAATTATTTAAAATTACTTTCTTCCTCTGAAGCAAGATTTCACAGAAGACTCAGCACTTTCTATATAGAGAGAATATAAATGTGTGCACATGCACATATATTACCTAGCTATATATAATTATATATATATATCCTCAATAGAAGTCTTGCTATTGAATTCCTATAAACCTATAAATTTTAATACTTAATATAACAGTTTGCACACCCTTAATGTAAGTAACTCCACCAAAATCAAGGCATCCTCACATGCATAAAATTACAAATGGATGTACTTGCTAGAACTGATCTTTATTTTTGCAGTATGATAATGATATTCTAAATATCATTTTTCTCAATACACAGGTTGCATGTATTTAAAACTCTCCATTACTAAATARCAATGTACATCTAAAGACTATGCATCTAAATCCCAATAATTTTAATAAGCAAAAATGCATACATCTTTCAGTCATAATGACTAAAGACAATACTTCCCACTCTCTCAACTAAGAGTGTTTCCAGTTATCATTTTTCTAAATTATCATTAGAATCCAAAACAATTTATTTYTGCTATACTTAGAGAGCAGGAGTAACTTCATACATAAATTCTCCCATAYCAGATCCAGCTTCAACTTTTCGAAGCCATCTAGTGGTCCTGGTGACTGAATTTATCACAAAGGATTCAACATATCTGGGAGAGTCCTTCTTCCAAAAGTTCAAAAGAGCAATCAAAGTGTGATCAGATGAAAAGGAGGAAAAGCCCTTTAGGAAAGGGCCCAGGTCTCCCAACAAAAGTACCTAAATGATAGACAGAAAACTCTACCACATACTGAAGGAAAGAAATTAAGAGTTTATTTGATTGGAAACCAGAAGGAATAAAAGACTTAATGTGAAGCAGAAGGCAGCCRAACAAAAGCTGGGAAGGAGTTATCTTAAATTAGACCAAATCTATTTCACCTGAGGCAACCGATAAATTCCGAACATGATATGCCTATGATCATATTTCACTTGTTTTTAAAAWTAATTTCTGATTTTATGCAAATATTGAAGACATCCATAGTAGGAGTAGTAACTTAAACATTCAAAACTAGGCTGATGCACTTCTGCTTGAATGACATTTTAGAATTAAATAGTGCTGGGAAACATATGCTGAAAATTAAGTAGAACAAAAATGTTTATCAGTGCTTCCATTTGGACATATGTTGTTTTGGTTTAAAACTCACTTTTCTGTTTAGGTACAATCTATAACGAAATAAGAGTTTGTAAGTAATAAGCATTTAAAGAAGGTTGCTAGATTTAGATTCTCATTTTCAAGAAAATGTGCATTTAGTCCACAATTCGTGCACAATTAGTGCATCACACTGGTGCAGTTACTTCATTTTTATTCACTTTAAGTGACTTACTCATAAAAAGCAGTGTACATTCACAATCTTAAACACTATACCATGTGGTTTGCCAAATGCCATTGGCACCCATAAAACTACAGAATACTGAAGTCAATATCTAACTATGCTTATCTTAAACATATGTAAGAAAATAACAAAGTTTTCTTTAGTAAAATATGACACATGAAATTATGAAATAAAGGCAAGCAGTACAGGCTTAGAAATTCTATTATTTCTGAAATTAAATTTCCATTTAGATCTAAGTGCTTTATAAATATCAGTGGACTGGAGCCCTCAGCTGGAATGAAATAATGTACGGTGAATCACACAAGGACAAAGCTAAGGTCATTTGTGCTTATATGAAGCGGTGGTATACTGAGCCTTTGTACCCATTTTGCTCTGCAGCCATATGTACTGTTGGCTTGATTAACTGATTAAGCTAACAGCTTCAACCCAAACACAGTTCTAAAGTATAATGTAGCTAGTTCTTACTAACTTTATAGAAGACCCTGTATTGCAGTAGTTGTTTATTTGCTTTGCTTTTGTGTTTTTTCAATATCTTTGTTCTAGGAATGTACAGCAGACATACAGAATTGAAATGAARTAAGAAACACCACAAATGTCAAAGAAAAACCTGTTTCAGTATTTTTTTGCATTTTTTKCTAAGCATGAAAACCTGAATACAGTTTAACAAATTCATTTTCCTGAAATAAAAAACATATATGAATGCTCAGTTAAAATAGTCGTCATTCAGACTGTATATCTTATAATATTGATGTTTAGACTTCCTTTCTTATGAGCACACATACACACACACTCCGTATTTCTTCTATAAGGTTGGATTTGTGGCTCTTTTAGAAGCATTTCAGTAAGCTTTCTTGGGAAATATTTTAAAAAGTTAGGCTTTGATTCCCATTTTCCCTAGATATTTTTGAAATTTCCAATTTTGGAAAATTCTACTTTTGGAAATTGTATCCTTTCAGAATGTCAGCTGTTTCTGTAACACACGTGAAGTTGTTTAATGGCTGCTTCAGAACGTAAAAACCGAAACACTCCTTTCCCCCCAAACCCAGATGATATTTCAACCATATTTGTTATTACTGTTGTTGTTGAAACTAAGATATGTTTTTAAAAATAAGATAATCATTTTGGTTTTCTCAATTAAAAATGAAATAAAACTGTCAGTCTATTCTCTTACGAACCTTCCCCTCTTGTTTAGAAAATGTTATGAATGATTCTGACTTCATAAACATTCTTAAGGTTCATGAGAGATGTATCTTGTAGATGGAAATTTTATCATCTGTGTAAACACTGTCAATAACTTTAAACACATCTTAAATGAAAAGACTTCCTTAGTTATTCCAAAACTGCAAAAGATATGAGAGCAAAAAATATTCCTAACTTAAACCTCTACAAGATTCTAGKGTAGTGGGACTCAACAATGTTTCCTCCTCACATTGGAGTTGGGCTTTCTAGTTTATTTGCTTTCTCATTGAAAACGTAAACATTTTCAGAAATATGATTTGCCTCATTCATAGAAAGTTTAATAATGTAATGTTTTCTATAATCATGTCTCAGAGTGGTTAAGACATATGACAATGCTTTGAAGAGCAATATTGAATTCTYTGTCCAGTACATGCTTTAGGAAATCACCATCTCTTTCTATCCTTGAGACATGTATAGATATGCAAAAGAAAAGAATACTTACATATATTATATATTTTATAGATTTTGAGCTTCTACTTGGAAAACATATTTTAAAAGAATGATCTCTTCTGGTTTCACAAAAATACATATATTCATATAGAGAGAGTAAAGGTAAAAATAGTCTTGTTTCTCTTTCTTGTGGTGCCTTGTCTTAAATGTGATTGATTTGCCATGAATTTCATTTACTCTGGTCTTCATCTGTCTCTGAAAAAAAAATCCTCTTTATTTTATAAATTTCATAGAATGAATATAATAATAGACAAATAAATATGAAAATCCTAAATCAGTCACAGATTTTCTTTGACAATAGAGAGAGAGATAAACATGTTACAGACTAACAAATACAAGTCTTTTATTCATATAAACAACAATAGGTATACAGCCTTGACCTCCTAGCTAAATACCCTTCTTCTCCTTTTGTTAAGAAGTATGTTGTTTGCAATTTGARTTATACTCAAGTATTTTTCCCTAGGTGCAGGACTCTGCACTTGCCCTTGTTGAACATCATGAGGTTCCTCTCTGCCCAGCTTTCCAGCCTGTCCAGGTCTCTCTGAAGGGCAATGCAGCCTTCTAGGGTATCAGTCACTCCTCTCAGCTTGGTATCATCAGCAAACTTGTTGAGGAGCAAGTCTCCTCATCCAGGTCCCTGATGAAGAAGCTGAACAAGATTGGACCCAGTCCCCTGGGGGACACCATGAGCAGCAGGCCTCCAACTAGACTCCGTGCCACTGATGACGACCCTCTGAGCTCTGCCTTTCAGCCAGTTCTCAAGCCACCTCACTGTCCACTCTTATAGGCTGTCCTATAACCTTTCCAGGGATGGAGGTGAGACTGACTGGCTTGTAGTACTCAAGCAAATTAAAACTAAGACCACAACACTGTTTACAGTCATCTCCTTCTGTAGTGAACATTCTCATTTTATTATTTATGAACAATCTTGCAAAAGAAAGTAAATGTTGTCTAGGTTAGTTACAGACTAGATACACAGAAATTTTCGTAATAATAATTCTCCCATTCATGACAATAATGTATGAAAGTAATAAAATATGTTTTTAATAGCATGCTCATCCATTTACATGCACTGAGATGTTGGCATTTGTTGGTTCTTGTTTAATCTGTTTTATGTTTAACCATTTTGTTTAAGGATTGCAGTATCACTGCTGTAATTACATCAGAATGTACCCTCCAGGGACTTTCGTTTCTCCTAATTTAGTTACAAATGTCTATTGATTTTTGGCTCCGTTCCTCTGAGATCTGAAAGATATAGTAGGGGTAGAGAAGTCTGATGAGCAGTTCAGAAGTGATATTATTTCTGTACATTTTATAGGAGAAGTGGAAACCATGTAGAAGAGGGTTAACCGAAGATATGTTCAAATAGACAGTCAAAGTGCTCTGCAAATTTTTTGAGAAAAAAAGAAAACGACAAACACAGAGCAAGGTTATGAACCCCAYGTACCCTACTTTCAAGTATTCTGATAGTTTTCTAAAGTTTGAAGTTTGAAGCTAGTTAAAAGCAACAGCAACAGCATCACCTATATTTTTCTCTTTAAAACATAGAAAACAAAAAGTCTAAGAAATGTACAAAAATATTTTCTGAAGGTGAAATTCAGCAAATGTAAATTTATGATTGCAAGTAAAGCTTCAATTCTTTCTTATTTATGTTTTTTTTCCTCCTATCACATGTTTAGCATAGAGTTAATGGGAAGAAGGAGGGGGAATGCCAAAACATTTGCAGTGATCAGAAATTTTGCTCATAGATGTTCTTGAAAAAYGTATTCACTTACACCTTCCAGAAGAGAGTTTATGTTTAATAAACACTTCAATTTGTTTGAACAGCTCAACTATCTAAATGTACAGGATGATCACATAACAGCCAGCTTCTTAGAAATCAAAGTAGGTTTTTTTTTCTTTTTTTTCTTTTCTTTTTTTTTTTTTTTCTCCTGGATCATGGATACACCTGTATAGCATCTTGTAGTGCTTTTTGTTGAATGGAAGCCAGAATGTAAGTACACACTAAGA
>NW_028186956.1:334999-403587 GCF_003343005.1 Rhea americana | reverse complement strand
TTGTATTAGCAGAGGCTATATTATATACATAATCTTAATATTTTCAAAATAAATGTCTAGAGAGAGAGCTGTAAGTGCTATCACTCAGCCTAAAGGAGACAAAACCAATCATTTGTAGACGTTCTAACTTTATTCAGCTTTGAATGGAGAGATAACATCTGTTATTAAACCAACTAATACTGCTAGTGAAGAAAAGTCAAAAAAAWTTACTAGGTGGCTGTCAAGCTCTCTTCTCTGGGTAGCAGAAATACAGGTTATAGTGTTCTGGTAATTCTCCAATAGCAGTACCAAACCTGTGATGAGTCATAAGTAGATCTTCTTATTTAGGAACCAGAAATGAAGAACCCRACATTCTCAGCGATCTACATTATTAAAAGATGCAGCTTTGCAGGATAGTAGGGAGTCTAATTCCTCTCCTTCCGTTTATGAGGAAATCATTTTTATCTCTTCACCACATTGGCCTACTTGTCCTTGGGTCTCATGGCTTATCCATTCTGGAACAAAATTACCATCCCATAAAACAATGCAGTTGTATTCTAACTGTGTAAGTAGAATTCAATACGAAATACTGTAGACTGCTATCTAAAGTCATTGTTTTGTTTAATGGCCCATTATAAAATATTATTAAACACACCCTTTGATTAAATGCTTATAGGCAAAGCATTGTAAAGATATGCACAAATAATATATATTTTATGATTATTAAGAATCTGTATGGACTTCCTTAATTTTATAAATCTTGCTATTTTTTTCCCCCTGAATATATCATAAATTAATGCAGCTCCATTGAGATAACTGGCTTCTGTAAATGCTTGAGGTAATCCCACCATCTGGATCCTCCTTGAAAAATCCTATGCTATAATATTTATATTAAGCTATCTTCTTGTGTGTTGTAAAGACCTCATTAATTAAGGTCAGAAGAACCTCATAATGTCAAGAATGACGTTCAGTTGTGTGAATAATTTCAACATATAAATGATTATCTGCAGTTAACTGAAGATACTCAGAGATCTCAGAACCTTCCTAATATTCCTTAGTCTTAGTTAGAAACTTTATGAGTTYCTACTTCTTTTTAATCCCGGAAATACAGAGATTGAAAGATTGAAGTAAAAACAGTTCCAGAAGTTTTATTCATGTTTTCACAAAATTTAGGGCTGCTTCCTAATCTCTCTCAGAGTCTGTTATAATAACTCATATTCTTTGTGTAATGGTGCAGAAGGGGAGTGTATAATGTATACTTTCCAATGGATTCATTGCCCCAAACAAGCTCATCTATGGCTCCCGATAGTCAGAATTTCATCAAGGCCACATGTATTTAACAGCTACAGTGATTGACACAATATATGATGAAGACTTCCAGATATAATATCTTGCACCTAACTTATGCTGAAGTAATTATGTTCCTTTAAGGAACGGCACAGACAGGCACAGTAACAGCACTACTTATTAGGGTAAACATAACAGACTCACACCAAGTGTTGTTTTTTACTATTTTTATTCTGTAGACCATTTCATGATTTTCATAGACTACTAGTCTTTGAAAAGAAATTCATCAAATTTTATTCTGCAAATATCTAGTAGCCTACAAAATTTKTTTACAAAAACTGTCATCACAATATCTTGAATATCATAGCTACAATGAAATAATTAAAAATAATGACATAATTTATTTTAAAACATTTTCTTCAAAATATTTTGAAAGATTTATATTTATGAATCTGTGCTTGAATATGGACATACTAAGTAAATTTATTAATCTGATATTGAATTTACAAGTAAAGAGCCAGAATGGGGAAAATAACTATGTGCTAAGGAAAAGAYAATTAAAATAACAGACTGTAGAATACATGTGTAAATATATAGAACAAAATACCTTTTTTATTCTTTATTAAGGAGCATTAAAAAAAAACTCATTTAAGACCTTGATATAAAAACAAGAAAAAAAAAACAAGTTGTTAACAAAATATTTTATTGCCTTTTAAAAAATTATTAGAAACAGAATTAAAGTACATTATGTGTAATAAAATAGCAAGGAAGAGATGTAGACCCTATGAATGATCCTTTTCTTATCAGCTAACTTTTCTCTAACGTTTCAAGAAACCATTTCATGAATGGATCCATGAATGCTCTGCATCACATGCAAAGGAGCCTCAAACCGCCAGAGTACAGAATTTTCTACCATTATTTAGTCAATTCAGAGCCTACCAATTTTAATGCTGACCTGTAACAGCTCCACTGTGTCTTCTAATGTACTGCTGCACTTGCAAATTTAGGGGTATAAGTGCAGACGTCCACAGCTGTGCTAGGTGTACATTTCCATTACAGCTGGTGTGTATGTAGGTAGTTCTGTCAAAGGAGAGTAGATCACTGATCTGACCATGAGTAGGTGCTAAACATAGGTACCCACAGACATTTTTGGTCTTTGAAGATACTGAAGGTCATGTACATATTGAGATGAAAAATAGGGTTTGGAAAGGACCCATACCCTTCAGTCAAGTAACTGGAAGGTAAGCAGGATACAACAACCCAAATGATGTTAAACACTTGYTCTTCCTGGCCTCCAGCTATCTTCTGAAAAATAGAGAATAGTTCGCCAGCAACTATAATAGGCACTTAGATGCCTATTGCAAATGTAACTTACGTACTTTTATACATAACCTACATTTATGAGATTAAATCTGACGATTTAATGAATCAGTTGAATTTAACCTTGATTTTGCAACTGCAAAAGTGTGTCATGGGTGATATAGAAGATTTGGTGGCCCCTGCAGGACTCTCTGAGGTCGTGAGGTGTTCTCTGACTGGTAAACCTGAGAAGATGTCTTTGTTACTGAAACTCGTATGTTTAGTTATATCTCTGGAAGAGCTTTCAGAGCCAGTTCAAGGAAATTCTTCTGTCAGGAAGTAATCTACTACGACAGAGACTAGGTACGGTTAGCAGTTATAAAAGGAAGATGAGAAATTAATTTCAGAAAAAGGAAAAAAAATCTTGTTTAGAAAGCAGAACAAGATTCTAAGAAGACATAAAAAAATGTGAAAGGATTTTTATGGCACCTATAGCTCSACTTTTTTTTTTGCAGACTTAACTACAGAGTGCTTACCTCCTTTTCCAATATATGATTATAGAAAAACACTATCAAGGCAGAGGTTAGTGATGTAGACAGCATAGACGCTGTTTTGGGAGTTTTGTCTTTTTTTTTTTTTTTTTTTTTTTTTTGAAAAATTATCCTAAAAGTGAACCTGAAATCTTCGATTTAGTGAAGTATGAGGAAAACTTAACTTTATACCCTTATGGAAACAAAGTTTATGATGTCACGCTATAAAGTCCATCTCCTTGGTTAGGTACAGCCTCTCTAATTGTTTCCTTATATTCAAAAAGCACCACTGTCTTTACAAAGAATTCCAAGTTTTGAAAAAGAATTGTAGGAATTTCACTTTCTGTGAGCGTTAAATTCCTAAGACAAATCCAGGTGATAAAATATAGTTGCAGCAGACAGAAAATGACTAACTCACCTTTCTCAAGTAATCTTCAATATATTTCTCCCATTTTTGCCATCTTTGTGCAATGAAATAGCTCCCTTTTCTTCAACTCCAGTAAATTCACCTTTTCAGGAAGATTTCCTGATTCTCAATTATTTTCATTGGCTCAGTGACTGCTCTTACCTTTTTAAAAACCTAGTTTTCTATGAAAATAAGACCTGTGCAGACCTGTGACACAGTCATACRAGCTGCCTGCTCCCTCCCCTTCTAACACTGTAATAACATTTGAACATTTGAACTCACTAATAAACTGAAGCCTAGTTAGAGAGAGAGGTAGTGCTCTTAATGCTCAGTTCCTAATTATCAAACTCCTGGCCATGGCTAGGAGTGTGTGGCTGTGTTCAGGTTTATCTGATGAGATAGACCACCAGCTGTAGTCCCTTGAACATGCATCATCCCTGGACATCTTTTTTTTTTTTTTTTTTCCCCTTAGAATTTAGGGAATCTTTTGTGACTTTTTCCTTTCTCCTCATTCTCCCTCTACTGCCCCACGAGTCTGTTTGCTAAACTATTTTACAGTGTCATGTTTGATAATTAGAAATAATTTTATCTGTCTATAGTATTCATAGATACAAGTACACACTTGCGTATTATGTGACCAATAGGGAGCTTAGTACCATTTTTGGTATTAAATATTGAAAAATTGTGAACTTCAACATGATATGATGAAAAACTTTTATCATTTTATTTCTAGTGACTACTAATAAATGAAGAAGGACTGCTGCTCAACTTTCAGAGCTGAGACAGAGCAGAAGACAAACAGTTTAATTAGATTTTTGCCTGTACTTTCAGAATGTTTGGTACGAAAATTGCTGAGAAAGGCAGTAAAAATATGACTGCTTTAAGCCATTTGTGAGTCCTTCCAAAAAACAGCAATGGGGTATGCATCCTAAAGGCAATACCACTTATAAACGACTTCTGTGAGAACTATTCATAAATCAAATGGCTAGAGTTCAGAATAAAAATAATAAAATTGACATTGTTTTTTTCTCACTGAACATGCCAGTTGGAGGGAGGATCCCCTAGTGGGCTGTCTCTAATGATGAGAAKATGGAGGCAAAACTGTTAATGAGGATAAATGTATTGGGAGCTTTTTGGAGGTTTTTAGTGCCAATAGATAATCTGCAGTCTTTCTTAACTGCAGGAAAAAAGGGATTCAGATCGATTGGGGGGGGGGAGGGGGACTTGAAAGCGTGGTACTGTTTCTTGCTTTAAGTTCTCAGATGACCATGCTGGGAAATGGAAAACTGGCACAATAGATAATAAAAAATACAACCTCAAGAGAAAGTATGGGCAAGAAATTTTCAACAACAAAATTAAATATAGAGCTATTGAAAAATCAAACAAGATCTTAGAGTTTATGGCAGTGACCCTATTTCTTTTATAATAACCTTTGGGAGCTACTCTGAGCTTAAATCTGATAAATGATTCTTGTACGTTACGAAGTTTCAGTGTCCACATGCAGAAGCCCAAGGGGACAATAGTAGTGGGACTGATCCAATTTTTATACAGTGTATTAATCTCAGGCACAATATGAAGTTAGGATTTAAATCATGTCTTGCAAGAYACAACTTTCAAGATATCTGAGCTTCATTCCCCTGGGTTTTCCTGCTTTGTCACACAGTAAGTAAAGCCAGAACTTCGAAGAGTTAAACAAACCTAGAGTAAAAATTTGAGTAACATTATGCCCATCTGGATTTCCAACGAGCTTTGAGTAGATTTTGTTCTATGAAAAACATTCAGCAGAGGTAGAAAACTTAAAATGAAAGTAACCAACAGGATTTAGGGCTGGAAGACCATAGCTGTCAAAAAGAGAGAATATAATTGTCAGAAGGACGTAACAGGGACAATGTAATTTTCAAAATCTATCTGTTTCCAAAACAATATTTTTCATCCCTGTTGAATTCTTCTATTCTGAAAAGTTTTCCTCCTCAGAAAAGGAGTGTGTGAAATTTATGTATATATACATACATATGCATGTCTATATGAATGTATTAAAAGTGTTGCACCACATTATAAACATTTAGCACTTATAAGTAATATAAGTAACATTAGATCTTACAATATGCTTCCATTGAATGTGTCATTTTATATTTAGTTTTGAGATCCTGGGTCCTGGTTTACCTTGCAAAATGTGGTTGGCATCATTTTTCTGRTACTTCAGTTTTTCTTATATCCCAGGGTAAATTTTGTTCAAGAAGGGAAAGTCAGCTTTCCTGCAACTGAAATAASACTATGTTCCCAATATCACGTTCAGCTGGACATCAAGTTCATCAAAATGCTAGGATGGTTTAAATACCTCCCTTCCTGCAACTTGCCCCTAAAAAGAGGAAAAAATATGTCAAATAAACAAAAGAACATATCTGAGTTACAGTTAAAACAGATGTTTTCAGCCTGCTCAAACTGAAATTTGTGGGTTCTGCTTCAGAAGAGAAACCCAGGGGATTTATTTATTTGTGTACTTTTTTTTTTTTTTGAGGGAGGGAGGTAGGAAGGGAAGTAACTTTCTTTTATTATTGCTTAATGAATTAATTGTACTTAATTTTAAAAATTCAAAATTTGCACAACATCTTATTTAAGCATTATCAATAAGGTAAAAATTACTAGTAACCTACCTGAGGCTATGGAAAAGATTAATAATATTTTATTGATTGATTAACAAAGGCTATCTAAAAAGTTTGCTAATTGCTCACTGACTGCCCATTATTCACATGAAAGCAATTCCATGATGACTCTTTTCAGTTACTTGCAGATATTAATCAGTTATAATGTCTTTGCTGGATTCCTGAATTTGTCTAAGTGCAGGTAATTATAGTTCTGTATTCAAAGCTGGACATTAAATGCWGTGTCACCTAATTCACTTTCACGATTCAGTCAGGTCACACGCAATTTTAGACGAAGAATTAGGTTTTTTTTTTTTTTTTTTTTTTCCTATTTTTACTATTTTTATTGGAATGAGGAGGGTTTAGGGAATTCCTACCTCCCTGTTCCTAGACACCAATTCATCATTTGGGCCACTCCAACTAAAAATAATCATGAAGCTCATTCAAGAATTGAAGATCTAAAAATAAAGCAGTAAGTATTTAAAAAGTCTTTAATGAATAGTAATCCTATRGTACCTGTTAAAGTCAATGGCATGTGCTAACATTATAAACCAGGCCAGGTGACAGCTCATTTCAGTAGCTTAGGAAAAACTGCCTATCTTCTAATCCCTCCACTCCACAACAAAAATAAAAATAAAATAATAAAAAAAAAATGTGTATATGTACTGATGTTAGATAGGAAGGAAACAAAATATAGACATGTGATTCCAACACGGCATTCAAGGAGCACATGATGGCAGAGCCCTCCACTGTTGATTTGCCAGCCCAGCATGGTCCATATATCGATCCTGCAATGGCAGATACTTATGAGTTCRGGTCTATCCCTTTCAGAGACATGGGAATTCAGAAATGGTGATGAGCTTGGGCCATTTCTCCTGAAAGGTAGTTCCAGATAAATTTACCCCCCTAGTGTACCTGAGGTTCCCAACCAGCACCAGAGATCAGGTATCCTGCAGTGGAGAGACATGAGGGCATATGTGTGTGCCTCATGAGCAGTGGTTTGGACCTCTCTTCAAAGTCTACCACAGCAATGCCTGCCTTCCTGCTGCAGATRTCTTTTTGCACTCCCGACAGGCCCTGTCATCTGGAAACAGGGAAAAACAACAATAGCAGAGAAAGATTAAAYTCCACAGTCGGAATGGCTACCAACAAGCACCAGTGTCACAGTATTTCTGTGGAACTTGGTAGGCTTGTGCAGCACTRCTCAGCATGAAACATTGCTTGTCGAATGTCTGTAGGATAAAATGCAGCATTATCTTAATATCCATTTTTATTATGAAGGAAGCTGCACAGAATTGTATAATTAAGAATGTCTTCCTGGAAACAGTTTTGATTGGTTACTGCACTATACCAATGAATCTTTTATATAGCACTGTTGACTTCTGGATAAGATTCAGTTCCTATGGAGTTCAGCTGAAATCATGTTATCTTTCCTTCTAGTCTGTCACATCATTTGAAAACTATTATCCTGGGCCTCAGATATCAGAAACCAGAAGACCTGCATTAATATTCTTTATTGTTGAAAAACAACCTTTTCTTTTTACATCAGTCACAAACTGCTAGCAGCTTTTCTTCAGCTGTTTTTTTTTCTTTTTCCATATTTACAGCTTTGTATGGTCTGCTGAACAAGGGGGTGCAATGCAACAAATCTCTGTTGTAAACTTGTCTCTTTTTCAGAGATGGTTGAAAAATGCTTGGTTCCTGGCACAATTTTATCTGTTCCTCCCTGTTCTCCTCCTCCTTCTTCGTGTAAATGTCATGAAAAATGAGTATAAATAAAAAAGGAAACYTCCTCTTCTTCCTTATTATATTGTTAGCTGTGACAAATAGCTATTTACTCAGAGCCCTCAACATGTTTGCTTTTAGCACCATGCCTAGAACATGAACATCCTATTTCTGAAATAGGATGGCTTCCTTCATTCTAGTGAAAACTTTAGAGTTTTATTGCTTGTTACACTAATATAACTTCCTCTTTTTTCATTAAATTAGGATTCATTTCATTTATATTTGCAGAAACTCTATGTGAGTAACATTACCATGGTATTACACCTTATTTTGGAGGTAGCTGATTAAAATGCCTGGTATCAAATCTAGTTCTAGTGTCTTGTCTATTCAGCAGGTCRCGAATGAAGCTGAGCTCTGTCAGGCTCTTTGGCCCTGAGTTCCTGTATCACCCRCTACGCAGCACGTCTTCCGCCAGCAGGACCCTCAACAAGCGCCCACTGCACTGGCAAAAGCAACAACGCATCCTTCCACAGTGACTAACCAGTAACAGMAACGACACAGAAAGAAATTTTCAGGTGGTGAAAATTTCTGGGAAAAAAAGGGTAGCCATCTGTTGTAGGACAGTTTCTTCAGCCATACGAGGCTGGAAGACAAGGAAAGACGTTAACTATCAAGTATGTTATTCCACAACTGATGCTTATGTCAAGTTAAAATAGGGAGAGCTGATTGCACTGAGAAGTGAAAGAGGTCAGTGTAAAGCAATCTGATGGCAGGACAGAAAAGCTAAAGACACAGACAAGGAGCTGGAAGCTTTCGATATTCTTTTGGAAATCCTAGACTTTTTCTTTGACCCTATCAGATCTATGATTGAACTGAACTGCTGATCTAGATCTGAACCTAAATGCCACTTGTGGGTAAAAATTGTCTGAAAATTATTCAATTTTTTGGGGGGGAGGGAGAAAGAAATCTGAAAAGTAAGTAAAATCACGCTGACTCTCTTTTTGCTAAAGTGAGAATGCTAAGTTGGCTTCTGAATACAAACAGAAGATGAAAYGTGTAAATTAACTGCAAATGGTAGATTTGAGTTCAATTTTAATACTATCTCCTCATTCTTTATAGAGGGATACAAAAAGAATAAACTGAACACACAACTTCTCTGAGTAGATAGTTAGCACAACTGTAGACAGAAGTATTCTCTTAACTAGAATTTGTGCAGTTAATCTATGAATGAAAATGTGAAAATTGGCCATTGTTCACTTTGATGTTTTGGATTTGCCTATTATGAAATAAATGAATTTAAAGTGTAGGCATATAAATTGTTATTTTCCTGTAAGCACAAAAAAATCATCATTGAATTGGTTCCAAGATAAACTGCCTGTCTTGATTAAAGTTCTGCAGATTTTCAGCCTGTTTGAGCTAAAGAATTAAATATGAAAGAGCTTTAGATATGGTGGTTTTGCTTTGGTTTACAGTGGTAGAAACAAATCTTAGAACGTCTATAAAACAATGCATATATCTGCTATATATATGCATGTAAATGGCTTGAGTCTTAAAAAAAAAAAATCCTTTTTGATCATTATTCCTCTCCAGTGTTTTTTACTGTATGGCAGAGAGAGCTATTAGCATGACTTGTATCTATTGTGGGAGTGTAGTTCCATTTGCAAGAGTACATATGAGGAATACTCAAGCCACAGAGAGAGCATGATTTAAATTTCATCAATACACTGATTTCATAACAAGGTTCTTCACGAGCTTCATCGATGTCTAATTTTGGGCTGATCTGGAAATATTTTCAGACTTTTACTTTCTGTTCTGGTTTCATTCTACATTTTTCTATACAGTTTACAGATTAAGAAGATTTAATCTCAAAACATGGAATATTGGCATATAAATGCTTTTATCGACATTATTTCTTGTAAAAATATATATAAGAAAAGAAAATTGAGGAACATGCAGAGTATCTTAATGAAGGTCTATAAGCTGCACAAAGAACCATAACACCTTCCACTTCATTAAAAAGCTTTTAATGATGTTTAGAGTAGGTTATTAATCAATGCATTGAGAATATTGTGTGTCATAAAATAATCAGTTTATTTCTACCACAGAATTGCCATGCTTTTAACTGGGGGAGGGAGGGAGAGGAGGAGAAGGAAGAGGGGAGGAATAAGGAGGAGGCGGAAAAAAAACCTATGAGAGCTCAACCTTAAAACTTTTAAAAGTTTTCTTTATATTAACACTTACTTATATTCATATTTATATTTATGTTTAAGTTTATATTCCTTTATATTTATTGTTATCCTTTTTATAATAACTCTAATGGTGAAGACTTTTGCATCTGCATTTAAATTTAGTGCAGATAAAATATTATTTTATCATCCTCAAAAAAAGTCTTTCCTTCAGTTTTTCTAATATTTCTGTGCTATATGTGTTGTTTAATCATGCTAGACCAAGCACTATTATACTCCTTAAAAATCTCTAAATGCAAGAGCTGAAGTGTTACAAATAACAGCTCTATAATTTCAGTATGTGCTGCATTTCTCATCTTAAGAGTTTTATTACAAAGGTCAGTACTGAATGGATAACTTGTAAGAATAGGATATTTAATAGAAGTGCACAGAACTGAAACAGTTTTGTGAAAGCTAAGACTGTGTAAAATCTAAGACTAAAAGAGACAGCAAGGATCATTTGAAGGACGGACAAAGGAGTTGTTGTTTTGATACAATATTACAGTAGTACTTGCTA
Source organism: Rhea americana (assembly GCF_003343005.1). Classification (NCBI taxonomy): domain Eukaryota; kingdom Metazoa; phylum Chordata; class Aves; order Rheiformes; family Rheidae; genus Rhea; species Rhea americana. Next base: position 392,977 of record NW_028186956.1, on the reverse strand, counting down.
GTCTGATATCATTCCTTTTTATCCAACATCAGAGGTTAACTCGTGCTAATATGCAAGGTCTTTTATCTTTATAAATCTGAATATTAATGGAAATTGAATACTAAAAATAAATGGATGAGCCCATATGCAAGCTGATACAAAATTATTTAGAATGGTAATAATTTTAACATGATTTTTTTTTAAAAAAAAGCAAAACCAAAAATGTTAAAAACTATCTAATGATAAGAAGTGATCAGTAAAAGCGCACCTGAAAATCAACATCAGCAAGTCAATAGAAACGCACTTGAGAAAACAAACAAACAAATTTGTTTATATATACAAACTAATGGGATAGCCCTAAATCATGTATTTAGTCTCAGGAAATAAGTTTTGAAGTCATTCTACGTAGGTCCATAAGGAATGCTAGGAATTGTTAGGAAGCAAATTACTGCTACAGCACTTATGAATTCATATTGTGCTCACATCTGAAATCCATGTGTAGCACTGGCCACCTCTTAACGATGCTGCAATAGAATGAGCAAAGTAYAGAGAAGGACAAGACAGATGCTTAGATGTGTAGAATAGCTTCCACAAGAGGAAAAGATCTCTTTAGTCTGGAAAATAATTGACTGAAGAGGATTTTAGAAAGGTCTATAGAATCTTGCATGGCAGGAAAAGGTGGATAATGACTAATTACTTTCTATTTCTCATAATAAAGAAAGTAAGGGACAAGAGATAAATTTATCAGTCGTTTTAAGACAAGCAAAAGGATATATATTTTTTTTCCCACACAACTCATAATTACATTGTAACCTCACTGATGAAGGACATTGTGAATTACAAAAAAAAAGGATTAAATAACTTCATGGGGAATAAATCCTTTGGTGTTAAATATAATTGTCCAGATTAAACTTGTTACTGAGGATGTTCCTAAATGATCACTTGAAGAAAACTACAAGAATGATCTGTCTAGACTTCTCACAGATTTATATTTTTCTCTAAGACTCTTATTACAGGAAATATGTTGTTAAACTGACTGGTTTAACTCTGTATGATTTTCTTATGGTCTTAACCTTGAAAATGAATTTTCTTGATTATAATTGGCTTGGGGGAAATTATAACTCTCCTCCAAATACCTTTTCCTTTCCTTTTTTTCTTTATCAAAAATCTGAGTGTCTATCTCAAACTGAATGTTAACAATTTTTGCCTAAAAATATTAATAAACTAAAATGGTTTCAGACAATTCTGCTTAGCAAAGAATTGAAATTTGAATTAGCAAGGCAAGATGAATGTCTACCATCCTTAGTACAACTTTCTTCAATCCTTTCTTTGAGCTGGGCAACAGTCAAGTGAGGTCCCAGTGAAAATTATGGAAAAAAATTAAGATTGGCTGATAATGGCTACRTTTAGGACCTGTCAGAGTAAGGCAGCTCCTCTGTCCTTATCTTGATACAATGAGAAATTTAGACTTGCTAGAGTTCCCTCAGAAAGATAGTCTAAACTATTTATTTTCTAATGTTTATATCAATTTTAGAAGAACCATGTATGAGTTATGACACTATTTTGCATTTTCAGGTCATGTTGCATTGGCACAAGCACATTCACTTCAAAAAAAAAACTACATCAGTTCTTATTAGCTAATAAGTGTCATTGTCTTTTAAATGCCAGATAAAATTAGAGTGAATAAATTGAGCCAAGAGGAACTGCCATTTAATATGGTTCCTATCAGTGTAGTAAATGATATCATAGAAAAGATTTCTGTAAATCCTAAACTGAACATAATAAGAAGGGTAGTAAGGTAATTACTTTGTAATCACAAATAGAGGGTGTGTGTGTGTGTATATATATATATAAATATATATATATATAAATTCATCCCCCATAACAAGGAAAAGGTGATCTTTTCAAAAAAATAACAGAGATCAATAAGTTTTACATTACATCTTTGCAGAATATGTAGTAAATTATAGAAATCACATAAAGTTAGGTATGAGGAGGACACCACTGTACAAAGAATAAGATAATATTAATGCCCTTTTCTTGGTCAGTCTCTGGTATGATAAAAGGCAAGATAAAAACAAAAATTAGTTGTGGACATACTGAAAATCATCACAGTTGACTTACATTTTTCATGCAGATGACCACTTTTCTGTGMTCTCTCGCTGCTTTTATTCCTACTAGGCATATCTTAGAGGCCACCAGACACTCATTAATTCACGGGCAGTTTCAGCTGTGGTCTTTGCTCTGCTCATCACTTAATAAATTTTCCTGTGTCCTAGTCCAAGTGTACACTGATGATACTGCATCAAAAGTACAGAGAATAGACCCTTAAGGTCTGTTCAAAAATGAGCTTAGTCTACTGATTAACATTGGTAGATCATACTAACTTGGAGACTAATGGAGATTAATATATCTGGAATTAAAAAAAATCAAGCTGAAAAATGTATTAAAAATATGAAACATTACTATGTTTTGTACCCAGTATTGTGGGTATTTTTTTATTACCAATGTTAACATTTACTGAGGAAGTACATTATTTGTCTTTTGAGAGGAATTTCTAAGTCAGATATGGTCGGCAGATCCTAAGAGATGGCTTGTTGCAAAATTACTTTCCATATAGTAGCTCTACAATCTTTTTCAAGGTAATACTATTTCTTTATTTGAGCAGAAAGGTTGCCATGAGTATGAAGGAGATTGCCTGTTGAACACATTGACTGCAAACTTGAATCAATTTTTCTGCGTAACATTTTCTGCATAACAATTTTTCCGTGTTCCTAGACCACAGCAATATAGGCTTTTTTTTTTTTTTTTTTTTTTTTTTTTTTTTTTTTTTTTTTTAGTCTCACTAAATAACTCCCTAAAATCTTAGACTCCCTAAAGCCTAGCCTGACTCTAAACACTAGTGGAAAGGAGCAGTAAAATAAAAAATAAGTCACTTTTATAAAACTGTCCAGAAAATGAATGATGGGTCCATAAGCTTTTAGAGAATAGTGTGTACAATAATGAGGCCAAAGTTAGAAATATTTTGCTGTATTTAAAACATATGAGTCATAGTCCTAAGTTAACACGTTAGAATATGGAAGGAGATAAAATGAATGGAAAGGAGAAAAACAGATGAGTGAAAGGAGGATATATATTTAGTCACATTCTAGCCTTTCAGAAAAAAATCTTCATTAGCAGAAGCAGTATGCTGCCAAGCTGATGGCTGTCCATAAATGTCTGCAATACAGTTGGTTCTAGTGCAGAGTATGACAGCTTTTGATAAAACATTCATTGTGATGCTTTGAGGTCTTCAGAGGTACATAAAATAGTTCCCAAACTGCACATTACGTACAGTTTTCCATTGCACGCTGCACAAAATGTCCTTGACATTCAAGAGTTTGCCATACATATTTTAACATGCATCACTCCAGGGTGTATTTAAAAATACTCTCCACTTGCCTTTAATAATAATGACTTGTCAAGTGGAATCCAGATCTTGGTTAATCTAACATAATATGGACTTGATGGTTTTTATTAACTGTCAAATGGAGTCCAATAGCCGTCAGGAACATTTTTGCCTTCTGTCATGCATTTGTTCCCAGAATGTTTCACTTCTGACCACTAATGTAAAAGGTTAATAAACTGCAGTATTAAATGCCATTAATATTCACTATGCATAGCAAGTGAATAATTTTGCAGATTTTTGATTTTAAAGATGTTGGGACATTAATGTGCCTATTCTGCAGCTTTATGAAAGAATAGCATGCTGCATGCATTGGCTGATTTGAAAGCTAAAAAGTCTGTGAAGAATCTCTATCACATTAGACTCTTCTCATCTTTATTAAAATTCACATGACTGCTCTAGAATTTTGAAGGACATATTTTTCTTTCATAATGTATTTCCTTCCCCTTTCTTCTCTAAAATTTATTTAAATTAAYGATTATTGCTATTTATGGTTAATCTAATATTCCTTTGTAAACACGTTATCAGGTGTCACACAAAATGGATGTAGCTAATAAAGAGAAGGACTAGCTTTCAAACACACGTTTGGACCACTGTCATAACAATGCTGGTTATCAATGATCATTTTTCTCCACAGTATTATTCGTCTCAAACAAAGAAACCAAGTCAAACCTTGTTACGACTATAAAAAATTTACCTGAGCATCAGTTAAGCTTATTGAAGATTCACAAGGCTATAAGTACACACGCGATGGAACTGATCCTGCTATCTGGTATACATGTAAGACTTAAACAAAAATATTCTCACAGAACTGCTGTACATTTATATTAATGACACCGGAAAGCAAATTTGATAAAAAAATGAATTAAATATAAACTAGATTAGTAGGTTGAGACAATATTCCTGTTGCTCAAACATATATATTGCAAACTAATTTCTTCCTATAGATTTTTTAACTCTTAATTTCCTAGAGTCAACAATATTCTTCATTAACCACGATGAAAAGAATGTTATGTTTAATGTGTTTATCTGATTTGCTTATGTGTCTGGGTATATGCATTTTTTACAAATCGTACTCATAACTCAAAAAAAATTTTTGTTTTTCTTTTAGATTAAGCCATTTCACTCCAAACTGTTAGACTGGCACAAAATTTCCTTTCTATCTAATCAGTAATAAAATACATTTCTTTTAAACCTGAGAGTGCCAGGCCTCAGAGTATCTTAAGATTGCTGTATACCAATGTTATCCAGTCATCTCAGCTGTTTTAACTTTGGTTTCACTATTGGCCATCACTGATGAAAATATAGTCCAGTCAAGCAACCCCATGGCAGGACTTTGTTATAGTCTGTCTTGTTTCTTCTTGTGTAAGAAGAACATGGCTCCAGTTGTATCTACTTATATCATTCTACCTTCAGTAATTTGAATATCAAGGGTAATAATTTTAAGGCTGACTTAGAAAGGTAACCCTAGTGTATTCTGCTTATGGCTAGCTGCAATTGTCAACATTAGTGTGTTAATCATGTGAGATATATACAAATAAGATGTATTCATATCTTTTCATTGTACAGTAAATATATTCACAAAATATTACACGATAAATCATCATTACAATAATGTAACTGTTTCCTAATAAAATAGAAAATAGATTGTGTATTATTCCTTATTGCTACTGAATATAAAAGCTGTYTAAACAGAAAAAGAAAAAAAAATTGTTTCACTTAAGATGAGTAGAAATGAATAATGACCAGACTTCGTCAATGAAAGCGACTACAGGAAGTCAGTATAGCTTTAGATCATTTCTGAGCTGTGCAGTAATCTGATGTTGATTCTTTTAAAAGTTTCTTAGCGGACAGAATCATTAATGTCCTTCCTTCTCAGCTCCTCGCAAAGAGACTTAATCATTTATATTTGTAGCTTAGTGAAAATCTAGTGTCATTTAAAACTGGGTCAACAGATGAAATTCAGACTATGAGTGAGAACTCTAGTTGCGAGTGACACTTCCAGTCCCATAAGATTGTGGGAGAGAATATAAGTGCTCTTACCTTAATGAAGTTCCTACTTGTAGTTACTGCTRTCTCCCATGAAACTAATGGATTACTTAACCTCTGAGACTGCACAGCACAGTGTGCAATTTTCATGCCGTATAACACCTTGGTAATGCTGCACTTTTATATTGCTTTCTACATTTTGGCATTATTTATAGAAATTATATCCTTTTAAACTATCTTAAAAATATCACTTAAGCAATACTAAAAGTGATAAAATATTCATATACATGAATCATTAATGAATAATAAAATTCACCTATTTCATAYGGTCATTCAATCATCTAATTATTCATAAGAAAAAAAGTTATTTACTGTTTGAATTATAGCCTACCAAAGAGTTCCTTTGGCAGATGCAGCAACTCGACAGTGCCAATGACATTCTTTCATATACCATACGTAAAATAAAATCCTGAAATGACGCTTGGAAGAGAGGCAATAATTACTTTGTTATAGGATGAGGAGGCTGCTTTGTATCGTGTCCTATTGTGTCATTAATTAGTTCTCACCAGCCAAAAGAAATCTAATCACGTAGGGTGCTCCAAATGCAGTATACTTCCATACATTTTGTCTCATATTATCACAAAAAATGACTTTCAACCATATTATTTACAGAGCTCGTTGCCAGCTTATATTACCAGAAGCTGTTTTAGTGCTAATGTCCCTGCACTCTATGAAATGCAGAAAAAGCCACAAATTATTTTCATTGGTTACCAACAATACATAATACATATATATATTAAAAGTAAAGTTTTTTATGTAAGCATATCTGTATTTTAAAATATAGCAATTAAAAAAAAAATTTTGAAAAAAGGCTTCTGGAAGAAAGAGGTAATTTTTTTAAAAGATAATTTTCATCTTCACGGAAGTTCTCCTATCTGTGAAGATTTGTTTTCACAGGAAAAAAATGAAAAAATCAGCAGAACTACGTTTAGACAAACTACACATGAGTACATTAGCCAGCCTTAATGATTGTTTTAGGAACTGTTTCAAGACTCTGAACATGTCTTCTGTAAAGCAGAAATTTCCAGAGCACCTCRCAGTCTCAGAATCTATAGTCTTTATTTAAAGAATCAACGAATAACGCTTTAACCATAACAATAGTTTAATTAAAGTAATTTCTTTTCCTTAAACACCATAAAAGTGTTGCTTTTGATAAGCCTAAGGTCCAGGATGTAGACAGCGCTGTGTGTTCGGAAAATTGTGAGAAAATGTTCCCTCTCCTTTTGCTCTATGCTTATAGAGTCTGCAATTCCCTAGGTAGCTCCAAGAGCTGGGAAGAGCTGCTTCCACCTGGGAGCCTTGTGTCTCACCCTGAGCCTGGCTAATCACTAGCAGTGGAGGCAGTTGCACAGTTTCGTGCAGGTTAACTCAGGTGGGAAAAGGCCCTTGCACTTGTGATAAGCCACCTACACTTCAAGTTACTCAAGCGCAAGCCATTTCTGACCCAGAAGCCTGATACCCTCGTTTTGCACATGTTGAGCTCTCACGAGCAGGATATAGGTTCTCAGGCATAACACAGTGGTAATGTGATTATGCTGCTTTTGGTCCAAACCTGGCTGAGATCCAGCTTGGATTTGGGGCATTGGGAACTAGAGTGTGCCATCAATCCACTGCATGGCCCACCTTAAATCTGTGATAGAGGAAGAGAAGAGGAGGAAGTAAATACTCTGACAGATTGCATTGTTTTCTAGTTACAATCACTAGCACAGCATCTTCTCTTGAACACAGAGCAGCTCTTTGAAGTCAAGGGACTTATTCTTTTGTGCTGCAAAGGATTTACTCTGTATTTACAATGGCAAAACAGTAAGAAGAATCTTAAATCCTGTTCAGAACTAAGAATTTTCAAATTCTACAATTATCTATTTTTTTTCTTTCTTTTTTTTCCTGGAATAGCAGAATGGAAAAAGAGCAATTATTATTCCTTCCCTCTATTCTCACGTCCATTGTAAACGGACTTTCTGCTAGGAGGGGTGTATTTTGCACTTGCTAAACATATATATAGACTTTTAAAAATTGAATAAGCTGAACATATTTTGAAACAAAACTGTATTTGTGAGCACCTTTAATTAGCAATATAAATATTTTCAAAATAATAACATTTTAAAGTGATCATAAGATACTCCAAAATGAACACTCAGTGGTGCTAATTCATGCCTAATTGCATTGATGGTGACTTATCCTTCAGCTTCATGGCTAGCAGCAACACACTAACTATGAATTAATGCAGTACAGTTTATGCCCTGCTCTATCTTATTGCTTAATTAAAAATGAATCAGTTTAATAAACTGGAGAGATGAAGCTTCACCCTCTACATGCCTGAATGAGTCTTTGAGCAGCACAAAAGTCGCTTTCAACTTTCCTCATTTGAAGCTTCCCACAGTAACTATTCACACAGAGATTTGTTGACTATTCTCGAATACCGTTGTTTCTTTCGCGCTGCAGTAATCCATGTATTTGCAGGATAATGAGCCGTGGGAATGCCTAGATTCTGCACCTCCAGTTTTCTTTTAATTTGTCATCCTGCCACAATAAAACACCTCTCCAGAAAGATATTCGAAAAAAGTATTTCCAACACAGCAATATAATTTTCTCTCAGCACTTTCCAAAGAAACAGCACTACCAATGACAGTGCTCTTGGAGCCACAGCTTTCAAAAGAAACAGTATTTTTCCAACAGAATTGTATCAGGTAATCTAAGCTTGAGGCTTGAGAGAAAGACAAAGTGCTGCATGTGTCAATAAATGTCACATTAATAAATGAATGCACCTGATACAGAATTGGTCTGAATCTCATGCAAAATGAGATGATAGCAGAAAACGATATACCTTAAATAAAATTAATATTTCTGATAAGTTTCAAAGATGTTTATTTAATTAAGATGTTACTTTGTAACATTGCTTTGTCACATCTTAGTACTTTTAGAAGCTTATATTGACTATAATTACATTATCTCAAACTTGATTCATTGATCACTTAGACATTTACCACTTATGTTTGAAGAACTGGGTGCTTGATTTTTTTTGTATTTTTCAGGAATCTTTCATCTCCATTACCATTTTAATAAAATACTATTTCTTACAATAGTATTTCTTACAAATTATATTGCCCAACCTATTCTATCCTATCTATGCTACCCTATCTTGATTATTTTAGTGTTCCTTCGCTTTAATTCCTAGAAACTAACAAGAAAAAGTTTCCTGGAGTATAATCTGGGGAAACTAGTTACAGTATACAATGGTATCTTTGCCCATCTATTCTTCTTGAAGTACTCAAGTATCAACATGAAATTTTTGGTCTTACATTGCTGCTAGTTATAAATACTAGGTAGCTGAACTACAGAGAACAGGGGTGGGGAAAGATGTTGATGAAAGTGTTGATGAAAGTTGTTGATGAAAGTGACCCCATAGAGTCACTTTGTAGACCTTGCACTTGCAAAGTCAGGTTTCATTTTAATCTTTGAAACTCATAGTATCTTCAGCGCAAATGTAATTTTTTATATACAACTTCCTTAAAAAAAAAAAAAAGAGCTTATCAGCTTATCTACTTCAGCGAGATTACAAAATAGGAGATTTATTTCTATTATTATTGTCTCAGAATGAAACCTATGACTACTTTTGTACAATTATGAGTTTGTTCCTCTGTTTTATCGCTGCAACTTTCCATTGCTAACTGTCTGTCACTGAATAACATATGAGTACATTATCAAAACTTTTCATAATGACTTATGCAGGGTAGAGATATCTTTCTTTATTTGCCTAATCAGTATCACACTTTCCAGTTTTCCGAGATCATTACCTCTGACATATGTCAAAATACCTCTGGGGCCTAGGAATCTAGCTACCAATTCAAAAAATGCAAAATATTAGTTGCAGGCAAATGATTCCTGTCTATCTAAAACATCCAGTAAAACTTGTAGGCAGGAATTTGATATGATTAATGGCTTTTTTAATACAAATTTTAGCCCTGATTAATATTGAAGTGAAGAAAATGGAATTCTCACTTAGCTGGATGTGGACGTATGAGGGACAGAATATGGAAATAACTAGATTTGAACAAAAAAATGTCTAGAAGATTATAGAAGCTCCTGGTGGAGTGCTTCACAGAAAATTTATATGCTACAAGTTGTAATTTTAGTTGATGCAGATACTGAGAGAGTGGAGGCTGGCTAATGCGTCTGGTTCTGAAGTTGTTTTCAGCTGTTGATAACTTTGCTAGAGCCTAGGTGTTTGGAATGAACTGCGTACTGCATCACTTTGATTGCGAGTTTTGACTTAAAAAAATCTGCTCTGTCCAAAAATGAGTTTAGAGGGGGAAAAAAAAGTTTGTACATGTAGAAAATAATGTCTCCTGGAGAAGTAATAGCATTTTCATAATTTGAATGAGGTTTTTAAAATAGACAGTCCTTCAGAGCTTTTCAAGATACCTGTAAACAGCTTTCCAGATTACAACCAGGTCTATTTATTAAAAAAAATTTACTCTTATGCCACATCTCAACTCCAGCAGCACATCTGGCATATGGTCAAGAGAAATCTGTTGAAGTTTTGCTGATAAATCCCCTTACTGGGTTCAGAAAGACCATACATTTCCTATTTTTGACTAACTCCAAACTCTGAACTATCAAAGAAATAGTTAGCCACAGCCAGAATGTGCCTGAAGATGATGGACTGATGAGCCCCAGAAGGTAAGATATATGTTTCTTCTTCATTTAATTGTTTTCTTGAAAGCTTCTGGACAGTGGGGAAAGAAGGAAGTCTTAGAAGATATGGTGTTAAATTATTTGTGGGACAAATGAGAGCATGGTGGATAAGAAGTGGGTATAAAGGGTACTATATCATCTGAGAGAAGTTGAATGGCTGAGGCAGTGAGGAAGAAAACTATTTACTGATGGGGCATTCAGAAATACATTAGTGTGTAGAYGGGGGAGAGGGGAGAAGTAATATCCAAGGGGTTCAGAAGAATGACAGAAGATATTGAGGGGAAGCAGGATTATAAAGCAGAAAAAGTGGGCACAGAAATGTATTTTCTCATTTGGCATATTCCTGCCTACAGCTGCAACTGATTGCAAAAACTAATGAGATTGTACATTAATTTGCTCCTCACTGCTTTTTCCATTCCCTACTGAGTGTTAGTCTGCATAAGACAATAGCTTTCTACTGTTGCATTTTACTTCATCAACTCCGTTTGTGTAACAGTTCAGACCCTCATACTGATTCCAGACAAGAATAAATATCATTCTTTATAGTGCCATTTCCAGATAAATATCATTCATTCTTTCTCCTGAGTTTTACTTTTTTTTTTTTTTTTTTTCCCAAAAAAATGCATCCAAAAGCCAGGTAAAGAATTTAAAAGCTGACTTCAAGCTATATTCCACTGTCAGTTAACTTTTTAGCACTGACTTTCCCCTGGAAACTTTCTCCAGAGCTATAGTATTAATATAATATTTTTAAAAACTTAATCTCTCTTCTTAAAGAGTACATCTTCTCAGCTCGAAGCAAATTGACAAAACAGAACAAAAAGAAATCACAAAAAGAAGAATTAGATGAAAAGATGGAGGATTAAACAGAAACTGATCTTTCTGACAGAACAAGAAAATTAAATTCTCTCTGAAATTTTGAGCTATTTCCTGAGTGTTTAAAGTCATAGTTAGTGTATTGACAATGTTTTAGGACAAGAGTAGCTTTCTTTCCACTTGAAGTAAGTTCCAACAAAATGGCAATGTGTAATTTTGACTGCCAATGATTATAACTATGAAGGCACAATCTTTGTTTCTAAAGCTTTAAAATAATATTTTACACAAAGTCCTTCAGATTTGCCACATAAAGGACAAATGAATAATGTGTATGTTGCTATTTGTATAAAAAGTCATCCTATTCCAAAGGATCAAATCAGTGTAAATTTGCCAAAATATTTTTGTTTCATTTTAAGCTTTTCATCAAAAAAAGCAATGGTTACACTCCAGGTACCTACCTACCTGTTTTTTACTTCTTGTTTATAACACTGGTTTGTGAGAGCTTCCCAGAAATCCAGGAACTGTAGTGTTCCTCTGAAAAAGTGAAAAACATTGCCTCTTGGCAGCGTTTAAGCAGTCCTCCAGCAGTGGAAACAAGTGTGTTGCAGTTAACAGTCCAAGAAGATATTTCAAGTTTGGCATCACTGCCCAGGCACTCAGCCAATCACTTTGTAGCCTGGAGGTATAAACAGACAGACTTATAAAGGGGATTTGCAGAAGTGCTCACACTTCAATTCAGCAGGTAACAATAGAGAACACAGATATAAGGGACAAAGAGGAAGCTGCTGCTAATCATCTGCCTCCAGKAAGGGATATTATAGATCAGTGATTCCTTTTACTTTCCTATTTTTTCTGTAATTGCCACTTATCAGCAGAGAAGAAGAAATAGTACATTCTTAGGTATTTCTTTATAACATTGGTCACAGAGATGATTTATTGTAGCATTTGGAAGAGTTACACAGTTAAATGTTTGATGAACTGTGATTGTAATAAGAACAGTGAGTGGCAATTCATTCCTTTTTCCTTGTCTGTCAATGCAAGTACCTGGAGCAAGAGAGTATCATAACCTTGTGTATCCACCTCTGTTTCATCAACCTAATTGATTTTTGTGGATAATTTTATACTCACATTCATAAGTATATAAGTATTATGCAGACTTTCCTAGCAGATAACAAAGAATTACAAGATTACTTTCAAGTAAAAAACAGTGTGTGTGTATGTGTGGGKTTTTTTAATTATTTTTAAAATTATTTATGCTGTGACTTTCAGAAACACAGATGAGGAATTCAGCTATTATGTTGAAAAAATTTTAAATATAGCTTTCTAATGATGTGATRATATTTTTTTTTTCATGGGGAAGTGAAAGACTTCTATATGTATCCTATAGTTCATACTCTTATTATTAAGTACTTATATCCAGATGCCATTTTTACAGAGAAGGGCACATCCTTGATTAATCTAAAGCTTTGCTATCCATTTTTCCACTGTGACATATTGTATAACATTTTAAAAATAATAAACATAATTCTGTACATTTGCTTAATATACAGCAAAGTATCACAAACCATTACAAATAACCAATAAATAACACATATAAAAGACAGGACCTCTTGTGATAGCTCTATATAGAATCAGTATAGAAAGAATGAAGGATAAAAGTTTATTAAATTCAAAATTGCTAACACTTATGATTTAAGTCAGATAGTTTAAAATACTTTATTCGTGTCAGGAAATGCCGTGATATATTAATTTAAACTCATGAAAGGGGATAGAGAATACTATAGAATTTTCCTTGGAAAATATATTTTTGCTTGTTTCGCATCCTAACAGCAACAGCAGAGAAAGTGATTCTTACCATGAAAGAGTTACTAAAACTTTGAGGAATATGGAATTAGTAAAAAACCCAAAGAAATGCTGAGCAGTGAATGAGAAACTATTGAAGGTAGAGTAAGAGTAAGTGAGATGAGCAAGTGCCATCAGAATGCCAGTAAGATCAAGACAAAAATTAGTCTGGGCTTTCTTATTTATTGTAAATTAAAATTTTGAGATTCTAGATAATCTGCCAATATAAAAACTACAAACTGTATGAAGCATGGAGGAGCTTAGAAGTAAATGAACACTGAAAATATTCAAAAACTGGTAAAAGATGCTTCATCCTTTCAGTGTTGCTTTCAATCTAGTATTCTGAATGGTCAGAATTTTTTAGAAAGTATAAATAAAACTTATTGGTAACCTATATTTATTATCTTCAAAAAGCTTTATTTTATTCAAATAGCATCGTATTTATGTCGGTATTTTCATTTCGCTCTCACTCACAAAATGATGATCATGAATTATAACGTCTCCCTTATGTTATAATCCTGCTTGTCMTTGTTTTCTTGATGGAATTTTCCTTGGCACTAAAACTGAGGAATGTTCATCCTTTCCCAAAATGAACCACTACTTTTCCTTAGCTTCTAGTAGCTATTAACCTTTGAGTTACTCATTCTCATTATTCAATGTAGCTGCCATCCTACTTCAGGTTTTAGCTGGGTATTATTTTCACTTTAAGATAGTAATTTTTATTCAGTCAGTTATTGCTTTCTAGTTCTATTAAGTTTATTTTCACTTTATACTAGTAAGCCGTATTAATTAAGTTTTATTCAGATATAATAGAGCTCTTTATTTGTTTCATTTTAATGTTCATTCAGGAAATTACTCCTATTTGTGGAGCACTTCAGTATGTATTCAGTATTAAGCACATGTTTAAATTCCATCTGGAGGTTAGAACACAAATGTAAAGACTTCACTGAACACAGGGACTTACATTTATATTTCTGCAACATTATCCAAAAATTACTGAATGATGTGATAATAAGAATTGAGGAAAGGAAGAAAAATGCTACATTTTCCTGCAGATGGCTTAAGCCATCATTATGTAACAAGGTTAAGTGTTCTCTAAGTAAATCTAAGAGGAATTGAAGACATTTAACCTCTAGTAATTCAGTAGGTACTCAAAGTCTTCATTTAATACAAATGTTGTTCATCGTGCATGTCCTCGAGCTGTGCATCCCCTATGGCTATCAATCCCTTCCATTTTACAGAATTACATTCTGAAAAAATTTCCCTTTCCTACTCCTGTCTCATTGTTCCTCTTGCTGTCTCTCCCATGGTACTAGAAGCCTCAAACATCATATTACAGCTCTTTAATCTTCTTTCTTCTAGAAATAGCTGTGAAGCCTTCTAGCTAACTGTTCACTGACCAATTTCCATAGAGAAGCAGCTAAAAGAGMATTTTAAAAACACCGGTTTTGGATGCAAATGGAGAGCACAGTTTGTACTGAAACAGACTATATTTTATACTACTAATGTCTTACAGTTAGCGACTATATCTGAATTGTACCATTTCAATTCTTATTCCTTTTTATGGTTATCTCCACTATTCCTACCAATTTTAGTAATTATAAAGTTAAAAATCCATTTTAAAATTAGGCAATTATTAACATTTTGTTTCGAATTTTAACGTTTGGAGCATTGYTAGAATATTTCACATTTAAAATGAAAAATATTACAGTTATGAAATTTGTTGTCCATAGTATTCAGAGAGATTGAGTTATTTTTGCAACAAAGTTACCAGTTTCATTTTACTTTTGATCAGTGATCTAATTCCGCTCCTTGAAACTAATGAATAGTTAAAAGTATATAGGCAAAAATAAATCCTGAGTTTAGAACTTTAGACTTTACCACTATTTTAAGCATTGCAGGTTTAGGGCCATCCTATGTGTTTTTACACTTCAGGAATTTTTTTTTTCTAGAATGGAAATGTGTGGCTAATAGTACTTATGAAGCACCTCGATCAGATGTGAGACTTTTATTTTCTCCTCCTCCACGTGAATCGAAGCAAACTTTTCCCATGGTACCATAAGCAGCGTGAAGCTGCCTGCCATGAAGATCCAGGGTCACAGTCTATTTTCTGGTACTGCTGGTGCTAAACGGCAAGTACTTATGCACTGGAGAACAATTCACAGAAACTTCTTTCAGCTGCAGCCAGCACCTGATTTGACTTGTGACTGAAGGTGAGAGAGCGTGAGCGTGCGGATCAGTGTTCTAAGGAAGCCTTGAGTACCTTGTTTATTTTCTCCTTAATTTCAAGTACTTGCATTACAGATGTGTTTGTATACTTGCATTATGCTATTGGAAAGTAAAGAGGGGACTCAAGTGGCATATACGAAAGAAGCTTTTTATACGTATTTTGGGATTTTTTTTTAATTATCATTATTAATATTCAGTGTACAGCCTATATATATATATATATATATATATATTTATATATATATATGTATTGTGTGCTGTGTAGCAGAAGTAGGTAATAATATGACTATTAGGAATAATGACCTTTTTTTCTTCTGGAAGTAAATCTATTTTTCAGTAGCATTTTCAGTAAAAAAGTCTCAGACTATGACAACTGGAGAACTTGGAATACAAATAAATAACAAACTAATTAGGAAGAATGTTTTTTTCCTTTTATTGTTTGAATAAAAGAAACAGATTAAACCAATAAAATTAATAAAATTTACAGTATACTGGATATTRTAATAATATATAGAGTAAGAAATCACAGAATCACAGAATCAGTAAGGTTGGAAGGGACCTCTGGAGATCATCTAGTCCAGCTTCCCCGCTCAAGCAGGGTCACCTAGAGCAGGTTAGACAGGGTTGCATCCAGGCGGCCCTTGAAGATCTCCAGAGAAGGAGACTCCACAACCTCTCTGGGCAACCTGGGCCAGTGCTCCGTCACTCTCACAGGGAAGAAATTCCCCCTCACATTCAGGCAGAACTTCCTGTGCTTCAATTTCTGCCCATTGCCTCTTGTCCTGTCACACGGGACAACTGAAAAGAGTAAATATTCAAAGAAATAGGAAACCTTTTTTATGTAAATCTTGGCATTATCAGTAAGCTGTATTTCATTATTTAGATTTTCTGAATGCTCTTTTTAAAGTTATGTGTCTGATTTTAGAGAGATTATAGATGTGATTTTAGCTCTTTATTCTATTTCACAATTAAATACAGAAATCTATAACAATAGGATTASAAATTTAAGTAAAATCTATAAATATTGCTGTAATTTTGATTTTTTTTCTTCTTATTTTATTTATCAGATTTTTTTTTCCCTCTAACTGATGGCTTTTGACCAGTATAGTAAACTACTTTTGGTAAGATAAGAATAATTACCTGTCCAGAAGTCTATTAACATAGATTATTTCCAAACTCAATATATTCAAACTAAAGTATGTAATTTTAGCACACGTTTCCTTTCCTACAATGCAAATGACACAATACAATTATTTTGTTACATTACACTGATAGCTATGCCTAAAACTAGATACCTTTGGTATTTTAGGAACAGGTCATTGAGGTTGAATACAAYATGTATTATATTTCCAGTTAAAGTATAACTACTACCACTATTATTAATAATAATAAAATCCTTGTAAAGATAGCACTAGAATGTAGAGGCAAAAAAATGTCATGAGGAAAATTAGTATGATTAAACTGCAATGAAATCTAAGTATCACTACCTAAGGATAATATAAAATATTTAGAATTATTCAGGTTGTATTATAATAATCAACAATTGGTGGCATTCTTATTTGGTGGCATTCTTGCCTGGAGCAAGGCAAATTCATCAYTTTTATGCAGATAGCTTAACGACATTTTGCTGGAAGTTTTTTCTTTTCCTTTAGTAAAGATGTCAATCTAATGCTTCCGTTCCTTTTTATTTTGGAATTGTGTCCACCTGTAGTTTACTATTGCATAAAGTGCAGCAGAAGTAATTGGTTCATAGCTGAAAGAAAAAAAAAAAAAGCTTTATGTATGAAGTTGTGTCCACCAGTACAGCTGAATAGTATTGAGTATATAATACTACAAATTTTGATGGTTTAGTGAACCTGTGCACTATTAATACAGGAGTGGCTCAGTGGGGAAATATTTCTTGGCATGAAATATGAACATATCATTTTAGCTTCAGAGGAGCTCATACGTCTATTTGCATTAGTGAAAATGATGAAGATATAATTACTTGAAACCAAGTTAAAACAAAAGATCAAAACRTTCAATACTGTTTTAGAGCATTAAAATTATTTTTTTCTGATGTCTTATGTATTTAGAACTCAGAAGTTTCAAGAACCTAAGCACCACTTATAACACAATTAAAATGGAAAAAAAAAAAGAAATTGATTTTTCAAGACCACTGTAATATATTTTATTTTGTCCTGAATGTAGTTTAAAAAGTAGAAGTAAGATCATGCAGGATGACATTATGACAAAGGAAAAAATACATCTTTTGTCACACAGATAATAAAGATGTAATCTTTCTACTTGATGGTAAAAATAAATGAATAAAAGATGCTTTTCAGGAGATTGCTATGACTCTTTTCTGCATATAAGGGCTACAAAATCAATCCATAAAATAATTTTAACGATTTTTTTGCCTCTAATGACAAAGTTAATATAGTTAATTTTACAATATAGGTACTTCTAAAAATGTTTGCTTCAGTATAATAACATTTGGTGATTTCTTTAAATCAGTTGTGCGTTTGTGAGACTGTAAGGTTAGAAATGACTAYAGAGGCGAAAGTCAATGAAAAATGAAATCATACATAGGTAAATATATTTATGTATATATATTAATATAATTATTTTACTGAAGGCACAAATCAATATTTAAAACTATGTTCATGTATCTATATAAATACATATTATACATGTACATGCATATGTCACACGTGTGTTTATATATGTGTGCTTCCTGAAACGAACAATTTGACTCTTTGCTCTTTTTTGAATACTTAAAAAAAAAGAAGACAGAGAGAGAGAGAAAGAGAGAAAATTAAGATTCTAATATGAGTTTTCACATAAGCAAAATTATGTTTTCAACATAATCCTTATTAAAAGAATTTTTCAAAAGACAGGCAACAGGAGACTTTTGTAGTGAAGCACAATATAAACATATCTTTCCATGAATAAATATTACTAAAAGCAAASAGATAGAATTTAGGAGGCATGGAGAAGACTAGATAAATTAATGTCATATTGGTACACAGGAAAAGGAAAACTCAGTTAAACTATATTTTTAAGGGGGAAAATATCAGTGGTCTGATCTATGATATTTTACCCTTAATCCCTTGATTTTGCCGAAAGTAGCAGGTCAGTTTTATAACACCTAGGAATGAGATGTTTGGTGCCAATGTGATAAGAGCAGCATTTTCTTCAGGGAGTGACTTTCAAAAATGTTTCCCAGCTGAATAACCTAGAACAGTTTTGGAGAGGCTGCATAAATGAGAGTTAGAAACAAGAGGAAATTATATTGACTTCTTCAGGTTCATTACAGTTAAAAATCTGCCTATTTTTTAAGTTGCATGCATATGTTACCAAGCAGAATACGCAACACTAACAAAATAATGTTTAGATGCAATGTCACCTTGAAGTGGTATGACCAGACTAACTAGACAAAGACTCAAGAGAAAGCTATTTGTTAACATCTTTTTTCTAGTTTTGCAACCAAGGACTTTTGGAAGTATAAATATTAAGCTTCTCTTTATAAAGACCTGGGATGTTTTGTTATTGAAAACAATGAAATTGTATTTTTAGCCTAACTCTTGAAAGATAGTCCAYTTCTGAATAGTGCTTATGAAAGGATGTTTACTATTTACTGAAAAGTTTTTCTTTCATAATCCTTATTCAACATTGTACTGATAGCCTGTAATTTCTTCTCTGTAGTGTCAAACTACATAAATCAGAATTTTGTGTCTTAGCATTTTTGCAGGTTTTTCCTTTTTCACATCTTGTACTGCAAATGAAACTCTTTCTAAATGCAAGTGCCTTCTCCTAAATCCTACTAAGACACAGGAAAACATTAACTGTATTTTAACAACTTTAAGAGCTTACAGTAAGATGAATCTTCATTCACAACTAATAAGTTACCCAATATCAATTAGAAATTGATAGCATACTTTAATTAAAGTGSAGTTATAAAGCATTGAAAGCACACAATGCTTTCCTACAAAGTCTTGAAAAAACATCAAAGAAATATYTTTCTTCATTTTTAAAGTTTCACATTTCCTTAAAAAAATAATAATTCATCTATGGTCAGTTTTTAAACATGCAAAAATGTTATTAGATCAGTATATAAGAGATTATATGATACTGAAGATAAATGCTTTTAAGTAACTGATATGATACCATTTGTGTAGTGGAATATAAGATTATTATGTACAAAAGAGTGTATGTCCTACATGTAGTTATATGACTCTTACTTCAAAATAAGGCTTTTTTAAAAAAATCATAACTTTTAAACTGTTACATATTTGCTGAGAGTATGCTTTAGCTACACTATGAACCATTCCAAATCAAAGTATTATGCTAGCACTGGGTATGTTAGATAAGAGACAGGATAAATTAGCTTGGGTCAGGCACTAAATACATTCAAGAATATCTTTTTTATGGGAACTTACTTGTCAGCTTAGAATGTGCATGTAGATATATCAATCATCATTCTTAAAATATGAATGAAATAGGGTGTCTGGGATGGAAAGTTGACTTTACTGTCTAATCCAGTTGACATTGAAACTATAAGGTCTCATGCCTGGGATATAGTTCTTCTGGGCAGATCTTTCCTCTCATAGCAAGTGTCCTCTCAGTTCTTGCAAGGTTAGAACTTAGTAGACTAAGGTTTATCTATTTTAAATTCAATTATTCTCGATTGTTATTATATATTTAATTTGAGAGTTTTCCTCAGATATTTGCCCTCCATTATAATATTTCTTTTTCTTGCTTAGTTGCAGGCACCTCTCTCGGTTCTCAGCTTCGTCAGTGTTCATAGGCTCCTTCAAAAGCTGTCAAATAACTACTCAAGTGCTTCAACAATGACAATAACTAGAGTTTTAAATTAGTAGAATTTTAAATTAAGTGATAGAATAGTAAGCAAAGACTAGCAACAATGTGAGTAACTTGGTTCGTGAAGGCAATAGTAATAAATAAATTATCGAATGCTAGAATCTGTTAGAAGTTCAAAAGAATAAAATTCTGAACCATAGAAGTAACAGCATAATGATTAGTTATTAATAACAAATAGTTGAAAAAATCTTTATATCTCCATACAAGCTTGTATACCTGTGTCTACACACTGTTGTTGTGCAGAGAGATCAATGACTTTAGAATAAGAATTRTGCAAAAGTGAACAGTCACAATCAGGCTCCTTCCTCTTCCTCACTAAAGAATACAACYCAGAGACCTTGAAAGTACAGGAACAAGATGTGACCAGGTATCAGATGATACCATTTGCACCTAGAAATGACCAACTATTGCTGTAGAGCTGGGTAATGAGCYAATGTAGCTGCTCATCTCTGATAGCCTAGTGGAACTGTCTTTAGAAGTAAATTAAAAGGTCTGCAATGTAAAAAAAGGCAAGTTGTGCCGTGGCACTGCTTCACAGTCAGCTGCACAGAACTGATCACTGACAGCCCGTATTCTGCTGTTGCATGTCCAAGTACTGTCTGATTGTCATTGAACAAAATTGTACCTTAATATTTAGTCTAAGTTTTTACTGGTTGTGTTTGACCATTCTGGCCACCYGCCCCTGAGGACTGGCTGGTAAGTGAGCAGATCATTTGAAAATGTCCTTAGTAATTCTGATTAATTTTTCTTTACTCACGTATTTTTCCTTTCTTTTCTTACCACTCCTTACCACTTAGCAGATACTGTAACATCAGTACACTTATCATCCACTCTTGTGATCGTTTAGCAAAATCCATAGTGGTCTTGCTGTGTGATGTCTTCGGTCTTGTTTGCTATGGGCTTGAATATAGCCAGTCCACCTGACAATGTAGCTCTGGACAGAAATTGAGGGAGTGAGTCTGTCATCATGAAGAGTATGAGTAAGCAGTGAAGGGATGAGATTGGAAATACTTGAAGCTAGTGTTGATTGAAACTCCATGCACAGTGAAACTGCTGCCCTAAGTATTCAAATGGCAAATTTAATTTTGAATTATCAAAATGTTTCTTCTTTGTTTTAATAGAGGAAGTTACCAGTGTATCATTATATCATGAGTTGAGTGATACTTTTCYTAAATTACTACTAGGGCTACAATAAAATAATATCAGGTCAAAAACTATAAATTGGCTGATGAAACCTCAATTCAATTTCCTTTTCTTCTGCTTAGAGATATCWTTGGTGGATGTTTACAGGCAGGGGAAGATTACAGACTTCTGCTCCCCARCACAGTCTATGAGTTTGGATAAGTAACAGGACTCCACTGGGATTTAACTGTTATTACTACAGTAACATTTTTGAATCTTTTTAATAAAAAAATAGGATGCCATATCAAACCAAATCCTTGCAGTAGTACTTAAATGAGACAAAAAGGCTTCTGAAGATTGCAGAACATAGTCACATTGCAAGAATTGTTGAACCGCTATTATAGCAATAACACTTAATAACACATTCAATGACAGTAAGTAGGATACACAGTATTTTTCTCAGTTTTACTTTCTGTGGTTTCACTTCACAAAATTCATGTTTTCTGCTAAGCCATTGCTGTGGTTTTCCCAAATATATATATACAGGATTGTAGTACATTGKTCTGCTGCACAGGCTGTTTCTATAGAATTACTTCTATTTCTACAAAATTTCTTCTAACATAGACATTCTTGGAAAATGATAAAAAATTGGTAGTTGATAAAAATATTCTAAATGCATACCTAAAAACCTAGCCTAGGATTTACACTGATTTCTTAAACACAAAAGCCCTATATCCTATTGCTAATCTTTGATCCATTCAGCTATTTTGTTGTTAACATCTTTAGGAAGAAAAAAGAATGACTATAAAACTATTGGCTCTTCAGCTTATCAGTTTTTCTGTCGGTGTGTACTGATGACAACCATTGCAAGAAGGGAAAGGACAACTTGCAGACCAGATGCCAAGTAATTTGAGCTCCCTGTAGTGAGGCAATTATTCCCTTGGAGGCACTTGTCTTCATTATGGCACGAATTCTGCACAAGCTTCACGTGTACTTACCACTTTCTATCACATTACTGGCACTATAGTTAACACTGTGGACATAAATTACGAAGGAGAGGACTGATACAGTCTGAATCACATACATAGAAATTAATAGACCACCCTGAGAATGGCAAATTCCTAGTTCTAAGAAAAATTGCAATTTCACAAATGCAAATATGTCCCTGCCTGGGGGGTAAAATTACATATAAGAAAAAAATCTTGCATATTAAAATAACCARCATTTGGAAAAAAGATATTGTTCAAGACATACAAAATGATACTTGAGGATTACAATGTTAAATGAGGAAATATAATCCCCTGGGAGGAAATAATGCAATTCTGAACTTGTCAACCATATTTCTGATGACAGAAGGTTACTTCAGAGTCACTGCTTTTCCTTGCTGAAGTGTAATCAGACTCTACCACAGCCACCTTAGCAATTGCAGTTATGTATCCTTATGTTTGAGAGTACAGATACGAGAAATGTTTCAYGTCTCTGGTGTGAACATGATATCCTCTTAGTCACAAAGATGTATTCCTGGGAGACAACTATGAATAGCTCACTTTAAGCATAGCAAAACGTGATGAACTATTGCTAAGCTTATTATTTATCATGACAGGAAATACAAACATTTTGCTAAGTCTGTTTAGCTTATGTTATTCTCACTCAAATAAAACTTATTTACTCATTTATTTACTTTTCCCTTTTCTTATTRAGCAGTTAACACTATGTGATTTAATACAATTTATTGATTTGTATACTGATTTGTATTTCTGGGATTTTAAGAAGCTGGGTTTCATATAAGTTTTTTTTTTCTTCATGTATTTCTTTTTTTTTTTTTTTAAAAAAAAAAAGTCTTGTACAGATTATATTATTTATTAGTTAGGAGAGCATTAATTTGTATATGGCAACTAACCATTACAGTGCAGGTTCCTAAATCTGTGTAGAGCAGTAAGTGTGTTGCATGAACGATAACTAACGGAACAGTTACTTCACAATCCCAATATTTAGTCCCCTGAAAGCAGAAACATTAGCCCCATGCACAAAATGCAAAGCCTCTCAAACTTCTGTTTACTGAATTGRTTTCAGAGTTGGGAGCAGCAATAGAGCTAGAGAGATATGAGGAGAGTAAGAGTCAGTGTAACAGTATAAACTGGAAAATTTAATCCTGAGTTAGTGCAACTGCTGCTGAAGCTTATGGATCCCAGTTCCTACCTCTGTGCTCCAGCTGGGAAAAGAGGGCTGTGTCTGAGCAGAAAAGGCAGCTGCTTAGAGTGGCCTGATTATTCAAAGCAATATTCAGTTCAAAGATGGGTTGAATTGAGAGGCAGAGACTSCTGTCTCTGCCTTCACTGCAAGAGTATTTGTCAAACATAGGTTTAAATTTCATCAATGTTTGGATTCTCAAAGTTTGAGATTCTTTATCACCACCATGGACTCTGAAACATATTTCTTCTCTTTCCCTCTTATTTTCCTGCTCAGGGCCTTCTTCAGCCTGATATTTTTCCCTTCTATATTCCATGCTTAAACCCATCTAAACAAATTTGCTTTTATGATGAAGCCTCTTATCTTTCTCTTCTCCCTCTGGAATTATATGATACCTTCACAATATTTAAATATAACAGGAAATTTCATAAGTTGAGAACATTCTAAAATACACAATATTCTAGTTCCTAAAATATATATGAGAACCATTACAAGAGGTCTAAGGGAGAAAGTGAAAGACATAACATTTTCAACAAAAAGTCACTTAAGTCACAATACATGTGTAACAGGACAGGRAAAGTAAATCAAGACAGGCATATCAATTACCATTATGAAATACAAATAGAGAAAGATATTTTCCCCAGGATCCTGCAGTAGCACAATGAAAAACTTTGAACACTACTTTTTAGCTGTCACATTCTTAGTCAGTCATTCTTTCAGAAGCTGTGTAATGTTTATAGCACATTTTTATAATTTTGCTTAATTGTAACAGTATTTGAATCGTTTGCTACTAAACCTTCCTATTTTAAGAAAGACAGTATATAAATAAAATACAAATCTGTGACTACAAAGTAACCAAAAAAATAGACCAAAGAATAGCTAAGATTCTCCTCTCAGAAAGAGACAACATAGAAATGATGGAGGCTCTTTATCTTCCACATACTCTTCTTAGTCAAGAGACAAGAATATGGAAGCTAGACACTACTGGGAGATGGGTGGTATGAACTGCAAAGGGGAGATACAGCCACTCTAAATTAGAATAACATTTTTGTTAAGATGGTCTGGAGAGCGTAGCACAGACTGGAAATACAGAGTGGTAATACCTTGCTTCTTGATTCCTCCTGCTTTCCCCCTCCACTCCTATCCTTCTGAGCCTTTCAAACTGAAAATGACTCAGARGTCAATTTGCACTTCTAGTTGCTTAGATCAGTAATTTAGACATGAGAAAAATAAAGTTCACTTCAAGCCTATAAAGCCAAWTTTATTCATTATTGACTGAGAGTCTGGAAAAGCCCTTGTGCATATTCAACTTTTCCTACATCATTTGAGACAATATGATTCAGACTTTTTGGCTTTTATTAAAAGGGCCAACAATAGAATTGTACATTTTGCATAAGTCTCTTTAAGGCCTCCAGCTGGGCTTCCATGAGATATATAGTTTTTGTGCTTGTAYTCTGGAAAAAAAGACTATAGGGTACACCTTACAGAAGGACCATGAAGTGAGCTTGCATATTGAACCCCTGGTCTCCACACTACCAGTAGGTTTATCACACTCTGGTTTTGCTTTGAACAGKTTCATCTAGCTCCTGTTACATGCAAATTTACTCTGATTTTGAGCTCCTGTATGAATCACTTTGTCATGTGGGAAGGTGGGAGCAGAACACACAGGCACACAAGCTGTTCTTTCAAGTTCTAATTTAGTTAACCCAATGATATGGGAAAAGATAGTACTTTACATCATTGCTGAGTTGTGATTGTAAGATGTGTCAAATGGCAAATCAGAGTTCAGTACTTGAAGTCTGCTGGAGAGGAGGTTAGACCCACTGTGGTGTTGACCAGCAATGCCCTTAGCCAGCGGAGGYTATCCTGCAGCCATAGCCAGCTCTCAAGGCTAAACTCTCTTAGMGATCAGTAATTGACTGTGGTTTGTGTTTATACCTTTCGGGTTTCTAGCTCCTGTTGCTATACTTTGAAGACATCATTCTGAAGACAACTCGTTGCAAAGATAAAATGCAAAACCAGCACCAGGCTTGGCTTCCGCCACTGTTCATAATCCTCCAGAATTACCCCAGAAGCTTGAGTTGAGCAAATACACGCACATGCTTTTGTGCCAAATCTCAAAGAATGTGAAATATACTTAAAGCTTCATGCTCTAAGAACACCATACAAAAAGAGTGTAATACAGCCTTCAGATTATTATATCCATTTAGAAATGGAGAAAAAAATCCCTCTCCTTAGTAAATAACTGAATCTTAAAGCCCCAGAAGCACAATATAGARCCTGAGGAGTTTAAGTGTTTTGTAGAGTAAAAAGAGAAGCTGTAAATGTTGTGGACAGGGGTCATTCTATGTCACTCGACCTCCGTGATGGGGACATATCTCTGGTACTCTTTTATTTAACATTAGAGACATATCCAACAAGTCTGATGTCAGAGAGTTTGCAGTGTTTCCTGTCAGCATCTAAGACTGTCATTTCCCTGTGGCTTCTATGACAGCTGAGATTATTCTGCAAATATTGATCTTCTTAAGTTTTTATAAAGCAGTAGATTTTTTTGTCTTGGTGATAATATCCTTCCTAATCATTAATTATAACTTTTGCCAATTAAAATTACAAGAATTASCACGTATGAATAACCTAACACCTGAGAGGTGTTAATAGTCACTGATATCTCAGCTGACTMTTCTTTGTGTGACTTCCGAGATTACTAGCAAGAAGCATTTGCAACAAAYGTTCACTTTTTTCTATTAGTGTTTACACCTCAATGAGCTTGATGTTCTATTGATCTGTCTTAGTGTAGTTGCCAAAAAGCTTTCCACCAAAACAATTTCCTGTAATTGTAGTTGTACTAAAGAGAGAGAGAAAAATTGATTACATTTTAAGGGAATTAAATTGATATGATATTTTAGAGGGCCTAAATATATTGAATAACATTTTTATGTGGAAATAAATCCACACTGAGGGCTTCATGATAGGAGGCATATGTGTCTGCTTATAGACAATGTTGTTAACATGCGTGCACTCAAAAGTCTAGATATCATTTGTTTCCCTCCCTTTGATATATAAATAAATCATCCCTAGACTGCAGTCAGCCATGACCAAATGCCAAGACCTACGTTTTCTCTTCACTATGGCTGAAGTAGTATATACTTTTTCAGAATGCTTGTCTCTGATGTGGACTATGAACCCATACTAGTAAGTAAAAGTGAATAAATACCTCTATTCCTGACTGGGCTGCCCACATTAGGATGCAAAAACATAGCATGGAACAGAAAATGAATACCTATGAGAAAATGATCAGAAAGCTCCAGCATGCCAACTACAGAGATGAGGTGAGTTAGGATGAAGGGTGGCCTGTAAGTTTTTTACAGCATAGACCTTTCTTGAGGAGAAGAAATAAATAATCTTTATGGAGTTTTTAATGTGTTAATATATACAAAAGACACATATATATAAAAGTTGATATATAATAAGTTAACACTGTTTGCTTCTGGGGAAACAAAGCACCCAAATAAAACCTTTTCATTATAGAAAATGTTGATTAACTATAACAAAATATGCAACAAAAAAATCCTTAACCTCTAGTGGGAAAAAGTTTAGTTTGGTAAGAACTACAAAATATTTCATTAAAATAGGAAATAGATTGATCAAATCATCAAAAACTGTCATTATGTCTCTCAGACAGCTGTGGTGTCTCAAGAGAGTTTTAGCTCATGTGTCCCATGTCCCATAGGCCAACTTCCCTTTTGGATTATAATTTCTAGTGTACATCCCAAACACTTGTATTAATTGGAACTGAGAGGTGAGTACAGATGAAGAAGAGCAGTTACATCACTATAATTTATTACAGAAGATAGGAAGCATGGGCTACATGGAAGAATAGTGGATTAATAAAAAATGACTTCATAAAAAATCTCAGTTTTCCATCAAAAAATCACACTGGAGAGAAAATTTGAGAGATTTATCTTTAATATCTGCTCTTATCTAAGCCTTCTGCCCAAAATCATAATGTAACCCAAAACCTCAATGCTGCACTCCTTTTCAATATCGAGTGTTTGTGAATCTATTCACAAACTGAAATGCTGTTCATTTTGCATATCTGTCTAGATGGGTTTTGAATCTTTATCATAGATTCATATATTGTAACTTTTTTCTGTTTTAAAAATTTTGAATTAAAATATATTGAATAGCTTGAAAGCTGGCCTTGGAGTTAAGAGTCTTGGCAAATGGGTCTTTAAACTTCCACAAAGTGTTAGGAAAAGGTGGCTTCTGGAATTAGAAGACCAACCTTCATTGATCTTCCATGAAAATTCATGGTTCACTCTCAGAGCCCTGTGAATATTTTGACTAAATCTTCAGGTATAAATTTCACCACAAATATGCAGCCTATAACAAGAAGCAATGTTTTTATTCTACGCCAGCTGTATTCATGATCTTGACACTCGTATTCATAGGAAGATGATTTATTTTTTGCTTATTCTTTCCATGCAGTTTTATTGTCTTCCTGTTTTTCACCTATACTTTATATTCCTTGCAGGAGATAAAATACTGTTTTTATAGGTGATTCTTTGAACAAAACACCTATGGTCACTCTGTAGTGAAGTGTGTACTGTCAAGAGGAATCAAGGACATTCAGCTTTTCACAGGATCAGGCTTTATCTTAGCTCTCAAAGGCAATGCATTTCTTAGGCCTTAGGTAAATGTGCGAGTAACAGAGATGAGAAAAAAAAAAGAAAAAATAGTTGGGAATTATGTACGATTAGATGTTTCTGCAACTTTTTTTCTAAAAAGCTTTGTACGTGAGATGTATCTAGACATCTTCAGCACTATCAGATATTGACACTCGCATATCTGAACTGGTCCCTCTAGCATTTTAGTGTCATTTTGTCTTAAGCATGACATTTACATATTCTGCATTGTCATAGCAGTCAGCTCCTCCCACCCAGATTCACAAATCATGCTTAGGACAAGGCTTTAGTTGTCCATATATTTTAAAAAGATAAAAGCTGTTGATTCAGAATAAAATAAATAAATAAATAAATTCCTTCATTCTCCTTTCCCTGGTTAAAAAATAGGCATTTAAAGAAATAAATGATCTCTAATTCTGTGACTCTAATTCTCTGCAAATGTTTTTGGTATTCAGCTAGATAGTTGCACTTCTTTAAGACACTGYTACTGTACACAAGCTTTTCCCTATATTTATATCTGGATTTAAGGAGGTCACACAAAGGAACAAAGCAATACAGCACTTGGTACAATGCCTTCATGAGGACAGATCTATACCTGTTTCCATTTAGTCATAGGCAATATTTCACATTAGCTTTACTAAGCTAATACCTACTGTTTTTCAGGGCATTTTGTGTAACAGTATGCAACATTAACAAATAGACTCCTGTAGACCTAGCTCAGCAATTTGAACAGTAGGAAATGCTTCCTCCTATCAGTTTTATATCACACTGCACCTTTTGTTGCATGTGTTTCAGTAGGTCTTGGAACACAAAAAGGGCTAGCACCTAGCTGTGTATTTCATGTAAAAACATCAGCATTCAAAGAAACACGGAGTAGGTCTTTCTCATGCAAACATTGGTCTAACATATTGGAATGCTCTCAAATTGTCTCTTTGACGCAATAATCTTTAAGGCAGAATGGATAGCTTAGGAAAGGTACATTAGAGTAAGTCTCTAAGTTTCAATAGATAGGGGATGCATATTCATATCCTTCCTAGTCCTATCCTTCCTATAAGTTTGAGCTCTGATTGGTTAAATACAGACTAAATACCGAGGCTACTGAATAAAAGTAGGAACACTACATATCAGTTTGGAGAGTCCACCATCTCTTCCTTTAACATATATGTAATAAAAGAAAGTTACCTTTACCTTTGTGTCATGAATCTTGTATAACTGTCTTGAGTCTTTTATGTAAATAAAATTATATAAATATTCTGCATGTAAATAGCATGATCTGACAATATTTATTAGACCAGGATCCTTAGAGGACTGTATAGAAAAGAGCCTTGTTCCTAAATAAATTTAGTCTCTATGCAGCTGTTACGCTTTTCAGACTAGGGTAGGCCTGAACATATGCAGAAGTAAAACACTATGCACAGGAAGAACTTTAGTCAAACAAAAAATGCCTTGAGGCACCTTAAGAATTAGGTGCTGAACCAGCTGAGCAGAGAAGTTTTGGACTGCAATATTGGACCTAGGTAATTTAAATTCTGTTTTGGGGTTTCTAAATCCTGGTCTCAGATTGTCCAAGCAAGGCTTTATTTACTTAGCATGTTTTACACAGAACACATTTCTATTCCCTTAAGGGTCATATCTTTCATCTATATTTAATTGAAAGTTTAATTTACTTCACTTTGTTAGCTGCAAGACAGCAGGTGCAGAGAGGGAAGTGAAAGACAGACTGCATTCTTGTTCATTGTGTACTGGCAGTACACCAAGAAAGAGTAATTAAATAAACAGTACTGGAACCAGCTGCAGTAAGCACCTTAGGCAACAACTTCTAAAGGTGAGCTACAGCTCCTAGGGATGCCAGAGTCTAGAATACAGTGCTATATTATATGACTAAATGCAAACATGAAAGGGTTATGTCCTTGTGAAGGAAAAGCAGAAGGCAAAGCAGAAAGGAAAAGCAGGATATAAATCCAAAAGTTAACCTTCAGTACTCATACTGGTGAATGTCAGAGGTAAAAGAAGTACTATAACATAAATTTTGATAAAGAARTAGAGACATAGCTAATAGTATCACTCAAGTCATCCTTCTTCCTCCTGCTCCCCGCCTCTCTCCTCTTTGTCTTCAGTACAGTTTATTTTCATTATTAATCAGAGAATCCAGTCCATGCAAAAAGGATTTTAAACTGAGGCAATAAACTTATGCTTATAACTAAGAGTAATACAGTCCCATTACAATTYTGCTTCTGAAAGCACATCATGAGATGATGGTCTGCTCCCATTTTGGTTGCAAGATGGTGCCTCCTAATGTTAGGTTATTTAACGGGGCAGGCTGAAGGCATCTTCTGTTACTCCTCTTCGTCCTTGCTTCGCAACTCTTAAAAAGCTCTAAAAAAAAAAAAATGCATGAAATTTACAGCACTGCATCTGAAATGCAAATCTTGGTTAGGTAGCAATTTTGATGTGCTTATGGAGTAATGTGTCTTGTTTTACTGCATTTTGTTGTTTCTTAGGTGCATATTACATCCAATACTCTCTATCATACCAAAAATGCTTTACCCTCCCTTTTTCTCTAGTAATGTTCACATATGTGGTCTGTAATCAAAGAAAGCAATTAAAGGATGTTATTTAGGATTTAATTTTCAGAAGATATTTTTTCACTGTTCATTTCTCAGGTGCCTCCAAAATTCTTGAGCTATTAGTTTTGCTTTCTTAAGAACTGCAGTTCAGGTCAAAATCTGAATATATCATATTGTTTAATTTATCAGTAGTTTCATTTTGTCCAGATTCATACAGGACTTAAGGAGGAGAGAGGACAAGATAGAGAGAAGAGAGTGAAARGGAAGTGGTTAAATTGTTCTAGTGCCAGCTGGGCTAAGTCAATAAGTAGAAGCAGCCTGAAACAGCTGAAGCTAGTTAGGTGAGGACTTTTAGAAGGAATTGCCTGCAGAGTCTTAATCTTATGGTAGAAAAGAAGGGAGAGGGGGTAGGAATATTTTGGAGATACAGCTGTTGGAGCTTAGAAAAAGCTGTTCTTTTCATGTTTTCTGCTTGCTCTGGTCATACTTTAATATCCTCAATGCAAAGGAGATGTAGAAGTGGATTCTATTAGTTCGTATAGTCTAAATGAATGGAGGTCTAGAATACACAGAAACAATCAAGAAACTGTTTAACTAGGATGTTATTCCTGTCCTGCTGCTTTCATTCAAAGGAAAGGATCTTTCAATATTTAGAGTAAATTAAAAAATTCATAATTATCAAATAAATGTTAGGATATTTCTCATTTCTTGCAACATAGTTTGTTGTTGTGGTGTTTTCTCTCTCCCTTTTTTCCAATCATTTTGATAGTAGAGACACATACAATTGGCAGCACACAAAATTAATCTTCAGGTGAAATATTACCCAACTGGTGGAACRACTAAAGGATAATGTAATAGTCACAATAAAGAAATATGAATAGAGGTGTTCCTCTTCCCAAACACTTGACTTTAACCTTATGCAGAACTTAAACTTGAGAAGAAAATTAGATATGTTATTTATGGTTTGCTTTTGTCAAATTTAATAAAACATTTAGACTTTTTCTAGCTGAGCCAGAATCAAACTGAGTGTGACTGTAACTATACTAACAGGGTCAAAAGTTAGTAGTAGTCTTGTTATCTAAAGTGAAAGCAGAACACATTCTGAGCTGCTATCATTAAAATATAAATAAAATATAAAAGAGAAATAAAAGAAGYATTTAAAAATCCACAAGAAATACATTTAGCTATATATTTTTGCTATTCTAAGCTGTGTCCAAATCCAAGGTGAGATATAAGTGCACAAAATCCCTCTGTGCCCTCTCCACCTCTCACCCAACAGAGCACAATGCTTGGCGAGYGACACAGGCATAGGTTGCAATGTACTCAAAACAAAAGACAGTCTAGATGACCAGAGAAAGAAGAGTGATGCTGCAGTGCATATCGAAAGGTTAAGCTAGATTTGAGCAGAGATGAAGCTAAGGAGCCATGAGGAAGAGGTTCTGTAGGACAAGAAGTGAGTCATCTAAATAGAACCAACGAGCACCATGTCAGCTTGGAGCTTCTTAATCTTGTGGGCTTGATGCTTCTATTGAGAAGAGGCTTTATCATGAAAAGCAGTACAAAGATTTCAGCCCRTTAGCTTAATGGAACTGAAGGTAAGGTTTAAAGGCCATACTTTGTCAAGAGATACAAAAGAAAAGTTYTGACAACGTTATTTTGATTTTTTTTTTTGAGAAACCATTATAGACTTATCTCAAGCACAGCTAAAATATGATTCATTTCTTACTTTAAAAATATGTAATAATGATTCTAACTCATGGTACCAGSTGGGGAGGGCCTTAGGGTCACTGCTTCTTCTCCAGAATAGACTGWGGGACTTTGAATTACCATACACATATATTGTTGTTGTTATGCACAGCCTAGCTGGAATGATAAGAACACACAACTTTGGAGTCTATTGTCTCTTCTTTGGCCAGAGGAAATATAAATTGTTCCTTCTTCAGTGCTTATGACGTAGAATATCTGTCACTTACTTAGGATATGGCAAAAATTCTGTGTAGATGACATAATATCTTCACTCCTCAAGCTAATAAAAGACAGATGGTTTTCAAYTATGTGGAAAGATACCTTCTTTTTCATACAAGTGA
The DNA here is from genome assembly GCF_003343005.1 of Rhea americana. Lineage (NCBI taxonomy): Eukaryota > Metazoa > Chordata > Aves > Rheiformes > Rheidae > Rhea > Rhea americana. The sequence goes on along the minus strand of NW_028186956.1, from coordinate 360,411 downwards.
GACAGTTCTTTCTTCCAGTCTTCTAGTCAGAATACCAACTGCCCTTGGTTGGATGYCAAAATCTTTGCAATATGATATAAGAAACTGCAATATAGCAGTAATCCCATGCTCCACACCTAGCAGGTAATTTGACAAAATTTTATTTATTAAAAAACAATTTTTTWAAATAAAAAAATCTCAATTCCTAAATAATAACAATAAAGATTAACTTGTTTTTCTGTTCCATTTTCCTCTTGTTTTACTTGCAGAACATCAATGTATTTATAATGATTTGTGTGATTTAAGAGTCAAKGATAGAAATAATCTAACAACATTTCCAGACTCTGAAAAATCTAATTAAATATTACTTTAGTAATAATCCCGATTTAAATACAATTGCTTGTAAAAGTGTTTCAAAATWTTTAGATAATATAAACTTCTATTTCTTTTTATTAAAAGATTCAGATYGGAGWTTGCATGCATGTATTTCCTCCAAATCTAAGATTTTTGCTCTTTATTTTTTAATAGAAATAATATTCAATCACCAATCTAAGGGAATTATTATTCTTTGAATAGATATTTTTATGGAAATCCACAAGAGGATAGAATTAGTTATGGCAATAATGACGGAATTTAAATCTAGCATCAGTTTTATTAATAACAGATTTATAAATAGCAGTCTCAATTTTCAAATAGGATCTGATTTTTCAATTTTTTATGTATAATTGGACATATAGTTTATTTTTATAGACCTGATTTCATATTTATTCATGAGTATTTGGCTAAGTTGTACTTTTAGCTGTCCTTTGGATATACAAATTAATTTGTATGTTCACTTACACTGCCTGCAGAGGTATATCCAAAATAAAGACTTTAGATGAATGAAAAATCATAAACATGCCTTTCTTAAACTAAAAGCTACAAATTATACCCTTCTATTTTCTTATCACAACCAAAAACGGAGAGAAAAAAAAAAGATTATAGTTATTGCAAAGCTTCTTTGTTGCTAAACAAGCTGCCCTAGAAAACAAAATCTGGATATGTGGYTATTTTTGTAAAATATTGAAGTTTCATTAAACAAGTTAAGAAAATCAAGTAGGATGAAGTACGTGAGCTCTTTATTTAAAATCCTTCATCCTTCAAATGAGAGCTGTGAAGCTATTAGCTTAAATCTTTATGATTTATGGAATGTGAAGGCTATTCTTTAATCTCCTAAAGTCAAAATAATAATAACAAATATTAATGAAAAACAGTTAATAATATTGTATAATTGAGTTTTGTGTTTTTAATAACCATCCATTCTCATAATGGTTACTCCTTTTTTACTCACAGCTAACTGATAAATTGTAAGAACAATAATACATTTGCAAATTTAGTGTATGATAAAAAGTTGCTTTTTATACTCCTCTGTTACCTTAAAGATTTATTTTTGTTTAATTGTTTAAATGAAAATTGAAGCTAATCCTTCTCCATGTATTTTTGAAATTAAACATAACACATTATTTTTATAACACTTTGTAACAGTATTATCAGCACTATAAGCTAGTCAATTAATTTGAAAGAGGAAAGTCATATGACTTTAATAGTGTAWTTGAAACATAAAAACAGCATTCTGGTTCAACTTTGAATAGACTGGATGAATTCTTACTTAGTAGAACAGAAACAGTTCTCATAGCACATTTGTGCAGGAAGATGTTTGGCTCTTAGTTGACTCCTGTTCCTGAAAAGTCAGAAGCCTTCGCTGTCATTGCTTCTGTATCCAGACTTTGAATTGATCCAACTGATCTAGAGTTTCCTATTTAAATAAATGGGARTGTGTCATGATTTAAAAAGGAGAGTTCTTATTCTTGTAAAACCCTATTACTTCCCAAAACTAGTACTCGAGACTGTCTGAGGCATTTCTGTCCAAATACTGTCGGTCTGAATATCCCTTTCGTGCTTTTCATTTCTTGCAGTAAATGTTTTCATGAAAATATTAAGCTATTAAATTAGTTCCTTTGGTAGCTTATTCAAGCTCTTTTTTAACTCCATATTCTTAGCCAAACAAATTGTGCTAAATCCTCAGTAAGTGTGTGGTATTTAATTCAAAGTGGTATGGTATGTTTACTCTTCTCTTCAATTAAAACAAACAAACAAACAAAAAAAAAAAAACCCACAAAACTCTCAAGAACAGTAGAATTCTTTTGCAATTTAACCACTCCTCTTAAATTTGCTGACTACCTGACCCTGTCTGAAATTCTCCAAATTCTTCAACCGAAAAACAGTCATGTCAAGCTGTCTGCAGTAAACTCCCACCTTACTGCAATCATATAATTGCCTTTTGAATACTTTCCAAGCACTGTTCAAAATTGACTATTGATCCATGCTTAGGGGGAACAGCCCACATACTGTTAGACTCATCTTTGCTGAATTTAGGAATCAATGTTCTGTATTAACCCCCTCTTTGAAGTAGAGCAGAGCCCACCGCACTCCCAATAAATTCTACTTCTTCATTGTGCTGTTGGTATTTCCACGCTTTGCACTTTTCTCAGGTCATCCCATGCTGGCTAAAATAATCAGTCTATAAAGATATAACCCTTAAGACTCTTAACAGTGGAACTTTTTCCTGGACGTTCTTCATTAGAAAGAGCTTCAAAATAGAATTCTATAACTGAAATTTTCCAGGGAAGTAAAAGTAAATGAGCAAAAAATCCTATTTCTGTTGAATTCCAGTAAGATCTTCACACACAGCTTTCTTATATTCCTTGAAAAATCCCGTCATGAATACTGCTTTTTAAAACAGTTTGTAATTTTTTTCTCTTAACTTTTACTTGGTGGCTGYGGGAAAAAGAGGAAATTTATTTTAGATAGATTCTGTAGGGACTTGTTGCCTGACTCTAATACTGAAGATCAGATGCTTCATAGAACGGCGCAATTGTCTTCAGAGAGAGCAGTTATCCTCTCACCAGGATGAAATCCTCTTCCTTTTCTCCACTACTTAGTGTTTATCTTRTACTCTCTTACATGAAAAAAATATTTGAAAATTTAAAAGAAAAATCTGTCTGGTAATTTTTTTTTCTTTATCTGCATATATTTATACCTTTCAAGTRACTTCCAGCTCTTAGTCTCAACGGTACTATGTGACAATTAGTGGATTAAATCACTCTGTCTTAGGCAGAACCATCACCACAAGAGTGACTAAGCACATTAATAAATACGTTCTGACAAGACACACAGAAGAGCTACAGAAGTAGAATCACCTCTATTTTTCACATGAAGGACCGGGGCACACAGATGCTCCCTAACCCGCCTGAAATTAATGGAAATTTTACACCTAAGTACTTCTGATGATCTGGAACAGAGAGATTAAATGACTTGCTCAAGGTCACAGAGTTTGCCAAGGAAGAGAAAAAGAATCCTGAAATCCACATCCTCTTGACTTTTTACCGCAGTATGTGAATAGGCTCCGACTCCCTCTAACTTTGCAATAGGACTGGCAGGATTAACCGAATGCTCTGGGTAATGTTCTGCTGCTGACTGCTGACAGGACAGTGCTATTCTTTACACCGTCCTGTCTCTCCAGGCTCTTGGCAGTGGTGCCCAGCGACATGATGAGAGGGAATGGACATAAATTGAAACACAGCCACAACCAATCTGTTGGCACCACCTTTGTTTTGCTATAGATAGATATTTGAAGAGTATAGGGGTGCACTATATATGTCAGTCAGGAACATAAATACAAAAATAAGGAAAAAGCTGTGGTAAAGCAGACTGAATATTCAAGGTAGAGAGAGAGTTCAGAAACTAAGACAATCCTTCAAACTCCATATCTTCAAAGTGAACACGATACCAAAATGCGTCATATATAATATGTACAAGCTGAGCCGAACTTATGGTAGAAAATTCACTACATGGCTGAGCACATAAGGAGAGAACAGTCCATGTACTCTTTAAAAAACAGAGTATTTGAGGTGGTATTTTTCAAGAAGTATTAAAAAATTAGGTTCTGAAGTCCTGCTTGAATTTAATGGAAGTCGGGGTTTTATGTAAAAGCTCAGCTGTAGAACTCCGTTCTGGAGTCCTTGTTGAGACAGTGCTCTCACCATCGAGGGCCTTGAAGGACAGGTTAGTAATGTGGAACTGAAGCCCTTGTAAATGTATTCTCTGTAGCAAATCAATTGTTCTTCCCTTTTTATTAACCTCCTTACATATCTCTAGTTCCTTTATCACTATAGCTCATGGTTTCTATCAACTTTCATGAATTTGATCTCCCCTAACCTCAGTAACATTTACTAGTGTTTTTGTTCTTACGGAGCTTAGGTGGAAATGGAGGCACATGTGTGGAACACATTATGTTCCACAACTCACATGGTATGTGGACTGAACCATAAATAGCACCCAAATCCAAGTCCTGACTCCCTATTTTTGTGCCTTAATCTCAACAAGCGCCTTGCTTTGTAAGGTAACTTCTAAATTATTTGAATTCTTGGACTCAAAGCTGGTCTTGATTTACGGATGTGTTTTCTGGGACTCGGTGACAAGGAAATGAAAATCATCCAAATAATGGAGAATTGTTGATAGACCAGACTTCTGAAATGCCCAATTTAAACAGAAAAATCAGAGATTAAAAAGAGTAAGAGCAAACAAATTCCCAAAGCATCTCCAGGAACACACTGTGAGGGCTGGCAAAATTCTCAGTAACATACCTGAAGAACAGTTGCATCTGTATTCAGTCAGAATATCRTTTATACAGGTTGTTCCTTGCAGCCACTTTGAAATTATTTTAATCATTACTGTTGTTTTTTTTTTCTGTATGATTTACCTTTTTTCATGCAATGTTAACATTTTGATGTCCCAAAATCAAAAACAAAAAGAAAAAAGAAGCAGCTTTGTACCACAGAGCTAAATGTGATTGCTTTAAGAGCGTTATTGTATAGTTTTGTTTGTTTTTCATGCACTCCATAACAAATATTGAATCTTTGACTACCTTTATCAGTCCTTCAGAAGATTTGTTTCTGTCATGAGACAATTTTTAAATAGTCTAGATAAACAATACTAAAGCTGCCTAATATCATACTCCTACAGAACAATTTTCAGAGATTGTAGAGCACTTTATGTAGAAGTTTAGTTCTGATCTTAAAGATATAGAAACTAAGATGTAGAGGAATTAAAAGACAGTACAAGAGCCATCCATATGGAAATCAGCTAGCTGTTTGTTTGTTTGTTTTTGCTTGTTTTCCATATTATCACAATAAGTATGGTTAAATAGGCACCTTGTAGGTAATTCTGCAAGKTCATTATATATGCAGAAGGACAGTGACATTTGAGGAAAAAAATAGTAATAGTATTTAATAATTGTTAAAACTTTCCTTTAAATTATATTCAGACATGCAGAAGTAAGGTAAGGGAAGGCCATAGAAAATTCCTCCCATTTCAGAAAATCACAGGTCTTTAATCACAGAATGTAAAGAGTTCACGTGACTCCCTATGTGCTAACATATATCATCCAGTCAATTGAATGCTATAGCATTTTTCAGAGATTTTAGAGGCTGTTCTGTCAGTCTAACTTAAACAGTGGAGGTAAACTTCCTAACAGGCCCTGGTCTTCTCAGCCATACCGCTCATATCTATCACGTCCTTGAGAGTGGTTCTTTCTGAGAAACAGATTTTCTAGAAATCTCTTGCTGTAACTGTGTATCTTTATCCACARTGTTATTGGTTATGGCAATCTACCCCACAGCTATTACTGAACTGATAAGAAATGTCCTTACTAAAAAGCAAACAAACAGAAAATTRTGCAGTGCTGGCTTTGGAAAGGTAAATGAACTACCTTCGCAGTCACTGATCAGCTAGTTTAAATGCCACTAGTCTCACTGATAACCAAATCCCCCAGCTTTGATTTGTTCTTCACTGTTGAAGTTCATGAGATTTTCCCCACTGGCATTTCTGAGAGTTGATTTTCCAGATTGTGTTTGCRTTTTTAGGTCATATGCTTGTTCAGGTAAAACAGTAACATTGTCACACAAACAAATGTTTAAGAGAGAGTAAAAGGTTTTTATTACAATCTATTTTTCTTATGAAACAAAAAGAGCTTTTAAAGTGGTGTACGTGAGAAGAAGCCTGAATTCAGAAACAAAAACCAAAGAAAGAAAAGGAGTTTTTTGACCTCAGAAARATAAGTCTGATGATGTTTGTAGTTCTGTGATGTGATGATAATTAAGAAAATAAAGGGAAAGTCATTGAAAATGGTTAAATATTTTAAAATATATTGCTATAAATAATCTGCTGACGAAAGTCTATTGTCAGTTAGTACGTTAACTGACGACCTTCAAATTACCTTCCAGATAATCTAATTACTCAAGACAATTTATCAAGAACTAAATTTCCTTTTGAAAGAACAGATTTTAATCTTAGTAACTGCTAAAAGAATGTACATKCATCGCTGGTTAAAAACATCAGAACTGTATATGTTGTATTATATATCTGAAATTATTACCGAATAATTTTAGGTTCATTTATTAATATTCAAGAATGCTAGACATGATTTATCTTGCCTTTTAAAATTGACTAAAAATAATTATTTGCATTTTTCAGACTCTCTGATGATGAAGTTAGCAAAAGGTTGTRCTTTATCTTCTTTTCCAACTATGGAAAGTACTGTTAGAATTAGAAGTGTTCCTTTCATCGGCCCTTCCACACATCCTTGTCTCATAATCCAACTCTAAGAATTAGTTTCAGTTTCAGGGAAGGAACTGAGGGAAGGAAGCAAGGAGGTTTGACTGATCAGGCACTTAAGCTAATCTGCAAATAATCAGACTGAAGTTAACTGTTCTTCTGCAGAACTTCTGCTGTTGAGTATGACCCTTTCATCCTTGTGACATAATAATAATAATAATAATAATAATCTACTCATATAATGCATGAAAAGATTTATTTCTCACCTGGAAGATAAAAAATAATATGTGTTGATTGAGTTATTTAAGATCTCGCTTCCACATGGACCACTACTGGCACTTTTTAAGTACTTGACACACCTCTGTTCATCCTAGGACTGGCAATGTGTCTGCTGGTTGATATTAATTAATACTTGTTACGCCAAAGGCTGCCTTTTGTGAATTGAGATCTTAACTCATTAGTTCCCTTCAACCTCGGTTTCAGTGCGACACTGGGTTTATCCCTAACGTTCCATTATTCCAACGTAGAGCAGGAATAGTAGGCCCAGTTATACCASAGATTGAAGGAGTGAATAGAAATGATACAAAATAATACCAAAATGGGCATGGGTATTAACTTAGACTTTGCTAACATTTCTTTTACTTTAATACTCTCCTTTTTGTTTGTGTTGGAGAGAGAAAAAAAAAATCCCCAAGGCCACTAAGAAGCAGACATTTATTTGCCTTTACTTTTGCTTTACTTTGTCTTTATTTCTGAGGGCAAAGACGCTCTTTCCTAGGGTTTTGAAAAAGTACTCAGGACTGCTAGTTCCCTTTCTTTTGCCATACAGGAGGATGAACACAGGAGAATTTTGGTCTTGAGAAGCTTAAAGAGAAAAGCAGTGCAATGAAGAGTATAGGCACACTTATACTAGAAAATGTTGGTGTTTTACAGGCTCTAATTGACCAGTGAGGGTCAGTGGTGCTTCTGTGATTAAGTGTCAGAATCCAGACAACAAGCTATCTAGATAACGGATTATTTCTAACTGGCATGAATACATGGGCTAGAAAACATAAAATATGTTTTGCATATCATCCCTATATGTTTAGTTGGCTAGTGAGCCTTTCCTGATGTTGGAAAATTGAAAGTSTTACATCACCTGTGAAACCTGGAACAACTAGAAACTTCAGCCCAGGCTGTGATTATCATGAAAAATAATGATCCATTCTGTATACCTTATAAAGTTTGATGTCCTGCTGAAAGGCTTCTGACACAATCCAAGCAATGCGGCTGTGAAGTCAGTATTAAAAGTTAAGATCATTTGACAGCTGGAAATAGTAAAACAATAAACAATCTGACTTTTTTTCCAAGTTAYATTCTTTGCGATGTTAAAAAGAACAATAATATCAATAATAAAGATGTAAGTGAGCTTGTGTAAATACGTTATTGAGAAGCCTTAGAGAAAAGTTTTGCATCTTGATCTGCTTGCTACAGGGTCTCTGGCAGGCAGTCTTTACTGTGTGAGAAATTCCTGGTATTAATTTGAGTATCAAAAGACCTGTTTTCTGCATACATAAACATGTCTTTTTTTCCTGTTTCCATTAAAACTTCACTGTCTGAAGAGGTCATAGGGATTATGGGAAATCATTCAAAACATAAATGTCAATTAATTGAGAAATATGGACCCAATTCAAAAGACCACAAACTAGATCCTGCAGCTAATACAAACTAGAATCTCATGGAAGTGTGTTGATAGTGACTTTTGTTATTATGTATTTTCTGTGGATATAAGCTTAGTGGAGTATATTGCAACCTATTCTTGTCGAAAAGGCTAGAAAGCCCTCCGGTTCTACATTGAACTAAGAATCATCTTCACAAGCCCTATTTGGGTACTCATACCATGAACAACAATGCTTGCACCTCATCCAAACAACAAAATGACTTGTAATCAGTCCAATTAACTTAGAAAACTTCTCAGAAGCACTGAGCACTATCAATTCATAACTGAAAGCCGGAACAGTCATACTGATCTGTCAGAGGAAAGATGAGAAATTAATGATACCCTTCAAGTCTTATCCTTATTCAGTGACGAATGTCAAAAGCACTCTAATCAGTGAGCTAGAGAGTTCAATACAGCTACAGAATCTGTGTCCAGCAATCTAAATAAAGAATTGACTTTATGTTTAGAGCCTCAKGGTCCTGTCCTTTCTTTCTTTTAGTATTCTCTAAAAGACCTATTGCTTTGGATTTGCCTTTCCTAAATAATTATTCTTATGCACAAAAAAATGAATCTATGGATTTTTTTTTCAAGAGAAAATAAAATAAAGACTCGAAAATCTGTTATTTTATTTAAAAGTGTTCTACATCCTGATGTCAAAAGATTTTTTTTTTCCTAAAGAGTGACAAACAGTTGAAGTGGGGAAAGAAAGTAAAATATTTAGCTTATTATTTTACAATACTATTTTAAATGTAAAATACTAGGAGTAAATTCATTTAAAATAATATTTTTAATAAATCAAAGGTAGGTAGTAAAGAAAATGTACGGTAAAGATATAGACAATACAGTGAGATGAAAGCTGAAAATGGAGTTGAAATAAACAACTTATCCTTTATCCATACATCCTGTGTATCTGGAAATGTAGGAATTACTCATCTGTATATAGGGATACATACAGACATATAAAACTCTATAATATATATGCATGTAAATATATATTCTATACTAAAAATTTACATTGAGATAAGAAATTAGAGAAACATTTTTAATGTTTTTTAATTATTYTTCCCATGTCTAAATCCTTGTTGCAAGTATATTAAACCTTTTGAAAGAGATATAAGGAAATGCTAATAATAATAATAATAATAAAAAAATTACACTAGAATACATCTTCATTGAGCTCTCTTGAGTTTTGAGCTCTAAAAATCTTTGTATGTTTTTACTAAGATTTTAAAGCAGGTTTCAATGGGAGCATGCAATTCTTACACCAGTCTTGTACATTGGTTCTTCTCTAAATTCCTTTTTTCTTTTTTTTTTTTTTTAATATAATTCATAGTTCACAGTCAAAGTATACATTAAACGTGTCAAATCTGTGAATTATATTTAGGTAAAATCATATTCCCTTTGGCTAATCCAAAAAGCAAAGAATATCTCTTAAACTCATGTATGGCTGTTTTTTTAATGTAATAATATGCATATATAAATTGTGGCCAAAGTCAAGATTTATCAAACTAAATAAATGTTTTTAAAAAACTCTTCTATCACTATTTTTACTCAGARGACAGCAGAAAAATTATTTCAGAATAAATGTTTTAGTATAAAAATGTTGAAAGCTCTAGTTTAAATGGTACGAAGAAAATATTCTGACAAATTCAAATTATTTACTCTTTTTTAAGCATTTAAAAATATTTTTAATGCTTAGCTCTAATCTTCACACTGAATCTGTCTCTAAAATCAACTTCACGAAATCYCAAGTGTGGTAGCTTCCAAATTTCCACTAGGAGATGAACTTTTCAAAGTAAAACAACCATGACAATAAAGTAGGACAGGAGGACAGCATCTGGCTCAGCGTGAGCAACAGATAAATTGTAAAATGCAGGTTAGTGAAAGGAAGCTGATGGAAGGTCTGAGATAGTCAGAAACAAGTTTAGAGAGCATCATAGCCCTATGGAAAGTACAACTTTATGGCCATTGAATGGCATAAAACCTACTTGAGAAAGTTTTTGTGATCAACAGAAAAATTTTGCAAGATGTCAAGACCAGTGAATAAGTGWCTCATGACTGTCCTTGATAAATCTTCCTGCAGATCTTAGCAGCTCAGTTTTTCTCCTCATGTCCTTACTTCATGCCTAGCATCTATGACTGATGCTTGCTTTCATGGTCATCTGGCCAAGATGGTATATGTATTAGAGCTTTGCTGGCTCTTGGGAGACTCCCACATGGTGCTGGCACACACAGTCCTGGGAACTGCAACCTCTGTATGGACATCCAACAGCCAGCTGTGCACCCTCCAGATTCTAAGAACATAAAGTGCAATTATGTATTACAAGGCATAGTTTAAGAAATCAGGTGCTATATGAAGGCCAATGTAGAGAAATGGTGCAATAAAYACCTACAAGTTGGTCTTGGCATAGTATAGCTTCAAGCTGACTGCATCAAGATTCAAAGCATCTCCCTAAAATAATTCAAATTGGCCTTTAAAATTAGGATCAGTATTTCAAACAGAGTAAGAAGTACTGTCTTTCCAAATTGGTGCTCACTTTCTTCAGAACTCTTCTCAGTTGAGTATTTACTGAATTTAGTTTATATGTAGGCTTTCTATCCCTAACAGATTTCATTAGTTTCAGATACTGTTAAGYAGAGACATCTTTGCAATGCTACTCCTACAGAGAAGGGAAAGCAGTGAAAGGGCACAGTTACATGTGATATTTTGTTGCTTTTAAACGTACTTATTCATCCTATGAATCTCCTATGAAGAAAGGCTGAGAGAGCTGAGCCGGTTTAGCCTGGACAAGAGCAGACTGAGAGGGGATCTTACCAATGTCTATAAATATCTTAAGGGAAGGTGTCAAGAGGATGGAACTGGATTCTTTTCTGTGATGCCAAGAGATAGGACAAGAGGCAATGGGCACAAACTGAAACATGGGAAGTTTCACATGAATATGAGGAAAAATATCTTTCCTGTGAGAGTGAYGGAGCACTGGACCAGGTTGCCCAGCGAGGTTGTGGAGTCTCCTTCTCTGGAGATCTTCAAGGGCCGCCTGGATGCAACCCTGTCTAACATGTTCTAGGTGTCCCTGCTTGAGCAGGGAGGTTGGACTAGATGATCTCCAGAGGTCCCTTCCAACCCCAACCGTTCTGCGATTCTGCAATTCTGTGGTCCAGTGCAAATACACTGTCTTCTGACAAATGGATGAGCAAAAGTAGTATCCAATCCTCACATACATGGACACAAATATATAACATTTTTTTGTTATAGAGCTTCATAATTGCTCATTAGGTATGTACACACATGTGCTCATGTGCACACACACATACTTTTTATATATACATATATATATTTATATACACACATACATAAATAAAAATAAGAAGTGTGGATCAATGATAGCTACTAATAGAGAATAGACATGATGTCAAATAAGCTAATGTGGGGACAGAAATGTTTTTGGTTTGTAAATATAGCTCCCTAGAACTAGGAGATATTGCCTTCACAAAATTTTAAGGGGACAAGCAGGATGATTATCTACCTTGAAGCCTGAACATTGCCAATCATGGCAGAAAATTAATTGCTTCTGAAGGATGGCCCATGCTCCATGAAGAGTTTGATAGAGTTGAAGGCAAATCTGATTATTCCCTCAAGTCACTTAGGTGCTTCCATTGGAACTAGTTAAAATAGAGTCAGATGTGTCTCTAGGTAGCTACGGTGTTGGATTTATTTACTACTGACAGATCTTACATTAATTAATGGGAACTGTAAAAAGTCAATGAATCCTCATGGTTTTATAATTCAAGTACAAATTTTATTTAACTTTTAAGTGAAGAAATCAGTATAAACTGCTAAGTCCATCCCCAAGTCTCTATTTTGGAGCTCCTACTCTATGACAACCAAAACTCAGTAACTGAGGATGCTTCAGTATTCCCAAGGGCACAAATAAATGCTAGTGTTTGGGAGAGCATTGTGTTATTCTCCTGGTGAACTGGAACATGATTCTGTTATAGCTCTGAGTTTCCTAATATCTGACTTATTTGGATGCCAAGTAGTGATTCACAGAGTATACCCTATAAACCACACAACATTTGTTTAAACAAGTGTTTGAATGTTATTTCCRTGAGTCTGTGGGTATTTAGGCTTACTAACATACATGTCCATACACACGCCAAGTATGCTGAGCTAAAAACAAATATCAAAGAAACCAATTCTTATAATTCTCTATTTATTCATTGAGTACTGCAAGAATTGGCTGACACTCCATTTCTTTGTTCCCTGCAGCATGCATCCTAATTTGTATGTAGATGCTGCTGCTTAATTAGTTTACAGATTAGCGATCTGGGTATCTGTGAGGTGCAGGTAATATTTATGATTAGTGGCTAATTCAAAATGAATATTTATTTCACTGTCCACATATTATCAGRTTAAGTCAGAATTAGCTGACCTACTTGTAACTTATTCTAGGGATTTTTATTTTCATTTTTTTTTAATATTTTAACAATGTAATCTAGATTACAAGAATATTCTGTAGTGTACTTCAGAGGTTTGACAACTTCTGTAAACAATTTTGTTAGAAAGATGATGTGAAAGGGTAACTTATCTAAATTCAAAGCAGTGCTCCAGAACTAGATTTAATGTTTTAGCATGCTTTTGTTAGAATAAATAAAGAAATATGCAAATATCTCACTTTATATATTTTAGGAGTCAGGAACTAGTGCAGAGTTACAATCAATTTATACAGAATGTGGAAAGTTTCTAGAAAAAATATTTGAGAATAAATTATGRTTATAAAATAAAATAAAGAGTTTATTTTCCTTTATTAGAAAGCTAATGTTCCTTTTAATATGCTGTATTCTTCTAAAATAGAGTATTAAAAAAAGAAAAAGATCAGTAATGATAGGTAGACATTAATACTTTGAACTAGATCATGATTCACTTTATAATTAAAACAAGTTAATTTACTCTAAGTTTTATTTCCAAGGGTGAATAGTATTTATTCTCTCTTTTTATAGCAATGACTGGTTGATAACTCTTATTTGATTACAATTGTAAGATATGACTCTTTTTATTCTAATCACTTACAGTATGTAAATGTGTTAACTTTCTGAAGGAAATGGCAGTGCTCTACAATTTATGTTTTTTTTTTGTTTTTCTTCTCTACTTTTTTCTTCTCTTGAACATCTTGAGTTTTTGAGAGGCAATTGTCAAAGCTTACATTCCTATATCTTTTCTGAAGTTGTCAGAATCAGAAATAACAAAAATATGTTTTGCTTGCTAACTTGTAGCAATACTAGAGTTTCTGCATTGTGTATGTTAAATCTGAAGTCCCACCTGAACTTTAGAATCTTTTCACCTTATTCAGCCCTAGGTACTGTGAAATTAGAGTATAAAATACTTTTGGATTATAACATGCTGACCCCAAGAGACATAAGAAATCATAAAGAGGATTTGAGCACTCTCTTGAAATTCATCTTCTGATCCAGGCCCCAATTCTTATGTTCCAACCCTATTTAACATGATGACAACTCTACTGAAGATAGCTTTCTGCTTGAAGTTTGACATACATTTTTGCTTCAAATATTGTGCACAGAGAGCCTCATACAAGATTTCTGAAATACTGAATCGTAGTTAGAATCTTCTGCTAAAACAGTCCTCAGTTTAAAATTGTACAAAAAATTAATTTGCTTCAGTGTTAATAGAATCTATATGTAAACGTCTAGAAGATTTTTTTTTCTTTTTTGTCTTATTACTTCTCCTCAGAAAAAAAATGAATAAATTTATGGATATGCCCTTCCCCCTCACATAGACTCACATGTATGTAACCTATTTGAAAAGAAACAATAGTGATTCGAAATGTAGGAAATTTTYTATAATTTGTCAAAACATCAGTGAAATGAAATCATTTTCAGCCAGGCTGCCACTGATAGGCATTTAAAAATATTCTGACTGTTTATGTCATTTCACATATTTTTATGCTCAATTTGTTTAATTTTATGCCATATATAGCTGCATTGAAGACTTTGGCTTTAAATTGCCAGAAGTTTCCATGATACCTATTTTCTCAAAATGCAACAACAAACAGGCTGCTAAACATTGTCAAGGTCTCAGATGTTCATTTTGGGAAAACACCCCCAATATGGTAGCAATTCAGTGATTTTACGTTATAAGGAACAAGAAAAGAGGTCTCATTTTAAACAAGCCATTCAAATGCTGCAGTACAGAACTGAACCTCTGCCTCCAAAGCCTTTGTCGTCCATGTTATTCTCTCCTGGCACAAATGCAGAAAATTTAATAACAGAGTCTAAGCTGGAAGAAGATCATACCCTGAAATAAATTTCCCAACAAGCCTGCTATCTTTAATCATCTCAGTTTTCAGATTTTTTTTTTCCRATCAGCACACAACAAATGGAACTAAAAGCTCTAAAGCAATAAATGCAAACCTCTCGTACTGATTTTCCCAGCTGCACCAGTACTGTATCTCCACAAGAGACTCATCCCAATCTGTTATTTTATACATTTGTATCACAGGACACATCACATGTTCTTATGGAATGTATATGTATATGGAATGTATATATGTGTGCATATATATGTGTACGTGTGTGTGTGTGTGTGTGTGTGTATACACACATTATACAGAAGAATGTTCTCATACAGGCAGCAACAAAGGATAGAAGCTCCTATCAGAGTCCTTTTTTAGCAAACAGCCTTTCATCTCCCTTCCCTTCGCTTTGATCCTCTTTGGAGAACTGCACAATATCTCAAAGGGGGAACTTGAGAACCAGCACCAGAGCAGTACTGGATACTAAAATTCATGAACCCTTTTGCAACATATTGTATTATGTACTGCGAGTCAATGCTCTGTTTGGATTTGGTGTAGAAGAGACTGAAATTATTTCTGCTTGTGGTATATTTCACAGGAAAAAAAGAAATCTTTGTCTCTGTGTTAACTATGATCTAAAACTTGGTAGAATTTCAGCTGTCAAGGGCTATTTAGTAAATTAAACTTTCCAATATTTTCTGAACCATTCTGGGTTGTAAGGCCTGTATTAATTAGCCCTTTCTCCTAACCTTAGATGCCAAGTGGTTCTTTGACTAAGCAGTGCTGCAACATAAGCAACATATTTTGAGCTTTAGACAAGCGCACTACAACCCAGAACATGTACCTTAACATAAAACAATCTTTTTAGTCTTGAGTAGACAGCTTATCATATATTTTCAATGAATTGATTTCAAGATGCAAAATGCATACCGAGAAAACTGATCACTGTGAGTTTTTACTCAGTAAAACTGTTCTCAAGATAGAAAGCAGTGCTACAAATAACTGCAAACTTTGCTTGGCACAGGTGTTGGCCAACACCTGCTCATGGGGCTAAAGACTGTCTTTGTACTAATTAGTGTTTCCTACATGAAATGTTAGCTTTTTAAGAACTAATGAAACAAATCTTTCCTGCTAATCTAATRTGTCACCCTTAAACATTTATTCTATTGATAGCTAGTGAACTCAAAAAGATTTTTAAGATGATCTGTCTATAAATATTTTTTTTCCTCTCACCAGAAAGTGTTAAAGAGAATAATACTGAGTTTTGTAGGGCTCTATAGTCTTATGCTTGGCTTTACTTTTAAAGAGAACAGTCATTAAGGGCAAATGCCCACCTCCGAATGTGGCTAAAGTTTGAGAATTGACTGACACAGCACTATAAAACAGTTTGATCTTTCCASTCGCTTAAGAGGCCATCAATCCTAAGACAAATAGACAGTGAGATGAGGCATTCAGGCAAGCATGGAAAATGGCACCTTCTCCTTGTCATAGCTGCTGGAAATAGATAACTTTTGGTAGGCGTGGAGTTATATGTCATGTTTGTGCACAGCCAAACTGCAGTGGAAGTAGGAGTAGAGAGACTCTGAACTTGTTCAKGGATCACTGGGGGCTCTACCTCCAAACATAACCATGTTTAGTAGCAATATAGCCTGAGTCTGTTTCTACCTTTGAGCTAGACACAGTACCCTGAAGCTTAATGCTGCAGTCTGATATCCTCTGAAAAAAAATAAACTTTGTCTGGAGAAAGCATTAGATACTATTCTGTAGGGAACATTCCTGCACTGCAGGGGAAATCTAGCAGGAACTCTTGWTTGCCATAGCTCTTTGAAATCTTTTTGGTAGTGGTGTTGTTAAATGCACACCTAATCCGAAATGCCTTTTTTTTTTTTTTAACTATTCATTCATAAGATATTATTAGAGGTARAGATTTTCAAACTAAGCTGGTCATATCATTCGTAGTGCGCTTCTTTTCAGTTACTATGGCATGATTTTTGCATTATCTGCTTATGACAAAACTATATATTTCTCCAATATTATTTTTCTTCTTAAGTAATTGCAGAGTTGAGTTACTGGAGGTCATACTGAGCACATACTCGGAAGGGAGCAAGCCTGACTGAGCATGAGAGAAGGAGCCTACAAGACAATCATGCCTACAAGGCAGCCCTCTGTAGTTACAAATTAATGCGAAGGAGCAAATAAACAACATTTCTGCTAAAGAAACTGTTAAGGATTCAAAAACAATGGAGTTGTATCTATGTTTAAAAATAAACATATTTGTGTGCCTGCCTGAAACACAGACTATGTGACCCCTCAGCATTGCCAAATGACYTCAAATATTTGAAGGAAGAAGACAGTAAAGAAACAGTGTCAGAGTGCTGTGGTGCAAGCGAACAATGAAAAGTAGAGACGGGAAAGAATATCTGGAAGATTTCAGACTGAGAGCCATCCCTCCTGAAATCAAAGGATTTTCCTGCGCCCATAATTCAAAATGTCACCTAAATAAGATCACCATGGATAAAAGGGGAGAAGGAAAGTTTACGATGAATACTGAAATAAAGCAGTAAAACTTTTTAGCAAAGAGCGTTTTAACTTAGCAATATCAGCTCCTTGGTTTTATGAATATCAGATCACACATGAAGTAGTTCTTGGAAATGTCAAAAGATTTTCTATTATTCTTATTTTATTTTTTCCATTACAGTGTGAAATTGTGCTAACAGTTTTAGTTTCATTGTCTGTTGAAAAGCCCCATCAAATTTGATTTCATATGAATTAATCTTCTATAACTTCACTGCCTGTTTCGGTAGCACTCAAGTTGAGAAATAAAGCAATATATTTGAATGGCTGCTCTGTTTGAAAGGTCTAGATCTTTTCTCTGWCCTCAACCACAGCAATCTGTATGAAGCCCAGCTACTTGTGCACACAGATCTCCTTTATTTTGAAGGACACGGATACATTATCTGCAGCTACTTCAGAGTCTGTGGAAATCTTTCACTGAACAAAATATATTCCTCTTTGGTTCAGGTCATTTTAAGGACTAGGCAAAGGGTTAGGGTGATGGTATTATTTTCTTTTCTAGAACTTTATTAAAATGAAGAAAGACATGCAGAAATTCCATTATTTTCTGTAATCTTTTCTAGAACTTTACTATAATAAAGAAGGACATGCAGAAATTTCAGGTAGATTATCCTGCCTTCCCTGGATAAAAGTATTTACTTGTACCACATAATTGTAGTTAGATCAGATTTCTTTTTCTGTGCGTTTCTGTACTTTTGGAGGTTGTGCCATACTACTGTTCTTATAACAGTAATATTTATAAATTGCCTGAGGCTAGAGGTGAAATTCCCCTCTTCCTGTGGCATGCATTATTACAAAAATAGAATAATAAGAAGTCCATGCAGATGAGAGCTATAGAGTCCTTCTAAAAGCTGAGAGAGATAAGAAATAGAGAAAAATACAGTAATCACATAGTCAGAAGAAATCACAAATCTTTTTGGTCATTTAACCTTTATCTTTTAGTGAGATTTTGATTGGAGGTCATTAGTTGAAGAACATAGGAAAGATATTGATTGTCAAAGAATAATGGATGGGATAAAACAGGAGGAGAAAGTGTYTATGTTTAAAAATATCTATGTTTAAAATTGCGGGAAAAAAAAACAGATTTCAYGGGAAGAAAAAACTTGTTCAGAGCATTTTCATCCAAACAGCCACAGAGAGGAACTACTAAAGTGACAGCGGCTTTGCAAGAGTCTGGGCCTATTAAAGAAACTCTTGGAGCTACTTTTCAGCCCTCTCCTGCTGGCCACAGAAGCCCTTTGCCCTGGAAAAGGAGGAAGATACTTCTCTAGATCATGTATCTTGTCCAGAGAGCAGTGCTGAGAGCAGTGATCRTACTTTCTGTTGCTTTTGATGTACACAAAAATGTGAGGCAGGGGGATACTTTTACATACTTTTGCATCAAGGACAGGATGAGAAATAAATAAAGGTAGAAGTCCTTTCTTTCCTTCCTTTGTATGTCACATGCCAGTCTGATCCTGCTTCTTCAGCTCCACTTCTATGATGAGAATTTCCAATTCTCTACTAGTCTAGTTTTTAGCAAATAAATCACCATTGTTCATCACAATACAAAACTAAATGACTGAATATTTATTTGAATGCATAATTATTTTCATTCACATTTGCATATGAACATGCAGTATACGTAAGGATCATAAAAACTCTTCCACCAAGCATAATGCCTCAAAACATCAAACAAGTGAGATGGAGATGATTAAGTACTTGCATGATAAGAGGATTAAGTAGATGGAGGAAAGCAAAAAGAAAAGTTGAGGAAGTACGTCAAGACATAGAAGTGGAGTAAATCTCTATAGGTTGCAAATATTTTGGCACATTTACAGTAGAACTTGAGTTTAATGAGAGAGTTAGATTGTTAATAAGTCTTTTAGAATATCTCCTGTGTCTATTTTCTTTTTTTTATCTGCATTTAAGACAATTTTGATACTTGCCCTGTAACAGGATCTTTTTGAAGTTACTATTTAAGTTCCTACTGTCTGAGGTTACTTAGTTTTTCTATTACTATTTCTAATTTGAACAATACCTTTCAAATAGGTGAAATTTTTTAATCAACCATCATGTTAAGAACAAAATGTGAAATGTGAAAATTAAATTAGACATTAAGAAAATATTTTGAAGAGCAAGGTCAATTAGAGAGTGACATAATTTAACAAGGGAAACTGGCGAAGCAGAGTCACCGAAGATTTTCAAGGCTATCCTAGTAACATATAGGACTAATTACATAGCACTCAGTGCTTGCAAAGTCCTGTATAGACATGAACTAATTAATCTGTCAGTAGCTCTGGGAGATAGATCAGGAGGCTGTCACGTGCCTTAGCTTCTTCTGTTAAATGGGGGAGAAAAAACATACTGGAAGATCTACTTTGTAAGTGTATATGTACAATCATGTGTGTGTGTGCAGACTGAAGCTCCAGTACACGTGTAAAACTAAGAAAAAAGAAATAAAAATAAATATCCAGTTTGGAAGAATATTCTACATAGATTTGGATTACTAAAAGATGCTACGCTTTCTTTGGTCATATTCCACTAATGTTCATTAGTTAAAATTAATTTTAAAACCTTGTTTTCATTGTTGCTTTTTTTTCCTTACACTTCACCATGACAGAGCAATGGGGGCTTTAGAATTTAGGATTGAATTTTGTATCTTGCACTGATTTATCTATCACTTTTTTCCTTAACTTCCCTTTTTTTTTCCTTAATTTCCCTTATTGTAATGATTAAGATTCCATTTAGATTGTACAAACAACATTTATTGTCTAGATATTAGGGAGAAGGCAACAGAGGGATATACACAGAAACAAAGTATTGTTAATCTATTTGGCTGTGCAACAAGCATATTCTAAATTCTCAAAAAATAAACAAAATAAAGATATTTACATAATCCCTTAGCATCTACTGAAAAGAGTGGCTTCTGTCCTAGACAGGCACTAGGTAGGGTAAGTGCTCGGCAGCAGTGTTTGACTAGCATTTGTCCTCTTTGAAATATCAGTGAGCAGGGAACCTCAGAGAGTTATAAAGTGATGTACTTGTCATAGAGACAAAGATACTAATGATTTGGCCCAGGAAAGATGACAAAAAGTAGAACTTAGCACTGAACTTGACTTGGGACGTTATCTGCCGTTTTTATTCTTTGTAATATGTGAATGGAATCTTTTTTTGATTAAATCAATTGCAAAAAAAAAAAAAAAGCTTCTATCTTTCCTTAGCAGAAAGATTTGTGACCCTTGTCTAACCACGAGTTAGAGAGTGATAAAAACATATACATTCACACATGGATAGAGTGGCGTATATAACTGTTGATGTACAACCTACTCTTTTAAAGCTTAGGTTTAAGTTATGTTAGATTTTCTAGAGAATTTCTAATATAGAAATTTAAAGGGACTGTAATAATTCTGCAATTATTAGAGATAAATTATATATCTAGGTGTGTATATGATAGCACTCAAATCACCAGTAGCTGTTTAACATCCTATAATTTAAGAATAATTTGTCCACTTTTTCTTAGCTGGCGTAAGAAGCATGATGATTGTTATGCCAAATTTCTTTTGTCTTAAAGACAAAAATCTTAAAGACAGGCTACATATTAAGCTTATAGTGGAGTTTGATTATTATTTTAAACTATGTGAAAACTCACCTGTCCCTATAAGTCTCTGAAATAGTGAAGCAGGGAATATTTCTCATTCTAATTTTGATCTTAGAAAACTAGAGAGATTGCATGATAATATACCAGCTCTTCCTCCTGGAACTTATTATGAGAGGTTGGCATGTAACARATTTTAATATCTTAAATTTAATAAGTAGTTTATAGAAAGAAATATATTTTATTATTCATTAGAGACAGTTTTGAAATTTCTGAAACTTAGTTTTGGACCAGAAAATTTTATTACTGTACAATTAGCCAGGTTAGTATAAATCTGAGGAAGTCTAGAGTGGACGAAATGAGGATTCACAGCAATATTTTCATTTTTTATGTAATAAATCTAAAAATAATAAAAAGAAAAATGTTTTACTCAGTGCAAAATAAAACCATTGAACTTACTGACCTAAGAGATATAAGCAAGGCCAAGAGTTAAGTAGGAGTCAAGTTACATTAGGTTGGATTAAAATATGAGAGCTATAAATCTTCATGCCTTCATATATGACCCAGGCACTACCTGATAAGGGTTCAGAAGAAATTTCCCCTGAAATTTTCAGTAGAGATTTCAGTGTCTTTTTCTGACATATTCAATCCTGACTATTGAAGATGAACTGAATAGACACAGCTTTAACTTATTATAGTAATGTCTTTTATTATAATATTAATATATTCTTAAAGACCATTTGGGCCTTGTCAGTGCAGTCAGATTAAGAACTAAAGGTATTTCAAGATTGGTACTCGTATGAAAAAGACTACATCTCAGCATTTCAAAATATAAAAAAGAAATCAGGTTTAATATTCACATTAAAAATAGTCTGAAGTTTGAGATTTCTGAGCACACTGGCTGCATTACCTCCTTATTTTTTATTACATTCTTAGTGGACTGCTGTCTGAATGATCTAGACATAATATGCACAGAGGTATTTGATATCATTTGGCCTATTGTAGCCTGCAAAATATCTTGCTCTAAAAAAGATTAGAATAAAGCTTTAGTACATAGCAGCAGATCGTAGTTCTGTCAAAGTAGATCTGTAATAGATGTGAAAATCTGTGTTGTGGTAGGCACTTTATTGAAAACGTTTTCATTTTCATAGTGCTAAAATTTGGTCAGCTAAATGTTTGGAATATAATAGTTAATAGTTTTCCAGAAGAGTATACAGGCTCAAATAAATATTATACCATCTGTTTGTTATGCTTTACTTTTATCTGCACTATTTTTGAAGTACAAAAACCCTACTTGCAAAGATATGTCAACCAAACAATATTCTTCCACAATATAGCTTAGAAATAAATATAAATAACTTTCTTTTTTTGCCTAAATAATAAATGATTGTGTGTATAGTTATATCSACTATCCAGATAGTGGATAAGAACTCCATCAGTGCTTTAGAACAGTTAACATAGGCTTTGCAGAGGCTTAGGTGAACATTCAAAGAGGAATAAAATAAAAAGCTATATGTGATACTCAGAATTCTCTAGAGATTGAGAATGACCTGCTATTGTGAAATCCTATGTTTACAAACAATTTACTAGCGAAAAAAAAGGCCTATTCTACTTTCTGTGGGAAAGGATGAAATGAGTAAAAGTTTCTCTCTCTCAAGATGCTAACAGTTATCCTAATATGACTTTTGGAGAACATTCTGGGCTCAAAAATAAAATTCCAGCWRAGTGAGATTTTCAGGGAGATATTTTTTTTCCCTGTACCTGCAGGCTTATGTTAATCCAGTCAGTAAATCCAGTAATTTATTGAGCACACAAGGACAGCAGTCGTTTGGGTCGTCTGTGTTTGCTTTGCTTTTGTAAACTACATTTAATGGAGAGTGATCTCCTGTGACAGCAACTGTATCTCACTGTAGGGAGTGTGCCATGAAAATCCTCCAGCTTCTTCTGCAAGGGCCAAGGGTTCTTCTCTAATTACAGACTTCTTTCTATGTTGCAACAAATCCAGTCAAAGAAAACAGCACAGCCATAATGTAAATGTAAAGCTATAGAGTGAGATATCCTAGTTTAGAAGAAATATCACCAACAGTCAGAAAACAAAGGAAGAGGAGGGGGACAAGGAGGAGAAGGAGAAGGTTAGTTGGAGAGGTATTGTTTGAAGCTTGAGTTTAGTAATCAAAAGGAACCTGTTCTGCTTTATTGGAGGAAGCTCAGCATTTATACTTATTATTTCACTTACTACTGGAGCATCAACTAAGAAAAACACAGATACTCCCCTGTAAATGAACTGCACTGCATGGATAATATTCCTAGTTTCACAAATTATGAGCAGAAAGCTATATGTAGACTCTTTTTTTTTTCTTTTTTTTCTTTTTTTTTTCTTTTTTTAAGGATTCTGGATGTGCAAGAGAAAACAACAAACAGAACTATTTCCAGATGCCAAGTTTCTTTGGAAAACGATATCTCTTTTAGATGTGTGGAAATAGTCTGATTTTGTACATACAGGAAGAAACATTCAATAATATGTTAAAATTAAGGTCATTATTCCCAAACACTGAGCCTTGAATGCCACAAAACGCCTAYGCACTCAGTGCTTGGAGAATGAAACACTAAAGTTTAGGATATTGTGATACACCTTAAGTCCTTGGATTTTTATGAATATCTGCTTGAGAAATACAGTTTTTCTGAAAGTGACATGGATTTGCCTAGGTAGACATGGATCACACATTAAGGGTGACCACTCAAGGAAACTATAGAATGAACAGTTCAGCTAAGAAAAGTGAGGGCTTTCAAAAGATTTTGGAGGATAATTAAGAGAATTTTGGTTTCTTTGACAAAAGAGAATCATGAAGAAAGGGACCTAAGATAAATCAGGTTTGCAGACTCATTTTTACCTTTACTGTCTGAGGTACTTCCTATAGGAGATACCACTAAAGACAGAATAACAATTAATAAAGTAAGCCTGCAGTAGTGCATGTCCCAGATCCTAAGGATTATTTTCTATTCACAGATCAGTTTATATCCAGGTGCACATTTACTCATAAAGCCCTTAGATGAGACTACAGTAAGACTGTTAGTATCCATAGYAGAACGTAAATGAGTAGTCCTTGCTTTGTGAGGAAAATTGGATTTTACAGTGTTGTGTGTGAGATCCAAAAAAACAAAGCAATGTTATAATGGAGGGAAGAATTTATACATTCAGAATAAACCTTTTTCTAAAGTCTTTCTTGTCCAGAAGGTTCTATCATACGAATATCAGCATGGCTTTCACCAAACAGAATACACAGGACTAATCAGGTGATGATGGATGAGTCACTTAAGTACTATTCTCCAAAATGAATGGTTCCATTCTTCTGCCTGGAAGAAGATGAAAGAAGGTATTTTCACCAGTATTGGTATTGTGTTTTTTTTTGTTTGTTTGTTTGTTTGTTTGTTTGTTTGTTTGTTTTTTCCCACATCTGGAATGAGGGTATATCCAGTGGGATCCAAAAGCCATACATCAATTTGGTGATAGGTAAGCAAAGAAAGATGGTGTTCTATTTGCCTACTTAAGGTATTCCCTTAAAGAAACTGTATGCACACATGTATCAGTGTGTGCTGAAACAGGGACTTTTGTGTGGTAATATATTCAGGATCATAAAGTAATGATGCAAAAGACAGAGACAGACAAGGTGTTTAAGAACATGCTGATATCACAGCTGTCATTTTCTAACATTTGGTAGAACACAGAACATTTTTTTCTTGGAAGAGATAACAAACATTCAGTTTGTCTTTGAGCTGAAAATCCAAAGACCTTTGGTAAGATCTATAACCATTTGCTTGTGTTTAGTCCCTAAATTGTTCAGTGCTTATAAGCATCAACATTCTGTTTTATGCATATTTGTTTCTTTCAAATCCAAAGTCACATACTGTTATAGTGCATTAATGCATCATAAAAATTTTGTCATTATTTTAAAAGACAAAAATTCTGACTAATAATGAAAAATGGGACTTTTTCTGAGGAAAGTTTCTAAGACAATAAGATATCATACAGAATAAGAATAGACTCTCCAAAATCCAAACTATAATACAAACTTTAATCCTCTTTTTCTGTAAGCTTCACTTCTTTCCTACTAGGGTTTGATTTAGAGCCGTCTGATTTTTATCTATAAGTTTATTTTTACAAGCAGCAGGATAGCAAGAAGTTCTTCATACCTTTATCTTCTGAGAACAATACACCTACCGGATGTTATCTGCATCCTGGGGCTTTTTAGCCCTTAGAATATCATGACTTCTTCTAAAAGATTTTATATATCTTGAACAGGACTAAAGGTGGAAAAGGTGCTTCTCTTTTCTAAGTATACCAGCATAGCACCAGTCATCAGGTCAATAAAAATTCTGATTGCAAAGCTGCTATAAAAGCTTGAATCAGTTTTTGTCTGTAGTTCTAAATCCCAGTCACTAAGTCGACTCAACGTGCAACAAGATGAGAGCCATTAAACCTCTCGTTCAAACTTATTTGAATTGGGTACTATTGCCAATAATCTCTTCAGCATATTGCCAATAAATATTTTGTCTCTGTCCTCATAGGAAGTTCTTAAATATAAATTCCTCCTTAAGATTCTAACTTTATTTTTTTTTT